>NW_026712181.1:162500-545723 GCF_030504385.1 Musca domestica | reverse complement strand
AGATTTTTTTGGAAAATTACCAAAGTCGTTCAAAATGGTGGATGGTATTCAAATTCGTCCCGGCCGAGCTTACAGCTTTTTACTTATTTTTTATTTATTTCTTTAAATATTTTTCATATTAAGATTCCTTGGAACCCTGGCGGAATATAGTGTCTTACGTAATATTTAATTCACCTGTCTTTTATTAGTTCCACTTTCATCATCTACAGGATTTTTCCTTTAATTATAAAATAAAATAGAATTTTGTCACACAGTGGTATAAAGAGGCTAAGCTAAATTGTGTCCTACACTGAAGTGTTTTTTTGCTTCGATATTCCGCCTTTTGGGTACCTTAAATGTCAACTTCACTTGGACATTTTGTCTAAAACCTTCAAAATACCAAAAATAAGGAGGTGCCCTTCATTGAGGACCAAACGTAAAATTAAACCAGTATATATAAACCCTATGTAACCATAGGTATTTTTTATGTAAATGCCTGACTCCTGTTGGGCTACCCCTACCATGACTTCCCCAACCTACCTCCTTTCGGCTACGCATCATCATTGCATACCACTGTTGTAATTTCATAGATTTAACAACATGGCATGCCACTGATTTCGTCTGCCGATAAACATTTTCTGTTTTAATGAAATCATAAATTATACTGTGGCGGTTTAACTATCCTCATTCTGCGTGCCGTTTTTTTTTTTGTTCTTGGTTTATTCATCTTCTTTCCCTCCACCTCCTCGTACCGTGAAAGATCAAAAGACTTGGCTATCAAAGAATAGCTCTCTCGCATTAAAAAATAAAAGACCAGCATCTGTGAAGAAGATGAAGGTATACGAAAACAGAAAATCCCTGGATGGATTCGTAAGTATAACAGCTAGAGTTTTTTTCTGAATTACACTCCTTTGGAGGCTGCAGCCGGGCAATGGTGGAAGTGCCATATAACAGCCAGGTTTTTGCCACTCACAATGTCAGTGGAAACAAGGCAAAGAAGAAAATGCAACAGAAGGCAAAGAAAACTGAAAGACTGATGTCTTCTCTTGTGTTACAGGTATGGTTTACGGTGAAGCGATGGATTCTATCAGAAAAACGTCAACGAACATTTTAATAGACAACAAATGACGTTCGGCTAGGAAGCTAAGGTGCCATGAGATGAAGAGCAAACGGGATTAACTTACATCTGGGGTTTGAGGAATTTTTTTTTTATATTTTCACATTAAATTGAAAATCGAATTTTGTGACTTAGTCCATTTGCCATTTTTGTGTGGCCTTGATTTAGATCCTGTAAATCTATTTAGATCCTGCTTTTTTGTTTGACTTTGAATATTTTAATAAATTTATCTTCTTATCTGTGGAAATTGTTTTCAGTTGCTTCATCATCATCTCGATGCTTCAGTTTTTTTGGTTGTCCAAGAATATAAAATTGCGGAATTTGTCGATGCCGCTGCATGATCTAAAATTGGTACTTTAATGCGATTTCTATTAAGTCAGCTATGTTTTTTTCTTAAGATTTTGGAAAAAAACTGAAAATTAGATTTACTTTATTTTGTTCACTAAATAATATAAACAAGTAAAACAAATAAAAATGCTTCGGCTGGGCCGAACTTTGAATACCCTCCAATATTTTGTACAAATTTGACAATTTAAAAAAATAAAATCCGTTAAAAATTCTGTTAAAAAACTTGAAAATACGGAGGTAGCCGTTAAAAATACGGAGGTAGCCGGTCTATACGATGTCGTGGACCTGCATAGGCAAATTTTGTCATAAGCTATTACAATATTCAAATGCGAAACTTAAAAAAAAATCTGTTTATAATTTAGCTAAAATCATCAAATAACGAATATAGGGAGATACCATGGGCGTTATAAAACGTGGACCTGCACAGACAATTTTCTGTCATAGGCTGTAGCTTCCATTACGAACTCCAAATACCAAAATTGAAACATTTCATTTCATAGGCTCTAGTATCCGTTACGAACTTCAAATGCCAAATTTGAAATAGTTCCGGTAAATAATGTCGCAAAATTAATCAAAATACCGAATTTCGGGGGTACCGTTATATGGGGGCTATACGAAGACGTGGACTTACATGGCCCATTTTCTGTCTTATGCTATAGTGTCCGTTGCGAACTTCAAATGCGAAATTTGAAACATTTCCGGTAAATAATGTCGCTAAAATCATCAAAATACCGAATATCGGGGGGTACCGTTTTATGGGCGCTATATGAAGACGTGGGCCTACATGGCCCATTATCAATACCAAATAATAATACACATTTGAGTAAATTTTTATCAACTTACTTCATTTCCTTCGGAAGCTAGAGTGAGTTCCACAGGCGGGTAGACGGACGGACATTGTTCAATCGACATAGAATTTTATGCTGATCAAGAATATATATACCTTGTGGGGTCTAAAATTTAAATTTCGAGGTGTTACAAACGGAATGACAAACTTAATATACCCTCCATACTATGGTCGAGGGTATACAAATATTTAAATTTTTACATGGTTTTCGAATTTGGTTTGTATACAACGCACATAGAATATTGCATAGATTTATACAATGCATGAAATCCAGATTTGGACAACAAGGACTACTAGGCACCAGGATCATATCTCCCAGGTTCGTAATCTTTCACCAAAATTAAATGAATTTTGAAAATGAAGTACTTCGGTTAAATCGTTCTAACATTGTTTAGAAAGGGTCAAAGTTTAAAAAACTACTTGCGAATTATCATTCGATATACTGACAGCCGTATACCCTCAGAATATGCTCCACTATCTATATATCTGTATTAATAAAAGAGTAAAGTATTTGGCTGACAGGTTGACTGACTTAACGATTCATAAAAGCCCAGACGCAACGGCTGAAATTAGAATCTCGAAAACTTGGGTGAGGGTCACCCTTGGTCCGAAGGGATCAGATAAAGCTGGGTTTTTGCAAATTCGTACTAGAACGGTACGAAATGTATTAAGAGATACTAAATATGGAGCACTTTGCATTTAAGGAAGCAGTAGAGCTTTAACACTTAAATTTGGAATGAGGATAGCAGAAGGAGTATATGATAGATGTACTCACGGGTTTTTGGAAATTCGCACTATAAGTGTTCGAAAAGTACAAAATTGCACTATATTCGATACCACATTTCGTATCATGTGTACGGTTAGAGCTAACAACTTGAAAATTTGGAATAGGAATCGATGTGAAGGAGTAGGGTCGATGTAAGGAGGTTGTTTTGGAAGTGTGTATTCATGTATACAAAAAGTACTAAACGGTACCATATTTAGTACAACTTATATTTGAAGGAACGCATAGAGCTGGAATCCTGAAATTTGAAATTAACATTACTGGCGGAGTGTAGGATTGAGGTATGGAGAAAGTTTTCAAAATTTGTACTTATGTGCACGAAAAGTACTAATCGGTACTAAATTTGGTACAATTTCGATTTGGGTCAACCGATGGAGTTGGAATTCTAAAATTCATAAATTGCTTTCTAGGACTGAGGAATGTAGGTTTTTGTTTCGGAAATTTGTACTTATGTGTACTAAATGGTTCTAAATTTGGTACACATTAAATTTTGGAAGAACCAATATAGTTGGAATTCTGAAATTTCGAAATAAGATTACCATTGCATTCTGAGACTAAGGAACGTTGGTAGTTTTGGAAATTCGAAATTATGTGTACTTAATGGTACTAAATTTTGTGCAAGTTAACTTTTGAAAGAACCGGTAGAGTTGGAATCTTAAAATCTGAAAATATGATTTCTATTGGACTGTAGTTATGCAAATTTGTACTTAAATGGTACTAAATTGGTACAAATAGAATATGGGTGAACCGATAGAGCTGGAATCCTAAAATCGGAAATTAGATTACCGTCATAGTGTGGAATTGGCAAATGTAGGCAGTTTTGAAAATTTGTACTTATGTGTATTAAAATGTACTAAATAAAGAACAATGGAATTCCGAAATTTGGAATGAGAGTCAATCTTGGAGTGCACGATAAATGCACCAAAGGGTTATTGGAACTTCGAACTTAAATCTTAGGAAATGTTTTAAAATTTTACTAAACTTCTAAAATGGTAGCATTTGCTATTATGTGAAGGGATACAGCTTAAAACTTGAAATTTGTTAAGAGAATGAAGGTTGTGATGTAAGTCTGAGGTTTTTAAAATGTTAACTAAGTGAGGGAACGGTACGAAATGGTACCAAATTTGGAACAGTTTGGTTTAGGGTGAACGGATAAAGCTGAAATATTGTATTGGGGTCCCTGTTGATAAGAGGGTCGTATTAAAGGGGTGTTCTGCACTACAAGTGCAAGTGGTTGAACAGATAGAGCTTGAAGTCTGAAATTAGGCATTAGGGTCGTTGTTCATAGTAACGTAGCCAGGACATATGAAAGTGATTGCGAAAATGTGTACTTTAATTCAGAAAATTTATATATACATTACTGATGGTATTTGTGTTCGAGATTTGGTGGTGGCTTGGAAATTCGTCCTAAATTTGTACGAACATTTTTGAATGGTACAGAATTTGATATTGCTTGAAGGGACATGGTTGGAAACTCGTAATTAGATTTTGAAGTCTGTGTTGGTATTTGGGATTTAAATATGTGGAAAAGTGTACTATATTTGTACGAAAAGTACTAAATGGTACTAAATTTTGTATTGGGCTGGAAACCTCAAAGTTGATATTGAGGTCTCTGTTGGCATCTGGAATTTAGATATGCAGGTGATTGTAGAAATATATGCTATTATTGTACTGAATGGTGCTATATTTGGTACTGAGTGCATCCATAGAGCCGGAATCGCAAAATGTGCAATTGAGGTATCTCTCTTGGTATCTGGTGTTGAGATATGGAAATAGTTTTGTAAATATGTACCATAGTTGTACTAAATTGTACTAAATTTTGCAACTGGGGAAATTACAGAGCTTAAACGCTGAAATTTGATATTAAGATCACTGTTAGTATCTGAGGTTGAGATGTGGAGATTATGTTGTAAATGCTTTCTATAATTGTTCGAACAGTGCGAAATTTTGTATTGGATGAAAAGATGGGGCTGTAGTCCTAAAATTAGATATTGAGGTCTCTGCTGGTATCTGGGATTGAAATATGGCATTGGCTTTGGAAATGTATACTATTATTTTACGAAAAATACTAAGTGGTACGAAATTCGGTATTTGGTGAAGGGATAGAGAGAAGTGGTTTTGGAAATGCGTACAAAAATTATACGAGAAATACTAAATGGTACTAATTTTGGATCACTGCTCGTGTCAAGAATGAAGAGATGAGGTTTGTTTCGGATATACATATTCAATGTTACTACACTTTAGAGCTAGGGTTCTGAAATTTGTTATTGAGGTCACTGTTGATTTCTTGGGCTTACATATGGAAACGTTGAAATGGGTTGGGACAGAAAAATTGGATGTGGATCCATTCTGCAATGGTTTTACTACTATCGGTGATCTTCAAAATAAAAGATTTTGAAGACTTTTTTTGTGTAAAATATAAAAATTTTCCCATTATTCTTTCCAAATAGGGAAAAAGTTGAATAATAAGGAGAACCTTGAAAGTCCGAAAATTAAGTACGAAAAGCAAAGAAATTCTACATTTTGTGTACTAAAAAGGCCCAATACTAACTCTTGAGTCGAATCTAAATTTTAAGGTGAACTTTTTGCTGGCGAAGTATCTGGCACTTGCCAGTATGTAGATAAAATTGTTTAATCGCCTTCGACCGAGGATGGGAATTACAAACTGATCTGGGAAGTAAATCCTTACTTTCCCACATTTTTCGCCACCTCAAAATGTTTATTTTTCTTTCTAACCATGAAAAGCACACCCGAAATTGCTCCACATAAAATATTTAACTACAATGTCTACATTACAATCATCAATCCATTCATTTGATTTATCATTGCAATATGTCTAACCAAACCAGCCAGCTTGCCATCCAACGACCGTCCATCAGTGTAAGAAGCAATTAAATTAGTTACGATTGCAATCATGTCATGTCACAAGTTTTCTATTGCAAATGAAATGGCTTTAAGTATTAGTTTGCCTGTTTTTGCTCTGACCTAGTGGCGCTGGCCAGTTTCCAAGCCCAACTGTGATTCTTAATAGAAAACTTTAAGCACACGGTTATTTTTTTTTTTTTGAAAGCGTAATAAATCAAGCACTTGTCTAAAGTGCCTGTCCGTCCGTATGCCGGTCCGCTTGTCTGTCTGTCCACTTTCATACTTATTTGCCTACATTTACGTGCGTCCATCTGTTTGGCTGTTCCTTTTCCCTACTTTGTTTGTCCATCTATGAAAAATGTTTGTTATGGAGATAAGTATGAAGAGATGTGTTGTTTTTGGTTCGCCTAATGTATCTGTGTGTTCCCATAACTTGTCGTCCGTCGTGTCATCGTGTCCCGTTGCCTTAGATGTCTAAGGGAAAATTTTAGTCAATTCGTTGGCCACTTTTTATTGGTTGGTTGCTTGGTCTTGAGGGTCACCCCACTTCAATGGAATGGTTGGTATAAATAATGTACGGTCTTGTGACGTCAAATTTGTTGTAACTAATTTGGTTTTTAGGTCGCTTTGTATTTTTTTTTTTTTTTGTTATTAGATTTTTTAATTTTGAAAGCTCTGTGTAAATATTGCTCCATATGTTTGAAAGGAGGACGAAATAAATTAAAACAAAGTTAATGTTGTTTCCTCTGAGAAAACTGATCCATCTGGTCTCCTATTAAAAGACTTTTGATCTTCTATGAAAGGACCTTTTCAGAAGTCAATCTGGTCCTCTATGAGAAGACCATCAACAGGTCTTCTATGAAGAAGACCACCAATGGGTCTTCTATGAAGAAGACCACCAATGGGTCTTCTATGAAGAAGACAACCAACCGGTCTTCTATGCAGAAGACCACCAACGGGTCTTCTATGGACAAGGCCACCAACGGGTCTTCTATGGAGTAGACCACCAACGGGTCTTCTATAGAGAAGACCATCAACTAGTCTTCTGTGGAAAAGACCACCAACGGGTCTTCTATGGACAAGACCATCAACGGGTCTTCTATGGAGAAGACCACCAACGGGTCTTCTATGGAGAAGACCACCAACGGGTCTTCAATGGAGAAGACCACCAACGGGTCTTCAATGGAGAAGACCACAACTGTTCTTCTGTGGAGAAGACCACCACCAAAGGGTCTTCTATGGAGAAGACCACCACCTACTGATCTTCTGTGGAGAAGACCACCACCTACTGATCTTCTGTGGAGAAGACCACCACCTACTGATCTTCTGTGGAGAAGACCACCACCCACTGGTCTTCTGTGGAGAAGACCACCACCTACTGGTCTTCTGTGGAGAAGACCACCACCTACTGGTCTTCTGTGGAGAAGACCACCACCTACTGGTCTTCTGTGGAGAAGACCACCACCTACTGGTCTTCTGTGTAGAAGACCACCAACGGGTCTTCTGTGTAGAAGACCACCAACGGGTCTTCTGTGTAGAAGACCACCAACGAGTCTTCTATAGAGAAGACCACCAACGGTCTTCTATAGAGAAGACCACCAACGGGTCTTCAATGGAGAAAATCACCAACGGGTCTTCTATGGAGAAGACCACCAACGGGTCTTCTATGGAGTAGACCACCAAGTGGGCTTCTATGGAGTAGACCACCAAGTGGGCTTCTATGAGGCCAACAAGTGGTCTTCTATGGAGAAGACCACCAGAGGGTCTTCTATGGAGAAGATCTTCTGGTCTTCTAGGGAGAACACCACCAACGGGTCTTCTGTACAGAAGACTACCACCTACTAGTCTTCTGTGGAAAAGACTGGTCTACCAACGGGTCTTCTATAGAGAAGACCACAAACGGGTCTTCTATGGAGAAGACTACCATCGGGTCTTCTATGGAGAAGACCACCAACGGGTGTTCTATGGAGATGACCTTCTGGTCTTCTATAGAGAAGACCTTCTGGTCTTCTATAGAGAAGACCTTCTGGTCTTCTATGGAGAAGAACTTCTCGTCTTCTATGGAGAAGAACTTTTCGTCTCCTATGGAGAATACCACCTACTGATCTTCCATGAAGAAGACATCCTACTGATCTTCCAATACCAACTACTGGTCTTCTATGAAGAAGACCACCTATTGGTCTTCTATGAAGAAAACCACCTACTGGTCTTTGGAAAATCTCCTGGTCTTCTATGAAAACGACTTGCTTCTGGTCTTCTATGAAGAAGACATTCTTCTTGTTTTTCATGAAGACGATCTTCTTATGGTTTTCCATAAAGAAGACCTTCTTGTGGTCTCATAAGAAGAAGACCTCCAGGTCTTCTATTAAGAAGACCTTCTGGTCTTTTATGAGATAATCTTCCGATCATCTATTGGAGGACCTCCGGGTCTTCTATGAAGAAGACCTTCTCGTCTTCTGACAAAAAAAATCTGATCTTCTGTGAGGAGATCTTCTGGGGTTTTGTAACATTCTTTTGAGCTTCTTGCTATAAATCTTCTATAGATCGAACCTTTCTCCTTGTCCCTCTCTTTCGGATCTAGCATTTCCACCCTCTTCTTTCCAGTGCCCAAAGAAATAATTATGCAGCTATTCGTTACGGTAGTATATTTCAATTTCTTTTCTACTTCTTTGAACTTTTCGTTAACATTTTGCGCGCGGACTGACTGCCGTTGACGGTTTCATGTTGTGAACGCCAACGTTGATTCCAATTTACCAAAAACATTACTTTTCGCTTGTTTTGTTGCTGATAGTTACCGCTTGTACATTTGCGATTTAACAAAACAAATCTACATTTCTGTTAACAATTGCCACCAAGATCGTTTTCCAAACAACAGCAACAACAAGTTGGAAAAACTCCTCACTTTTAGCAGGCATTTTCAGGGATCAGCCCAATGTATGTCGTCGCTCCAAACAAACTTTGTTACAAGAATGCAATTCGTGTTTTGGGTTTGGGTTTTTGTTCAAATCCATTTGATGATGCTACTCAAAAACATCAAAACCGAAACCCCGGAGAAGAATCTCAGCCTAGAAAGAAAAACATTACCATTTTTCTCAAACAACAAAAAAGACGACGACGACGACGACGACAATGACGATGACAACTGGTACACCACCCATCTTGTGTTTGTTGCCAAAGTTTTACCAAATTGAAAACACAAAAAAGCAAATCAGCTGAACAACTATCCCATCATGCCGTGGCCACACATCATCCTCCGCCATGGCAGCGGCTTCAAACCAATTCCCAAATAAATGAACACCATCAGCAAGAACAGCGCCAGAAATTGGTTCCAAATCGGATTTGTTTCTCGTCTTCAACACAAACCACTAAGGGGTTAATTGAGGAAACATCATTTTCGAAGCTACCATCAACATCACCAGCATCATCGTCATCAGCCGAATGGAAAACGTTGCTCATAATGGATTCAATGTTCCCATTACCTAATGTGTCAAAGGTCAGTGTCCAGTTTCCTACACAGGAGTATCGTGTTTAGCACATTCTCTATTGGTAGTTAGCAGCAATTGGGTAGGCGGGTTGGCAAATGGATGAGAGGAGAAGGAGTTGATTCAGAAAATGTTTTGGGAAAATGAGAAAAAATTAAAAAACAAAAATTTAAACTAAAATTGAAATATTACAAATTAAATTGGTCCTTGAGAATATATTCTTTAAAAATCCATGCTTATTGCTGTGGGAACCTTGAAAAAATTTTCCTTAAACATCCATGATTTTTAGACTATTGATCCTTAAAAAAATATCCTTAAAAATCTATGCTTCTTTGTGGTGGGGTCCTTGAAAAAATATTCCCTAAAAATCCATGATTTTTGGACTATTGATCCTTGAAAAAATATTCCCTAAAAATCCATGATTTTTGGACTATTGATCCTTGAAAAAATATTCTTTAAAAATCCACGCTTATTTTTGTGGTGGTCCTTGAAAAATATTCTTTAAAAATCCACGCTTATTTTTGTGGTGGTCCTTGAAAAAATATTCTTTAAAAATCCACGCTTATTTTTGTGGTGGTCCTTGAAAAAATATTCTTTAAAAATCCACGCTTATTTTGTGGTGGTCCTTAAAAAATATTCTTTAAAAATCCACGCTTATTTTTGTGGTGGTCCTTGAAAAAATATTCTTTAAAAATCCACGCTTATTTTTGTGTTGGTCCTTGAAAAAATATTCTTTAAAAATCCACGCTTATTTTTGTGTTGGTCCTTGAAAAAATATTCTTCAAAAATCCACGCTTATTTTTGTGTTGGTCCTTGAAAAAATATTCTTTAAAAATCCACGCTTATTTTTGTGTTGGTCCTTGAAAAAATAGTCTTTAAAAATCCACGTTTATTGGCTCTTGGTCCTTGACAAAAATATTCTTTAAAAATCCACGCTTATTAGTCTCTTGGTCCTTGAAAAAAATGTTCTTTTAAAATCCCCGTTTATTGGTCCTTGAAAAAAATTTTCTTTAAAAATCCAAGTTTATTGGACTCTTGATCCTTGAAAATATTTTCTTTAAAAATTCACGTTTATTGGTCTGTTGATCCTTGAAAAAATATTCTTTAAAAATCCAAGTTTATTGGTATCTTGGTCCTTGAAAAAAAAATTTATTTCAAAATCCAAGCTTATTGGTCTTTTGGTCCTTGAAAAAAATATTCTTTAAAAATCTACTCTTATTTTTGTGTTGGTCCTTGAAAAAATATTCTTTAAAAATCCACGTTTATTTTTGTGTTGGTCCTTGAAAAAATATTCTTTAAAAATCCACGCTTATTTTTGTGTTGGTCCTTGAAAAAATATTCTTTAAAAATCCACGCTTAATTTTGTGTTGGTCCTTGAAAAAATATTCTTTAAAAATCCACGCTTATTTTGGTCTGTTGGTCCTTGAAAAAATATTCTTTAAGAATCCACGCTTATTTTTGTATTGGTCCTTGAAAAAATATTCTTTAAAAATCCAGGCTTATTGGTCCTTAAAAAAATTCATTTAAAAATCAACGTTTATTGGTCTATTGTCCTTGAAAAAAATTTTCGTTAAAAATACACGTTTATTGGTCCTGGGAAAATTTTTTCGTTAAAAATCCACGTTTATTGGTCCTGGGAAATTTTTTTCTTTAAAAATCCACGTTTATTGGTTCATTAGTCCTTGAAAATTTTTTTTTTTTAAAAATCCACGCTTATTGGTCTATTGGTCCTTGAAAAATTTTTTCTTTAAAAATCCACGCTTTTTGGTCTAATGGTCCTTGAAAAACTATTCTTTAAAAATCCAAGCTTATTGGTCTACTAGTCCTTGAAAAAATATTCTTTAAAAATCCACGCTTATTTTGGTCTGTTGGTCCTTGAAAAAATATTCTTTAAAAATCCACGCTTATTTTGGTCTGTTGGTCCTTGAAAAATATTCTTTAAAAATCCACGCTTATTTTGGTCTGTTGGTCCTTGAAAAATATTCTTTAAAAATCCACGCTTATTTTGGTCTGTTGGTCCTTGAAAAAATATTCTTTAAAAATCCACGCTTATTTTGGTCTGTTGGTCCTTGAAAAAATATTCTTTAAAATCCACGCTTATTTTGGTCTGTTGGTCCTTGAAAAATATTCTTTAAAAATCCACGCTTATTTTGGTCTGTTGGTCCTTGAAAAAATATTCTTTAAAAATCCACGCTTATTTTGGTCTGTTGGTCCTTGAAAAAATATTCTTTAAAAATCCACGCTTATTTTGGTCTGTTGGTCCTTGAAAAAATATTCTTTAAAAATCCACGCTTATTTTGGTCTGTTGGTCCTTGAAAAATATTCTTTAAAAATCCACGCTTATTTTGGTCTGTTGGTCCTTGAAAAAATATTCTTTAAAAATCCACGCTTATTTTGGTCTGTTGGTCCTTGAAAAAATATTCTTTAAAAATCCACGCTTATTTGGTCTGTTGGTCCTTGAAAAAATATTCTTTAAAAATCCACGCTTATTTTGGTCTGTTGGTCCTTGAAAAAATATTCTTTAAAAAATCCACGCTTATTTTGGTCTGTTGGTCCTTGAAAAAATATTCTTTAAAAATCCACGCTTATTTTGGTCTGTTGGTCCTTGAAAAAATATTCTTTAAAAATCCACGCTTATTTTGGTCTGTTGGTCCTTGAAAAATATTCTTTAAAAATCCACGCTTATTTTGGTCTGTTGGTCCTTGAAAAAATATTCTTTAAAAATCCACGTTTATTTCTATATTGGTCCTTGAAAAAAAATTCTTTAAGGATCCACGTTTATTTGTCTATTGGTCTTTGAAAAAAAATTTTCTTTAAAAATCCACGTTTATTTGTCTATTGGTCCTTGAAAAAAATTTTCTTTAAAGATCCACGTTTTTTTTTGTCTATTGGTTCTTGAAAGAAATTTTCTTTAAAAATCCAAGTTTATTTGTCTATTGGTCCTTGAAAAAAATTTTCTTTAAAGATCCAGTTTTTTTTGTCTATTGGTCCTTGAAAAAAATTTTCTTTAAAGATCCACGTTTTTTTTTTGTCTATTGGTCCTTGAAAAACATTTTCTTTAAAAATCCACGTTTATTGGTCTCTTGGTCCTTGAACAAATATTCTTTAAAAGTCCACGCTTGTCGTGGTGGTCCTTGAAAAAATATACTTCAAAAAATCCATATTTATTTTGGTCCTTGAAAAAATATTTTTTAAAAATCCACGCTGTTGGTCTGTTGCTTCCCTATTTTTTTTTTAAGAAATATGTCATCACTGACCAATATTAACCGTTTGGTGGCACTCATTCCTTGTTTCTTTATTTTATTATCATTAACCTGATAACTTGTACAAAAACATCCCATAACACAATAAACAATTACTTCAAAGCATTTTTCGGTCAAGTGTCTGAATTCTTTTGTTTTATTTCATCAACTGATGTTGCTGTCAATTTTCACTGACGTTAATAGGGTTGTTGAAAAAATCAAAAAAAAAAAATCCAAGAGTAAATAAAATAAACGTTTTGTCATTGTCATTCAAAAATCACTTATCATTTTCGGCTGGCCACAAGCAAATTATGAAACATTCATTCATTTCAAGTGGTTTGAGGTTTGAGAGATCGCCAGAGAAAGATGAATGAAGCTGGAAGTGCCGATTGTTGTTGTTGATAGTTCACCGCTGGAGTAAAAGTTCAGCAGAAATAATTATGATTTTTGTGGTAGAGATAAAAAAATTGAATATGCTACTGATTTCGATTTTTTGATAAAATTTTTTGTGAATGTTTTAAAAAAGTATTTTACAATACAAGGAGACAAAAGGTATACTATTTATATAACATTTGAATTTATTATGGGGAGTTATTTTTAATTATGTTATCTAGACAGATCTAGAATATTTCAAATGAATAATTATTTAGGAATTTTCTTTTTTAATTGAAGTGTAGACATAATAATATGGTCATAATTATTCCTAACTACTTTTCTGTGTGAGGCTCGAATGTTTAGCTTAATCAAAAATTTATACAAAATTGAAAACTCAAGATTTTTTTCTGTTTAGGTCCATTTCAACCCCTAAATATTTTGCGATCATACCAAAAAAACGATAGGGTTCTCGTCTGACCCCAACTCCATTTTCAATTTCGTGAAAATTGGCCATAATTGCGACATGTTGCGTGATTACACATTAACATATATAACTAGATCGACTCAGCTCGGCGAGATAGGAGGATCTATACAGGGTGAGATGAAAAAACTGCAACTAACTTCAGACTGCTGTCATTTCTAAGCCACTCGTCCGACAGCTGTTAAAATTATTCCAGTGACAGCTCATTATATTGTTTACAAGCGTACGAAAGCATTTTGAGAGAGAATTTTCCAGAAAAAAAGGTAATTCGTGATGGAATTTAAGCGTGATAGTGTGATTTCTTTATATTTGGCTGGAAAACCAGAAGTGGCTATCGTTAGAGCACTCCAGCATTTAAATGTGAATAAACCTTTTGTGTCTCGTACCATCGCTCATTACCGTGATACTGGTAGCGTAGACCGACATCAATGAAGTGGATGGAAGTAAACAGCAACATCAGCAGAAATGTTTCGAAAAGTGAAGAAGCGACTTGATCGAAATTCGCGTCGCAATGACTCGTTCAACTCATGTCGCAAAATTCAATTCAGCAAATATTGAAAAATGAGCTTGGGATAAAACAATTGAAATTCCAAAAAGTGCAAGAACTTACACCGCAACAGAAAAAAATAGAATGAAAAGAGCTAAAGAGTTGCTTCGCTTGGCCGAAAGTGGTGAACTGCCGGATTTGGTTTTCTCCGATGAGAAAACATTCGTTGTCCAGCAGTTTGTAAACAAACAAAATGATCGTGTTTACTTGCCAAAGAGGTCAGCTGAAAATGTTCACCTTCGGTTGGCCACCAAAACTCAAGCGCCGGCCATGGTGATGGTGTGGGCCTCCATAATAGCCGATGGTCGCTCTCCGCTTGTATTAATCGACCGTGGTATCAGAATAAATGCCGAATATTATTCCGAAAATATTCTGGAGGGTGTATTAAAGCCTTGGGCACGCAAACATTTTGGCCGCAGACCTTGGACATTCCAACAGGACTCAGCACCATTGCACTCAGCACGCGCCACCTAAGAATGGTTACAAAATGAGGTTCCTCGCTTCATTCCAGCGCACAATGGCCACTAAAATCTCCGGATAACAATCCGTTGGACTATTGTGTCTGGAGTATTTTGGAAAGCAAGGTTGGCACTAAAATTTACCAAAGTGTCGATCACCTCAAGCAAGCGTTTCGCCGGGAATGGACCAAAATACCGCAGAGCAATATTCTGGCAGCGTGTGACGGTTTCATTGGCCAGTTGAAGGCCATAATTCGTGCCAAAGATGACCAATTCGAACAAATCTAAACTTATTTGGAAATTTGATGCTATTTCCGACATTTTTTGATTTCATTCAAAAAATTAAAAAGAACAAGTAAAAAAACATTAAGTTCGGCCGGGCCAAACTTTTAATACCCTCCACCTTAGGGCAAAGGAAACATTAGAGCCCATTATGACCCACATATACCAATTTTTAGACATATTCATGGGAAAATGTGCCAAAAATCATACAATTCCGAATATCGGGAAATACGGCTATATGAGGCTATACAAAAACGTGGACCTATACATATAGTGTTTCGCCAAAAGAGCTAGAACCCATTAAGATCAACAAATACCTATTTCTAGACAAATCCGAGAAGAAATATTGCAAAAACTATTAAAATGCCGAATATCGGGTGGTACCGTTATATGGGAACTATACCAAAACGTGGACCTGTAATTATAATGATTCGCCACACGAACAAGGACCAATTATGATCTACAGCTACCAATTTTCAGAGAAATTCGTGAAAAAATGTGTCAAAAATCATCGAAATACCGAATATCGGGACTATAGAAAAACGTGGACCTATACATTCAATGTTTCGCCACACGGACTAGGACCTATTATGACCTACAAATACCAATTTTTTGACAAATCAGAGAAGAAATGTGGCATAAATCATCAAAATACAGAATATCGGGAGCTACCGTTATATGGGGACTATACCAAAACCTGAACCGATATATCTCATTTTCAATACCAACCATCCTAGACACAATACAAATTGCTCTGCTAAATTTTGGAGCTCTACGTCAAATAATGTGGGCTATATCGTGATTTCAACAGACAGACCGGCGGACAGACAGACAGACGGACATCGTTAAATCGACTTAGAATTTTATTCTGATTATGAATATGTATACTTCATGGGGTGTACAACGGTCCAAGGTTGAGAGTATAAAAAAAATGTAATAATTATGGCGTTTGACTTTGTTGCAGTTTTCTTCCATCCGACTTTTGACCTTTCTTTTCTGGTTTCTTATACAGATTGCAATACTTTGGGACTGTACGTATACGGCAAATGGTTTTATCACTTTTTTGCAATGAGCATTCGTGAACTTTTTTGACCAAAATAGTGGCTATAGACTGACACTTTCTAACTTATTAATATTAGAAACAATCGCTTTATCTATGAATAATAATGGATATATATTGTACTACCGTTGTTTTCGTAACCTTAATCCTTTGAAAAAAAAAAACTCCTCTGAAAGTTCCAACTTCCAAAATCTCAAAAAAAAGTTTTTCTCTTTACAAAAACTGCTTCTAACTACTAGCCTCCCATAAACTTTCCTCCAGTTAGCACCCATCCGTGGCAGATAACTATTTATGACTAACATTAACATTGTCAATTTAATAACCATACATTCATTGTCCAGCAACCCGAGGACAGTGCTAAATTTACCCAGTTACTAAAGAGAAAGAAAACAACAAAAACCATCCCAGAACTCCATAAGGAAGCAACAATAAATGACAAATAAAACTCCATAATTTTGCAATCATTAAAGGCATTACGATCCGGTTATCTGCTGCTTTTCTCACACACCGCTGACATCGGCGGCAATCGGTGAAATGAAAGAGCTTCGCTTAAGATTTTGAAAAAGTACCCGAACGACGAAAGTCGATATTTCAAACGTTTTTACATGCAGACTAGCACTAACTTCTCAACAGATGGCACCATTAGCTGGAGACTTGTCGCATAAATGGTGCTGGTGCTGGTGTTTGGTCTCTATGCGACAATGGTGACATGGCCAGTTGGAGGACAAGAACAGTTGCCAACTTCGTGGTTACAAAGTGGCAAAATGTGTTAGTTAATTATGTGCAGATTTCCTAAATGCTTGGCCACTTGTAAATGTGGCAGGGGCTTGGCAAGATGGGAGGGGAGCTTTTTGATCTAGTGTAATTGGAGTATCCAGTTGTAATGTGAGAATAACCAGTAAGGCAATTATTAAATTAGAGGAGGAGCATCTGTATTGCACTATATACAACTGTGAAGATATTTAAGATGTCGATGATTCGAAATCGATTTTTTTTTTTTTTTGGAAATAAAATTTAGGGTTCTGTAAAGAACTTAATTTAGAGCAGGAGATGTTGTCACAAATATAGGGTGTTTAAATTAATTGATTCTACAAACTTTAAATACAGTGCATAAACCCAAAACCTGAATTTATTGCACACGTGTGTTTTTTGACCAGTAGGCTGATTAAGTTCGTAAATGAGTCATGTCGATCCACGTTTTCGTATAGCCCCTATATAACGGTACCTCCAAATATTCGGTATTTTGATGATTTTAGCGAAATTATTTGGTATTTGACGTTCATAATGGATACTACAGCATAAGACAGAAAATGGGCCATGTACATCCAAGTCTTCGTATAGCCCCCATATAAAGGTAGCCCCGATATTCGGTATTTTGACGATTTTAGCGACACTATTTACCGGAATTGTTTCAAATTCTACATTTGAAATTCGTAATGGATATTGTAGCCTGTGACAGAAAATTGTCTGTGCAGGTCCACGTCTTCGCAAAGCCCCCAAATAATGGTACCCCCCTGATATTCGCTATTTCCATGATTTTAGCGAGATTATTTACCGGAATTGTTTCAAATTTCGTATATGAAGTTCGCAATAGATACTACAGTCTTACACCGAAAATTGTCTGTGCAGGTCCACGCATAGCCCCCATATAACGGTACCCCCCGGTATTCGGTATTTTGACTATTTTAGCGACATTATTTACCGGAACTATTTCATATTTGATATTTAAAGTTCGTAATGGATACGGCAGAAATTTGTCTGTGCAGTTCCACGTTTTATAACCCCATGGTACCTCCCTATATTCGGTATTTTGATGATTACAAATAGATGTTTTTTCAAGTTAAGCATTTGAATATTATAATAGCTTGTGACAAAGGTCGCCTACGCCTACTTTCGGTATTTTTAAGATTTTAACAGCATTTTTAATGGATTTTATTTCTTTGAAAATTGTGAAATTTGTACCACTTACAACTATTTTACTTGTTTTATTTTATTTATTTATTGATTTATTTAAAAAAATTATTTCCCTTCTTCAATTTTAGATCGATTACGGAAATAGGCAATATAGGTCCACTCCTGCTGGTACCTACCCCTGCAAAAGGTCAAAAATTTCCAATAAAATAATTATACCCTACAACACTATGTGTTGGGGGTATTATAAGTTTGATTGGGCCAGAATTTATGTAACACCTCGAAATATTGGTTTCCCATATAGGAAAGTATATATGGATCTTCCTAGCTCGCCGAGCTGAGTCGATCTAGCTATGTATGTCCGTCCGTCCGTCTGTCCGTCTGTCCATGTTAATTTGTAATCACTCTACAGGTCGCAATTATGGGCTAGGGTCAGAATAGAACCCTAATTCTTTTGGAGAAGATCGCATAATATTTAGGGGTCGAAATGGACCAAATACTGAAAAAATATCGGATTTTGGAGTAGCTATACAGGTCGCAATTATAGGCCAATCGACGCGGAATTTCGTATGTAGCTAGAGTTTAGGGCGGTGAAGAAGCCTACCAATTAGGGTGGTCATCGGATAATATTTAACGGGTAAAATATACCATATATTTTGTGTTGAAAAAATTCCAAAATTTTCATTAAACCGCGAATATTTTAAATCCCGGCGAAATCACGAAGCCATGACAAGGTTACTCCTGACCTTTACATTGATGTTAACATCCAACAAATCGGATATATAGCAAAATATGTGCGATATATATGTCTATCAAAGAACATTTGCTTGAAAGATCTCTTATATGTCGAGAACGGCTGAACTGATTTCGACAGTTCTCATTAATTCAGAATGGTCTCTTGGCAGGAAACAAAAAACCTCTAAAAAAAATCGCATAAAAATATCTCTCTAAAGATGAAAATATTGATTTGCTAAAATTTTGTCATATTTTTTTCAATTTTGTCATATTTTTGGCATATTTTCATTTTGAATTAAACATTTGGTAATATTTCTACAGCTAACAAAACTAAGTAGGTAGGATATCAAGATATCATATACAGATCGCATTAATGACCCAATCTTTACGAAATTTTGCATGGGTATAAGATGAGGGTCAGAATAGAAGCCTACTCTTTTTGGAGATTGTCGCCATATATATTTAGGAGTTGAAATGGACCAAAAAACTGCAAAATTGTCAGCAGGTCGTAATTATCGCCCGATCCAAACGCACATTTGAATGGGGGTTACCGGACATTGCAAAAGCCAAGCTGTTTTGGATGGACATCCAAAAATATTCAATGTGTGAAATAGTTTGCCAACTTTTGTAGACAAAATACGAAAATTTCCATTCCAGTGATTTTTTGGAGAATTCACAAATACAGGAAAGACGCACTTCTGACTATTTCGTTAACGCTGATTTCGTGGAAGAATATAGTCAAATGTCTGTATCTCATATAGATGCGTTTCAGTCAAAAACCAATAATAAATGTTAATCTTTTGCCACTTCTGAGAGATTATAGGTCTTTGGGAAATATTGGTTCCAGATCTAGGAAGACCATTTAGGTGTAACATCTTCCAATAAATTGGAAATGAGCAAATTAGTTAAAGTTGCTATTATTCGAAAATTAGGGAACGAAACCTGATGGTTTTCTTTTATTATTTGTCACAATATCTTGTGGAATTCTTTCGAGTATCACGCCTATATAAACTGTATCGTTTATTATAGTGTTGTAGGGTATTCAACGGTCGGCCCCGCTCGACTGTAGCCTTTGCTTACTTGTTTTATATTTGTATCAATGCTATATCAGTTTCGAAAATGGACAATATCGACCCATGTAGATCCCACACAAAGGGTCAAAATATTGAAAAATCAACATCTTTATAAATGCGAGGTAAGCATCCGATTCCCTTCAAATGTCACACAACCCAATATTTCTATCAACACATAATCAGGTGTGACGATGGAATATATCAGTCCACCACAAATCAGCGATTGGTTTATCTAAATATTTTTCTGAAACACATATGATGTGAATATGGAATTTATCGGCCGATTCATTTTCGTACAAGGGGTCAATATTTTTTCTGATCGAAATTGGTTCAGATATAGCTATAGCTCCCATATATATTTTTCATCAAATTTAATATATTTTTTATTTGTTATATAAAGCTCTACTAAGTGTATGCAAAGGGGTGTAGGGTATCATTAATGTCGGTCCACCCGACATTTAAACTTTCTTTACTGGTTTGACAACTTGCGCCACATTGTGGCCAGTCTATTACGTCTTTGTGAATTTCTTCCTTTACTAATGATTCCTTTTGGCCCCAGGACGAACCCTATGAAAATCAGTCCAAATGGCAGGTATTTCGCCACATCCTACCAAAAAGCAAGTAGCTCAAATTGGGTGAATATTGGTAAAGATGTAGCTATGGCTCCCATATTATTCATATCATAACCGGGAGCTATATCCAAATCTGAACTAAGCTCAAAAAAATTAGAAAGCTATTTCAATGCTGTATCTGATAGCTGGTACTAAATATCGTTGTTGTTGGTGTTTTACGTGTGTGAGGGACTTAAATACAGAATCAGATGAAATTTGTATATGGGACCTATAGTTATATTAGCACCGATTTTCACATAATTTGAATTAAAATTCTTTTATATTTACCAGAATCCATGAATACATGACTAAATTCAAAATCTGGCAGTTGTATCCAAATCTGAAGCGATCTAAATGAATTTTGGGAACAGAATTTCTAAGCTGTATCTGTTATATCTTTCTGAATACATTTGTTATGGAGTGCATATTACGGCTGTGAGGGATAAAAAATAACAAATCGGATGAACAATATATATGTGAGCTACAGTTATTTCTGAACCGATTGTCAACAAATTTGACATTCTTGCTTCTAAGTTGTGTGTGAGGGCACCTTAACTCCTCTCCGCATTTCCGCATTAACTTACTTCCACACACACACTAATTTAAGTCCTCATATTTAGGAAACTTTATCTCGTTGCCTTACACATTCTCACCCTTTGAGAGAATCACAACCCAAAGCGTTCTACCAATAATTTCCATATCTTGCATAAATAACAATTTACTCATTCAGCCAAGCCAAAATTATAAAAAAACTACCAAGGAGATATTTAACTTCGCTACAGCCGGTGATTATCAGCATAATTGGGCGCTTTATAGTCATAATGAAGATCACTGATTGCCAATAAAATTTTACCACCTTGTTGTTCGGCTCATGGGTGTGTTTGCGAAAAGGTTAAGGAACTATACAAAGAGATATTTTGGAGTAGCCAAAAAACAAAAACAGCAACTTTGTAAGTTTATTCAAATGAAGGCTTACTTATTCCGAAGATGCAAAAAAGAGGTTTTTTTGGAATTACAAGAAAATCGACAACTCAATTCTTTTTAAATATCGGTGCACATTTAAGGTTTCCTACTTATTTCGTATGTAAATATTAGTGGTTCCAAATATCTTTACTTAGTTCTTAAATGTAAACCCCAATTAAAATGTAATAATTTGTCAATGATAACAAGTAAAAAAGAAGCTAAGTTCGGTCCAGCCATCTTTGTACTCCCTCCACCATTTGTAAGGAACTTGAAAATTTTCAAAAAAAAAAAAAAAAAAAAAAAAACACGTAAAAAACATAAGGTTCGGCCGGGCCGAACTTGGAATACCCTCCATCGTTTGGAACGAATTTGGAAATTTTCAAAAAATAAAATCCTTAAAAAATTCTGATAAAATTTTAAAAATACCGAATATAGCCTTTATTTTGGGGTCTATACGACGTGGACCTGCGTAGGCAACTTTTGTCATAAGCTATTACAATATTCAAATGCGAAACTTAAAACAAATCTGTTTATAATGTAGCTAAAATCATCAAAATACCGAATATCGGGAGGTACCGTTATATGGGGGCTATACGAAGACGTGGACCTACATGGTCCATTTTCTGTCTTAGGCTGTAGTAGCCATTACGAACTTCAAATACCAAATTTGAGACAATTCCGGGAAATAATGTCGCTAAAATCGTCAAAATACTGAATAAGGGGGGATACCGTTATATGGGGGCTATACGAAGCTGTGAACCTACATGGCCCATTTTCTGTCTTATGCTGCAGTATCTATTACGAACTTAAAATACCAAATTTGAAACTATTCCGGTAAATAATGTGTCTAAAATCATCAAAATACCGCATATCGGGAGGTACCTTTAGAAAGGGGCTATACGAAGAAGTGGACCTGCATACGAAATATTTTTCAATAGGTTGTAGTAACCATTAAGATCTCCGAATACGAAATTTGAAACGATTCCGGTTAATAATGTTGCTGAAGTCATCAAAATACTGAAAATGGGGAGGTACCATTATATGGGGGCTATACCAAAACTTGGACCCATATCGCCTATTTTTAATACCAAAAGTCCTGCAGACATAATACACATTTGAGTACATTTTTACTAACTTACTTCATTTCGTTCGGAAGGTAGAGTGATTTCCACAGACGGACAGACGGATAGACGGAAGGACATCGCTAAATCGACATAGAATTTTATGCTGATCAAGAATATATATACTTTGTGGCGCCTAAAATGTATATTTCGAGGTGTTACAAATGGAATGACAAACTTAATATACCCTCCATACTATGGTGGAGGGTATAAAAATAGTTCCATGAGTGTAAGAAACCATACTTTACCTCTCAATCATGCTAATATTTTTTTAGTTTTGGTTTTATATTCAACTGTTGTCTGAGATGCTACCACCACAACAGAACTCCAAAATATTAGAAACAAATACGGCATGAATGATCTTGAATATTAAAATAATCCACAAAATTAAACTCATTTGTTTTCTTCACTTCACTTTTAAAGTCAGTTAACAGAGCCCCCGACTACAAAACATGCAGAAATGCCGAATACAGATTAAAATGGAAATGCAAACCAATAATTCGTGTGATTTTTTTTTTCTGTTTCTTGCGAAATTTGAAGGTCTCTCACTTAATCCCCAGCACCAACAACATCATCATCTAAGAAGATGAAGAAGAAGACGAGCGGCAAGGTATTTGCTGGCGATGATCTTAACACAAGAAGATTTTATGACTGCTGCTGGCTGGCTATCCCAGAGATCTTCGATGATGGGAAATTAAAAAAAGAAACAAAAAATCTGAAAAAAAAGAATCAAAAGTAAATCACAGAATGTCTGGATGAAGCCGAAAAATAAAAAATTGAACAAAAATTAATGGCAGACGACGATGATGGCGGTGATGGCGATGCTGTTGGTTCTTTGGCTGGCCGTTCGGTGGTACCCACAGTTGCTGTTTAAACAAATTTGAGGCCACCGAATCAACCAGTCATCATGAAAAAAACAGGATACAAATCGCACCAACACAACCGCGCTTTTTTGTATATCAACAACCAAACGACCGACCGACAGTCAGAAGATCTTTTGTTGCTGGTAGCCTCGATTTGTTCATTACTGATTCATGTTTTTATGTTTTGGGGTAATTTTTCTACTGGCGATTGCCTCATCTAATTTTAATTAAACGGCATGGAATCATAAATTATCATGGTTTAATCTTCGCCAAAGCTAAGATGCCAATCATTATCCGTACTGTGTTTGTGGGTCATTTGGCTATCGATTTGGTTTAAAGTGAAGTACGAAAAAGTCACACGACTTAGATTATCCAGAAACAGAAATCGTGGATTTTTAAAGAATAATTTTTCAAGGACCGACAGACAAAATAGGCGTGGTCTTTTAAAACAAATATTTTTTCAAGGACCAACTGACTAAATAAGCTTGGATTTTTAAAGAATATTTTTCAAGGACCAACGGATAAAATAAAAGTGGATTTTTAAAGAATATTTTTTCAAGGACCAACAGATAAAATAAAAGTGGATATTTAAAGAATATTTTTTTCAAGGACCAACGGATAAAATAAACGTAGATTTTTAAAGAATATTTTTTCAAGGACCAACACAACAATAAGCGTGGATTTTTTAAAGAATATTTTTTTCAAGGACCACCACAACAATAATCGTGGATTTTTTAAAGAATATTTTTTCAAGGACCACCACAACAATAAGCGTGGATTTTTTAAAGAATATTTTTTTCAAGGACCACCACAACAATAATCGTGGATTTTTAAAGAATATTTTTTCAAGGACCAACAGACCCAAAAGCGTGTAATTTTTAAAGAATATTTTTTCAAGGACCACCACAACAATAAGCCTGGGTTTTTTAAAGAATATTTCTTCAAGGACCACCACAACAATAAGCGTGGATTTTTTAAAGAATATTTTTCAAGGACCAACAGACCAAAATAAGCGTGGATTTTTTAAAGAATATTTTTTCAAGGACCAACAGACCAAAATAAGCGTGGATTTTTTAAAGAATATTTTTTCAAGGACCAACAGACCAAAATAAGCGTGGATTTTTTAAAGAATATTTTTTCAAGGACCAACAGACCAAAATAAGCGTGGATTTTTTAAAGAATATTTTTTCAAGGACCAACAGACCAAAATAAGCGTGGATTTTTAAAGAATATTTTTTCAAGGACCAACAGACCAAAATAAGCGTGGATTTTTTAAAGAATATTTTTTCAAGGACCAACAGACCAAAATAAGCGTGGATTTTTTAAAGAATATTTTTTCAAGGACCAACAGACCAAATAAGCGTGGATTTTTTAAAGAATATTTTTTCAAGGACCAACAGACCAAAATAAGCGTGGATTTTTTAAAGAATATTTTTTCAAGGACCAACAGACCAAAATAAGCGTGGATTTTTTAAAGAATATTTTTCAAGGACCAACAGACCAAAATAAGCGTGGATTTTTTAAAGAATATTTTTTCAAGGACCAACAGACCAAAATAAGCGTGGATTTTTAAAGAATATTTTTTCAAGGACCAACAGACCAAAATAAGCGTGGATTTTTTAAAGAATATTTTTCAAGGACCAACAGACCAAATAAGCGTGGATTTTTTAAAGAATATTTTTTCAAGGACCAACAGACCAAAATAAGCGTGGATTTTTTAAAGAATATTTTTTCAAGGGACCAACAGACCAAAATAAGCGTGGATTTTTTAAAGATATTTTTTCAAGGACCAACAGACCAAAATAAGCGTGGATTTTTTAAAGAATATTTTTTCAAGGACCAACAGACCAAAATAAGCGTGGATTTTTTAAAGAATATTTTTTCAAGGACCAACAGACCAAAATAAGCGTGGATTTTTTAAAGAATATTTTTTCAAGTACCAATAGACCCAAAAGCGTGGATTTTTTAAAGAATATTTTTTCAAGGACAAATAGACCCAAAAGCGTGGATTTTTTAAAGAATATTTTTTCAAGGACAAATAGACCCAAAAGCGTGGATTTTTTAAAGAATATTTTTCAAGGACCAATAGACCCTAAATCGTGGATTTTTAAAGAGTATTTTTTCAAGTACCAATAGACCCAAAAGCGTGGATTTTTTAAAGAATATTTTTTCAAGGACAAATAGACCCAAAAGCGTGGATTTTTTAAAGAATATTTTTTCAAGGACCAATAGACCAAATATACGTGGATTTTTAAAGAATATTTTCTTAAGGACCAATAGACCCAAGAGCGTGATTTTTTTGAAGAATATTTTTCAGGGACCAATACACCAAAAAACCGTGGATTTTTAAAGAATATTTTTTCGAGAACCAACAGACCAAAGGGCGTGGATTTTTAAAGAATATTTTTTCAAGGACCACCGGACAAGTAATTGGATTTATCGAAACGGAAACCAAAAATGATTTTTGAGGCGAATCCAACAATCTTTCCAACTGTTTTCGAAGGGGTAGGTTTGAAATGCATCTTTCATTAAAAAAAAAAGAAGAACCCTTTATGCAAATATGTTTGCGGCACGTGCCTACTGAAAGAAACACTTGGAATTGCTGCATTATTGAATAAATACAATTTTCTTTGTTAGAATGAGTATTGTTCCCTTGGGTATAGTGAGTATTACTGAAAATGTGACTAGGGAAACGAAATTTGGCACTTTCTCACACATAAGTTTAATGTTAAGTTTTAGCCTGTTTAAAATTTAGATTTTTTTCATATAATTTTTAAAAGCACAGCACAGCTGTGAATATTTCATTATTCTTTAAATAAATCCTTCCGATTTGAAATGCAGCACAAGTCCGTCCAGTTCAGCATTAAACATGTCACACTCATTTAAAGTTTATTAAGACTAATTTTCAACTTTTAACTACCACTTTATGGCAAATGTTAAGTGAGACAAGAAAATTCCACGTTCCATGGCGGTGGCGATGGTGATGGTGGTACAACGGTACACGCAGCGTCATAACGTGTAGGCAGAGATGATAAATGTTTTCGGGTTGCTAAATTTAAGATTTTTGTCATGTAAACACAAAACATTTTACAATGACACAAAGCTCCAGAAAGTAACTAGCTTTGTAAATTTGTTGCGGCTTTTAGAAGTTATGTTTAGTTTTTTTACGTTTTCTGCTGTTTCAACATGTCAGGTGCAGAAGAAATTCGTAATCGTCTTTGTAAACATAAATAGCATTTATTTGATACCCTACAGGATGGGAATATATGAGAATAGTTTGTTATATCTGATGTGATATATTTTTATTAGAAACCTTATGCCTACATAGGGTATATGCCATTTTATAAGCCAATATGTGCCTCTTCGGACAAAAGCCGTTTCAGGTCATTTGGATCTTCATAGCAGATCATGTGTTAGTAGAAACAAGTAAAATAGTATCAATCCGACAAATTCATAGCCCAGCCTTAAGTAGTGATTATTGAAACTGTTGACCCGTTATGGGGGCGGTTCCGAAGCAATTGGACAATATTGACCAATTCGGAAAGGTCCGATCTGTACCATTTTTATAGCAGATCTTGTGTTGATGGAAATATTGAGATGTACAAAGTCTGAATGGAATCGGATGTTATTTTCGGGTTTTTGTTGAGCTTCATGGATACCCAAAATGTTGACCCTTTGTGGCGGAGGTACTAAAAAGAGTGGACCCATATATCCCATTTTCACATAATAAAAATTATTATGATGTGTGTATTTTAAAGAGAACCAGATGCTTACACCGGATTTTATGAACGTTTTGTTCAATAAACAAGTAAAAAAGCTGTAAGTTCGGCCGGGCCGAACTTTGAATATCCTTCACCATTTGGTACAAATTTATCAATTTAAAAAAAATAAAATCCGTTTAGAATTCTGTTAATATCTAGAAAATACCTAATTTATCCATATATTAGAGTCTATACGACGACGTGGACCTGCATAGGCAACTTATGTCACAATCTATTACAATATTAAAATGGGAAACTTGAAAGAAAAAAATCTGTTTATAATGTAGCTAAAATCATCAAAATACCGAATATAGGGAGGTACCACGGTGGTTATACGAACTTCAAATACAAAATTTGAAACACCTCCGATAAACATTGTCGCTAAAATCATCATACCGAATATCGGGAGGTACCATTATATAGGGGCTATAACAAGACGTGGACCTGCGCAGACAATTTTATGTCATTTATTCATTACGAACTTCAAATACCAAATGTGAAATAGTTCCGGTAAATAATGTCGCTAAAATCATCAAAATACCGAATACCGGGGGTACCGTTACATGGGGGCTATACGAAGACGTGGACCTAAATGGTCCATTTTCTGTCTTAGGACATGAACCTAAATGGTCCATTTTCTGTCTTAGGCTGTAAGAGCCAATACAAATTTCAAATATCAAACTTGAAACAATTCCGGTAAATAATGTCGCTAGAATCATCAAAATACCCCATATCGGGAGGTACCGTTAAATGGGGGCTATATGAAGACGTGGACCTACATGGCCCATATTCAATGCCAAAAGTCCTGCAGATATAGCACACATTTTAGTAAAATTTTATCAACCTGCTTCATTTCGTTCGGAAGCTAGAGTGATTTTCACAGACGGACAAACGGATATACGGCCGGAAAATATATACTTTGTGTGGTCTATAATGTATATTTCGGAATGACAAACTTAATATACCTTCCATACTATAGTGGAGGGTACGAAAAAATATTTCGACCCGACATCGTTTCAAATGTTTTCTTGATATATGATGTAAATATAAACTTATTAGATATGGCCAAAACGTTCCTCATCGAAATAACGGTTTTAGACCCTAGGCCTCTGTGGACATTTGGATTCGATCTAGGGGTATCCATCCGTCCGCCCGTTTTTGTTTGTTTGTCTCTCTGGATGATGCGTACTAAAATCATCCAAGTTAGTATCCGATTTGTTCCAAACTTGGTACATCGTAATATTATTGTCAAACTTAAATCAAGTTCGGAGATGGACAGTATAGATCCCCTCTTTGTGGTACTACCCAACATTATCATAGAAAAAATTTTGCTCAGACGTTGTAAATCCTTAAATGTTTGTAAGTACCATGTTAGGTGCGAAAATGGCATCAGCCCTCTTCATCACCCTCCCCCCTTTTTAAATAATTATATCTCTGATAAAATGTGAAATAAAAGTGCGATTGTTTTCAAATTAAACACGTTCTAGACTCTAGACTCTCTAGCACAAGATCTGTTTTGAATATGAGATATAACGGTCCGCTCCTTCTGTTACCTGGATCATATATACGAATAAGTATCAAATTCTCTAAAAATGTCACCTATCCCAGTAGTTTACTAACGCAAGATCTCGTATGAAGATGATAGATATCGAGATCTACGTCTTCTGATATATCTCCCATAAGGGTCACAAATTTCGGTATTTATATCTCTCATAACAAGTCTGCAATTCTTTCTAAATTGGTATATTTTGGAATAGCCGTGAGAGGCAAGCCTTGGCGATTTTCGGAATTTTCAAAGTTTCAGTTTAAAAATATCTTCACAGTTGATTACCTGCAATGAATATTGGTTCACATTTCGATATAAGAACAGAATGTACATGTGTTAAAGGGCCGACTAGGCACATTTCCTAGTCGAAATTACCGTAACTTGATATTTAGAAATCTTAGCGGGTAGTTGAGGTCCTCAAAAAAAAAAAAATTGAGAAAAATTTGAAATTTTGATTGAGGTTTTTGTAAAATAACTATTTAAATTTTCCTCTTATTATTTGCATTTTGGAGAATGTTGACACATAGACCCTGTAAGACCCTATAAGGTGTGTATAAGTTTGATACATTCCACCTCAACTTCCCGAGTCCAGTCAATCACGAATGCTGATTAACACCACGGGCATCTCCTCGGCAACTTCTCTCGGCGGAGACTGTAGAGCACATATTTCAACGGACGGTTGTTGTTGAGTTTGCTCTCCTTGCTTTACCTTTCTCGTCATGGAATATTTGTTAGTAGTAGTAATCGACATAGATCCTTGGCGACCGCCGCGATCCTCTGTTAATTTCATGAACACTTGTCGATCAGTAGTTGAAGTGTACACTTCTAGCGTGCTAACCCCTCGCAACGTGGTTATACTAACCAGGCCTCTGACGCCACCCCAAATTACTAAGGTAAGTTTGTTGTATACGAAAAGGATAAAGGATGAAACTTCTCAGAATTAATTACTAAAAATCTCTTGTGTTTCATTTCTTTGCTATTTCTTTTCACCTCACCTCTCCTCTCACCATCATCACATAATAACTCTGGAAAGTTATTGTTATTCTCGTCGCTATCGAAGTCCATCCCCCACTCCCCTGAGTTAAACAAGGTGTTTTTATTCTTGATAATGTACAAATTCTAGGGCTATTTAAACATGATCATCTCTGACAATAGCTTTAATTTCTGAAGAGATCGATCCAGATGACAAAAATTTTGATTATAAACATATTTTGTGTGCAAGTTTTTGGGACTGAAAATATGAAATATCGGACCACATCGATGCCGATTTCAGGAATTTATAGATCTAAAATTTTTTAAAAAACTGGCATTCAGATTATTTTTTTTTCAATCAAAAATGTCTTGAAATACACTTGGAAGGGGTGCATTTGGAAATTGTTTTCCATTTTTATACCCTCCACCATAGTATGGAGGGTATATTAAGTTTGTCATTCCGTTTGTAACCTCTCGAAATATACATTTTAGACCCCACAAAGTATATATATTCTTCATCAGCATAAAATTCTATGTCGATTTAGTGATGTCCGTCCGTCTGTGGAAATCACTCTAGGTTCCGAACGAAATGAAGTAGGTTGATAAAATTTTACTCAAATGTGTATTATGTCTGCAGGACTTTTGGTATTGAAAATAGGCTACGTAAGACAGAAGAAAATGGGCCTAGTAGGTCCACGCCTTCGTATAGACCCCATATAACTGTCCCTCCCGATATTCGGTATTTTTGATGATTTTAGCGGCATTATTTCCCAGAATTGTTTCAAATTTGACGTTTGAAGTCAATACTGAATACTACATCCTAAGACAGAAAAAGAGCCATGTATGTCCACGTCTTCGTATAGCCCCTATATAATGGTACCTCCCGATATTGATTATTTTGATGATTTTAGAGACATTATTTAGCGGAACTATTTCAAATTTAGTATTTGAAGTTCGTAATGAATACTACATCCTCAGACAAAAATGAGCCATGTAGGTCCACGTCTTCGTATAGCCCCCATATAACGGGTCCCCCCCGATATTCGGTATTTGGATGATTTTAGCGACATATTTAACGGAACTATTTCAAATTTGATATTTGAAGTTCGTAGTGAATACTACAGGCTATGACAGAAAATTGTCTGTGCGGGTCCATGTCTTCGTATAGCCCCCATATAACGGAACCCTCGATATTCGGTATTTTGATGATTTTAGCGACATTATTTACCGGAATTATTTTAAACCTGGCATTTGAAGTTCGTAATGGATACTACAGCCTATGCCAGAAAATTGTCTGTGCAGGTCCACGTTTTATAATTTGAATATTGTAATAGCTTGTGACTAAAGTTTCGCATGCAGGTCCACGTCGTCGTATAGACCCTAATGTACGGCTACATTCGGTATTTTTATGATTTTAGCTGAATTTTTAATGGATTTTATTGTTTTGAAAATTGCTAAATTTGTACCAAATGGTGGAGGATATTCAAAGTTCGGCCCGGCCGAATTCACAACTTTTTCAATTGTTTTTTTTTATTTTGTATAGTGGAATGTACTAAAAGTTCGGCCTATCAATATCAATACCATGAATAAATCATAACTGTATGGCTCTCATATAGTCATGCATTACCTACTCTTATTTCCGAACACAATTTAGCTATTTTAAATTCCCCTTCTGGGATTTGCAAGAGCCTCAACAGTAGATTATGGAAATAAAACAATTTTCCATTTTGTACTGCTAGTACTCTTACAATGCTGAGGTCTAAAGTGAAACGTGTTTTGTTTTTTATACCCTCAGCCATATGGCTACAGAGGGTATATATCATTTGATACGGTCAAAACGTGCCTAGTCGAAATAATGGTTTTAGACCCTAGGTCTCTTTGGACCAAATCCGTTTCAGAACATTTGGAGTCGATCTACCGATGTCCGTCCGTCCGTCCGTCCGTCCGTCTGTCTGTCTGTCTGGCTGGCTGGTGCGCACGATAACTCTCGAAGGGAGTATCCGATTTGATAGAAACTTGGTACATCGTAATATTTTTGTCAAACTTAGATCGAGTTCGGAGATGGGCAATATCGGTCCACTCCTTCTGGTACCTCCCACACAAAATGTCAAAATTTTCAAAGAAAATAATTTATTGCACAGAAAGAGAAAGGATAATCCGATTTTGCTCGAACTTTGCGAATCCTAATATTTTCATCAGTGGCAGGTCAGGTGCGAAAATGGACAATATCGGTCCACTCCATCAAGTACCTCCCCCACAAAGGGTCAAAATTTTGAATAATTACAACTCCTATAAAATGTGATGTGAAAGTCCACTTCTTCGGGTAACTCCCCCACAAAAGGTTGAAATTTTCAATAACAATAAACTTTATATATTTTCTTTTTCTGCACATAAAGAGAAGCAATAATCCGATTTTGCTCAAACTTTGCATATCCTTATATTTGCATCAGTTCTAGGTTAAGTGCGAAAATGGACAATATCGGTCCACTCCATCAAGTACCTCCCCCACAAAGGGTCAACATTTTGAATAATTACAACTCTTAAAATAATGTGATGTAAGAGTCCGATTGTCTTCAAATTTCACATATCCCAATATTTTTATTAACCCAAGGTCTGGTGTTAAGAGGGAATACATCGGTCCACTCCTTTTGGTACCTCCCCCACAAAAGTTCGAAATTTTCAAAAAATATATATAAAATATATTTTTTGCACAGAAAGAGAAACGGTTACCCGATTTTGCTCTAACTTTGCAAGTCCTAATATTTGCGTCAGTGCTAGGTCAGGTGCTAAAATGGACAGTACCGGTCCACTCCATCAAGTACCTCCCCCACAAAGGGTCAACATTTTGAATAATTATAACTCTTATAAAATGTGATGTAAGGATCCGAACGTCTTCAAATTTCACACATTCCAATATTTTTTAAAAACCAGGATCTTCTGTTAACATGGAATGTATCGGTCCACTCCTTCTGGTACCTCCCCCACAAAGTGTCGAAATTTTGAATACCCATGAAGCTCATAAAACGCCACATTAAGATCCAATTCCATTTAGACTTGGCACATCTCAATATTTCTATCAACAAGAGATCTGTTATAAAGGTGGTATAGATCGAACCATTTTTTTGCTAACACAAGATCTGTTATGAAGTTGATATATATCAGCGAACCCCTTCTGGTACCTCACCCACAAAGGGTCACAATTTTCAATAATTTTATCTGTCATAACTTTCGAAACAATTTAGCAATATTTACATTTTGCTTTGCTCAAATATGCTCAAATTCAATAAGAAGCTTGATATGAATATGACATTTATCGGAATTTATGATTTCGTATAAAATTGGACATAAATATCCTTTCTTGTAATTTAGCCCAATATTTCGCTCAATATTTTTATTTGTGTCAGATGGAGTATAAAAATGGAATATTTCGGTAGACTCTATATGGTACATCACGCACATTTTAACATTTTCTAAAAATTATTACATATCTCATAAAAGGTGAAGGAGTGAGTCAATATAATCCATACCAGGAACGTTGGAATATTTATATCATATTTTTGTGTCTGATACAAAATGGACAAGATTGGCCCATTCCTTTGGAACCGGCTCCATAGAGAGTCAAACGTTTGAATAATTGTAACACGAACATAGGCTGAGGGTATATATCTGTCGGCAATACCGACTGATACTTTTTAACTTGTTTTTTTCTCATTTTCGAAAAGCATCGTTCAGAGACTTTTGGTAGGTTTTTCCTGCAGTCTGTCTGTGTCTGTTATGACAAATGAGTACAGTGTTGAAAAGGTGTCAAGCAAAGTATAAATCATTTTTCAAACATATTTAGCGGTGGTTGTTGCTGTTGTTGTCATCGGCTTAATACTATTTTAAAGTTTTGCGTGTGCCAAGAATTTAAAATTTCCCGCAAAATCTTTGATAGACAAAACACACTGACCTCATTTGGTTGACAATGAACGTGAGTCTGCTAGAGGTCGAGAAAAATAATGTTTAATTGCATAATTTTGAGATTAGATAATAGTTAAAAAAAAAAACACAAAAAAATAAAATGTGAGGAATATTTTTTTTTTACATATTTACATGAAATCTATAAAGTTTTCAAAAAAGAGTTGAAGATCTCCAAAGAAGAAATACGAATTCTTAATTTTAATTAAAAACAAGTAAAAAAGCTGTATGTTCGACCGGGCCGAACTTTGAATACCCTCCACAATTTGGTACAAATTTAACAATTTCCAAAAAAATAAAATCTGTTAAAAATTCTGTTAAAATCTTAAAAATACCGAGTGTAGCTATTATATTAGGGTCTATACGACGACGTGGACCTACATATGCAACTTTTGTCACAAGCTTTAACAATATTCAAATGCGAGACTTAAAAAAAATATATATATGTTTATAATGTAGCTAAAATCATCAAAATACCGACTATAGGGAGGTACCTTGGGGGTTATAAAACGTGGACCTGCACAGACTATTTTTTGTCATCGGCTGTAGTATCCATTACAAACTTCAAATACAAAATTTGAAATAATTCAGGTAAATAATGTCGCTAAAATCATCAAAATACCGAATATCGGAGGTTCCGTTATATGGGGGCTATACGAAGACGTGGACATGCACAGACAAATTTCTGTCACAGGCTGTAGTATTCATTATCAAATTCAAAAACCTAATATGAAATATGAAATAGTTCCGGCAGATAATGTCTCTAAAATCATCAAAATGCCCAATATCGGGACGGACTGTTATATGGGGGCTATACGAAGACGTGGACCTACATGGCTCATCTTCTGTCTTAGGATGTAGTATCTATTACGAACTTCAAATACCAAATTTGAAACAATTCAGGTAAATAATGTCGCTAAAATCATCAAAATACCGAATATCGGAGGTTCCGTTATATGGGGGCTATACGAAAACGTGGACATGCACAGACAAATTTCTGTCATAGGCTGTAGTACTCATTATCAAATTCAAATACCAAATATGAAATATGAAATAGTTCCGGCAAATAATGTCTCTAAAATCATCAAAATACCCAATATCGGGACGTACTGTTATATGGGGGATATACGAAGACGTGGACCTACATGGCTCATCTTCTGTCTTAAGATGTAGTATCTATTACGAACTTCAAATACCAAATTTGAAATAGTTCCGGAAAATAATCGTCAAAATACTGAATATCGGGGTGTACCATTATATGGGGGCTATACGAAGACGTAGACCTACATGGCCCATTTTCAATACCAAAAGTCCTTCAGACATAATATACATTTGAGTAAATTTTAATCAACCTACTTCATTTCGCCCGGAATCTAATGGTCATCCAAAATGCTAGAATTTTTCCCTGCTCTTAACTATCTTCTCGGGCGTGTCGACTGGCTTCAATTGTGTGATCAGAATTTTTTTTCTGGTTCTGGTTTTTTGGTTCATTTGAACCCCTAAATATTTTGCGATCATCTCCAAAAGCTATCTCCAAATTTAGACTCTTCTCATGATTTATTTGTCTACTATATTTGGCTACATTTGTCAACGAATTCAGCATAAAAAGCCAGAATTTCGCCTTTTATGTATTTCGATTATCGCCTATAAGTAATGCTGGTATTTCTTCACACAAAAGTAGTGGTACATTCAACCCGCTGTCCTAAACTATAACTGAGATTTCTTGTCCTTTGTTTTCTATTTGTGACCCTTATAACGGCTGCAAAATCGGGAACATTTTAAATTGTTGGTCCATTTCAACTAAAATATATTCCGGACATATTTGAAAACAATAGGCCTAGCCCTTCTGAGCCTAACCCTACCCTTGTGAAAATTTTCGTGAGGATCGGACCATAATTGCAATCTGCTTATAATAACCCCAAACTGTGTTGTAAGGTGAAACCAGTAAAGAACGTCTTAAATTCAGGCGGGGCCAACTTTATGATACCCTACACCCCTTTGCTTATTTAGCAGAGCTCCACATAACAATTAAAAGTTTTTATGGGACAATTCAATCATACATGCTATGATTATAATTATAATTAAAAGTTCAAAGGACTAAATATGCCGAAGAATTTGTATCTTTTAAATTCGGACTTGTATTGCCCATTTGGTGCACAATTAATTTGAAATCGGATAAACATATATATGGGAGCTATATCCAAATCTGAACCGATCTCGACAAAATTTGGCAAAGATATTTCGGAGCTGTATTTGTTATATTTCCCTGAATATCGTTGTTACGGAGTGCATACTACGGCTGTGCGTAACAAATATAACACATCGGATGAAAAATATATATTGGAGCTATAGCTATATCTGAACCGATCTTCACCAAATTAGACATACTAGCTTCTAGACTCAATTCGGTTGTAAGTGCCAAATTTCATCCCATTTGGGCAAATATTAGATGTTTGGTACACAATAAAAAGTAAATCGTACGAAGTTATATATGGGAGATATATCCAAATCCGAACCGATTTCGATAAAATTTAGCAAAGGTATTTCTGAGCTGTATTTGATTTATTTCCCCAAATATTGTTGTTACAGAGTGCATATTACGGCTGCGGAGGACTAAAATACTAAATCGGATGAACAATATATATTGGAGCTATAGCTATATCAGAACCGATTTCAATCAAATTTGGCATACTTATTTTCAAGCCTAATTTGCTGGTATGTGCAAAATTCCATACTATTCGTGCTAATATGACACGTTTGGTGCACAATAAAGGCAAATCGGATGAAGATATATATATATATATATATATATGGGAGCTATATCTAAATTTTGACCGATTATCTCCAATTTCAGTAGGGTTCGTCCTTGGACCAAACAAATGATTTGTGCGAACTGTACTTTGTTCACAAAAATACATGGACATACGGACGGACATGCATAAATCGACTGAGAATGTGATTCTATGCAGATCATCAAAAGGAACTATGGGCCTATCTCGTTTCCTTTTGCCTGTTACAAACAAATGCCCACAGACATAATACCCTGACCACCTTGTGGTGTAGGGTATAAAAAATTATTAAAATACAAAACGATATTTAAAGAATGCTCCTCAGAGACTTGCAAACAAATGCGGAATGTATTCTACTATTTTTTGTGAAACCCTTGTCTTATTTCAAAAACTCAATCAAAACTAGACATGCTTTGGGTTGTTACAAAAAAAAACCTATTCTACCATGTTTATATTTGTACTGTCAATAATGATTTAAATCTCCAAACCAATTCCATTGTTAGGCTTGTATCTGTTTTTTTGTTAAATGGCTTAAGGTGTTGATGGATGCTGTGATTCAACCGAAGTTTACTTTTCTTTCCAATTATCCACCCGGGTAAATAGTTAGCAGTTGAGCGTGAAACAAAACGTATTTACTTAACAGCAAACAAAACAAAAACCAACGAATGAAAGAGGCGCGAAAACGCTACTTTTTCTGTGTGTTAATTTTCTTTATTCGTAAAAAAAGGTGTGAGCCAAACAAAAGCTCAACAAATGAAGAAAAAGTGCTATAATAATTAACATCTAGCCAGATGCCAAGTGAGGAAAGAATACCGGGCTTAAACAAAGCTAGGAAGGTGATTAACTTTTGTTTTTGGGTATTCTAAAGATTCGTTCATTCATGAATTTTAAAAATTAACAACCTATTATAATTTGCGTATTAAAAATCATAGAAAATCTAACACTTTAGCTTTAAGGCGGAATAAAATTTAAAGGTGAGTAATTGGAACATAGTATCAATTCTTCAGATATCTCCCTAAAAAGGCTATCTTAAATTGTAAAATGATACACCAATTTCTTCATTTCTCTCAGCTAAAGGTCTAGGATGGAGTTCCGTGTACATAACACTCAAATGGTCAATTTGTCCACTGTCTCCGACCCCCTAATAGCGGTCATAGTTTTATACCCTACACCACAAGGTGGTCAAAGCTTTGAACAACCAAAACGTTTATAAAATCCGAAATAAGCATCAGGTTCTCTTTATGTGTGAAATATCCCATTATTTCTACTAAAAAAAGATTTGCTGTAAAAATGGAATAAATCGTTCCATTCCATTCCGTTTTAAGAGCCTTAGTACATAACCTTAACATAACACAAGGGACATCAATATTATGACCTACATTTGGCAACATTAAATATAGAGCTTTGAAATGGTATAGAGAGCTGTGGATTACTTCAAGAATCATTGGTTTAAAAAATCGATCATATGGGTCGACTTTTTTGTATAGGCTCTATAGAAGGTTAAACCCCGACTTCAAGTTTTTTTCTACCCTACACCACAAGGTGGTCAGGGTGTTATGTCTTTGTGCATTTGTTTGTAACAGGCAAAAGGAGACGAGGTAGACCCATATTTCCTTTTGATGATCTGCATAGAATCACATTCTGAGTCGATTTATGCATGTTCGTCCGTCTGTCCGTCGGTCCGTCTGTCCATGTATTTTTCGCATTTATTGCCCTATCCAAATGAAATTTTGCATCAATCATTTGTTTGGCCCAAGGACGAACCCTATTGAAATTGGAGATAATCGGTCAAAAGTTAGATATAGCTCCCATATATATCTTCGTCCGATTTGCCTTTCATGGTGCACCAAACGTGTAGTATCAGTCCGAATAGTATGGAATTTTGCACGTACGACCAAATTAGGCCTGAAAATAAGTATGCCAAATTTGATCGAAATCGGTTCATATATATTTATAGCTACCATATATATATTGTTCATCCGATTTGTTATTTTTGCCCTCCACAGCCGTAATATGCACTCTGTAACAACAATATCTGGGGAAATATATCAAATACAGCTCATAAATACCTTTGCTAAATTTTATCAAGATCGGTTCAGATTTGGATATAGCTCACATTTATAACTTCGTCCGATTTACATTTTATTGTGTACCAAACATCTAATATTTGTCCAAATGGAATGGAATTTGGCAGTTACGACCGAATTGAGGCTAATAGAAGCTAGTATGTCAAATTTGGTGAAGATCGGTTCAAAGATAGCTATAGCTCCCATATATATTGTTCATCCGATTTGTTATATTTGTTACCCTCAGCCGTAATATGCACTCCGTAACAACGATATTCCGGGAAATATATCAAATACAGCTCAGAAATATCTTTGCCAAAATTTATCGAGATCGGTTCCGATTTGGATATTGCTCCCATATATATGTTTATCCGATTTCAAATTAATTGTGCACCAAATGGGCAATACAAGTCCGAATTTAAGAGATAGAAAAGCTTCTGCATATTTAGTCCTTTGAACTTTGAATTATAAATGTAATCATAGCATGTATGATTGAATTCTCCCAAAACTTTTAATTCTTATGCGGAGCTCTACTAAATTAGCAAAGTGGTGTAGGGTATCACAAAGTCGTTTTTACTTCCAAACCTTGTATATCGGAATTTTTGTATCACTCTTAGGTTAGATACAATTATGAACAATAATGTTTAAGCCACCTTCCCCATGAGGTCCGACATTTGAAAAGACCCGTGCAAGATCTGCGGCCAAAATGTTAACGTGCCCAAAAGCTTTAATACACCCTCCGAATATTTTCGCGATAATATTCGGCATTTATCCTGATGCCATCGACAGTTATGGCGGCCAACACCATCACCATGGCCGGCGCTTGAGTTCTGGTGGCCAACCGAACGATCATTTTGTTAGTTTACAAGCTGTTGGACAACGAAGTTGTTCTCATCGAAGAAAACCAAATTCGGCAGTTCACCACTTTCGGCCATGCGAAGCAGCTCTTTAGCTCTTTTGAGTCTATTTTATTTCTGCTGCGGTGTAAGTTCTTGCACTTTTTGGAATTTCAATGCCTTTACCCCGAGCTTATTTTTCAATATTTGCCGAATGCAATATGACGATATGTTCAGCTCACGAGCCATTTTTCGGTCACTGCGACGCAGGTTAAGTTCGTAAATGGGTCATAGCCCCCATATCTGTACCTTCCAATATTTGGGTTTGTGATGATTTCAGTGACATATTTTACCGAATTGTTTCGAATTTCGTATTTGGAATCGGCATTATAGCCTATGACAAAATTTCTTATTGCAGAACCCCGTCTTCGTATAGTCCCCATAATAATTGTTTCAATTTAAGCGGCATTTTTCGCCGAACTATTTTTTTTTTTTAATTTTTCAAGTCCCTTGTAAATGGTGGAGGGTATTACAATTTCGACCCGGCAACTTAGCTGCTTACTTACTCGTTTTAATCGTTTACGGTTTTTTATTATGACCCATTATCATACAAATTCCGCAATTAACAACAAGTATTAAAATCTTATATCCATTAATACATTATGCCAGTTTTCATACTTTTTAACCCATTCACTACTGCAGAGAGTCACTATGGCAGGTGACATGAGTTATTAAAAGAAACCAATATAACTTACATAGTTCGAAACACACCTTAATCACAGAATTCTTCAAGCTTTGAAAAAGTTCTCATAGGTTCGTTCAAATGTTGCCGACTGTCAATTCAATAATTTAGTGAAAGTAAGTATAGATATTACTAACGATATTACCGACAAACATATAATGGAAATAATGAAGGTCAGTTTGGGTTATCAGGTCGTATAGAAAATATTTTAATTGCAAGCTTAGAATGGCCCTATATTTTAAGTATTGGACATACTGCATACCAATGAGGGAAACAGTTTTTGTACATAGAAATTGAGAAAATATAGATTCAGAACACCCAATACAAAATATCCAAAAATACTTGGTATTCTCAGGGCTTTTTGATAATCTCCATAATTGTAAGTGCCTTTGTGTGACATTTTGTGTGTAGCTCATCGAAAAAACCTTTACATTTTGCTACGCATATAAAGACTTCGATAAATTTGTCCACCTGGCTATGTTGGTTTTCAGTTGCAAGTTTTCCTGAGCATTTACAATGAACATCAGGGTGAGATGAAACAATTGCAACGAACTTCAGACTGCTGTCATTTTTAAACCACTCGTCCGACAGCTGTTAAAATTATTTCAGTTACAGCTCATTATATTGTTTACAAGCGTACAAAAGCATTTTGGTGGGAATTTTCCAGAAAAAAAGTTATATGGGATGGAATTCAAGATTGGATTTCTTTATATTTGGTTGAAAACCGCAAGTGGCTATCGTTAGAGCACTCCAGCATTTAAATGTGAATAAATCGTTTGTGTCGCGTACCATCACTCTTTACCGTGATACTGGTAGCGTAGCCCGACGTCAAAGAAAGTGGACGGAAGAAGACAGCAACAGCAACAGAAATGGTTCGAAAAGTTGCTTCAACTTGATCGAAACCCGCGTCGTCGTGGCCGAAAAATGGCTCGTGAGCTGAACATATCGCAATATTCCCTTCGGCAAATATTGAAAAATGAGCTCGAGGTAAAGTCATTTAAAATCCAAAAAGTGCAAGAACTTACACCACAATAGAAAGAAAATGGACTCAAAAGAGCTAAAGAGTTGCTTCGCTTGGTCTAAAGTGGTGAACTACCAAATTTGGTCTCCTCCGATGAGAAAACATTCGTGGTCCAGCAGTTTGTAAACAAACAAAATGATCGTGTTTACTTGTCAAGGAGGTCAGCTAAAATGTGCACCTTCGGTTGGCCACCAGAATTCAAGCGCCGGCCATGGTGATGGAGTTGGCCGCCATAACAGCCGATGGTCGCTCTCCGCTCGTATTAATCGACCGTGGCATCAGAATAAATGCCGAAAATTAACGCGAAAATGTTCTGGAGGTTGTATTAAAGCCATGGGCACACAAACATTTTGACCGCAGTCTTTGGACATTCCAATAGGACTTAGCAACATCGCACACAGCACTATCGCATTCAGCGCGCGCCACCCAAGAATGGTTACAAAATGAGGTTCCTCGCTTCATTTCCAGCGCATAATGGCCACCAAAATCTCCGGATGCCAATCCGTTGGACTATTGTGTCTGGAGTATTTTGGAAAGCAAGGTTGGCACCAAAAAATACCAAAGTGTCGATCATCTCAAGCAAGCGCTTCGCCGGGAATGGGCCAATATACTGCAGAAGAACATTCGAACGGCGTGTGGCGGTTTCATTGGCCGTTTAAAGGCCATATTTCATGCCAAAGATGGCCAATTCGAACAAATCTAAACTTATTCTAAAATTTGATGCTATTTCCGTACCGATGTTTTTGTAAGAAATTATTATTATTTTTTTGTATACCCTCCACCATAGTATGGAGGGTATATTAAGTTTGTCGTTCCGAAATATACGTTTTAGACCCCGCAATGTATATATATTCTTGATCAGCATAAAATTCTATGTCGATTTAGCGATGTCCGTCCGTTTGTCCGTCTATCCGTCTGTGGAAATCTCTCTAGCTTCAGAACGAATTGAAGTAGATTAATAAAATTTTTTGAAAATGGATCCCGTTTTGGTATTGCCCATAACGATACCTCCCGATATTCGGTACTTTGATGATTTTAGCGACATTATTCACCGGAATTGTTTCAAACTTGGTATTTCAAGTTCGTAATGGATACAACAGCATATGACGGAAAATTGTCTGTGCAGGTCCACGTCTTCGTATAGCTTCCATATAACGGTACCTACCGATATTCGGTATTTTAATGTTTTACCGACATTATTCACCGCAATTGTTTCAAATTTGGTATTTGAAATTCGTAATGGATAGTAAAGCCTAAGGCAGAAAATTGTCTGTGTAGGTCCACGTCTTGTATAGCCCTCATATAATGGTACCTCCCGATATTGGGTATTTTGACGATTTTAGCGACATTACTTACCGATTTTTTCCAAGTTTCATATTTGAATATTGTAATGGCTTATGACAAAAGTTACCTGTGCAGGTTCATGTCGTTGTATAGACTTTAATATAACAGCTGCATTCGGTATTTTTAAGATTCTAATAGACTTTTTAACGGATTTTATTGTTTTTGAGAATTGCCAAATTCGTTCCAGATGGTGTATTCAAAGTTCAAAGTTTATTTTATTTATTTACTTATTTATTATTATTATTATTATTATTATTATTATTATTATTATTATTATTATTATTATTATTATTATTATTATTATTATTATTATTATTATTATTATTATTATTATTATTATTATTATTATTATTATTATTATTATTATTATTATTATTAATATTATTATTATTATTATTATTATTATTATTATTATTATTATTATTATTATTATTATTATTATTATTATTATTATTATTATTATTATTATTATTATTATTATTATTATTATTATTATTATTATTATTATTATTATTATTATTATTATTATTATTATATACTTTTTTTGTAAGAAACAAATTTTCCATTCTTCAGTTATGTGATTTAATCATTCTAATTTTCATAATTTGTGTTCCTGCATTCTGTTGCAATAATTCAAGACAGACTTCTTCTCACATTCCACTTAGATGGTAATTTTACACTATCCTCCAAACAATTAATGACAAATGCACCGAAATAACTTATGTCTCATTAGATGCTGCTACGGCAGCTTGTCTGTGCCGCAATGTTCATAGCCATGAAATTAAGGCTATGACATGGACATACGGATAGAAGTTAATCAAAAGACAATAACTCTAGAATTTTTATAAGCTGGGATTGGTAGTTCGTTTTGTATTTGCCAGCGAAAAATAACGGTTATTGTCATTATTCTGCCTTCGAAAGTATGGAAACTTAACAACAGCACACTTTTATGCACAAAGTGAGCTTCTTGTATTTTTAGTGACAAAATGAAAAGAGATAAAGGACGATAAATTAGTGGCACTAAATTTAACGGAGTATTTATAAAAGCTTTGAAAAGGGTCTTCTAACTAAAGAAGAACTGTAATTTTTTCTGACCTGTTTATATATCTGCCAACTACAGAAAACTTCCAGAAGTCTGCCAAATATAAAATACTTCCTTTCTACGTAAAGAAGATCTAAAGAAGGTCTTCTAAATATAAAATACCTATCGAAGTTCTTCTAGCCGTAGAATAACTCACACTATGCAGCATTTCATTTGCCAGTCAAATTGACAACTTGTATACCAAAGAAATACCGATTGTTTGTAATATGGACAAGGAAGCGAGATAGACCCAGAGTTACTTTTGAGAATCTTCATAAAATCATATTCTGAGTCGTTTTATGCATATCAGTCCGACCGTCCGTCCGTCCGTCTATTCATTTATTTTTTTGAACAAAATGCAGATATTTGGCACCAGATATCACTTACAGCACAGACATACCTCTGCCAAAATTTATCAAGATCGGTTCAAATTTGGATAAAGCTCATTTCAATACGTTTATACGATGTTAGGTTTATTGTGCACCAAGTTGAGAAGTGAGTTCCGACGGAATTCAGCGTAGAAGCAAATAATAAAACTATGATATTTGGTACTAGATATCAGATACAGCTCAGAAAAAACTCTGCCAAGTACCTCCCCCACAAAGGGTCAAAATTTTGAATAATTATAACTTTTTATAATGTAATGCAAGAGTCCGATTGTCTTTAAATTACACACATCACAATAATTTCATTGACCCAAGCTCTGGTGTGAAGCTGGAATAAATTGGTTCACTCCTTCTGGTAACTGCCCCACAAAAAGTCAAAATTTTGAATAAAAAAACGATCATAAAGTCCGAAATAAGTATCTGGTTCTCTTCAAATTACATACATGGCAATACTTCAAATAGTCCAACGTCTGCTGTAAATATTGGATACATCGGTCCACTCCTTCTGGTACCTTGCCCACAAAGGGTCAAAATTTTGAATATCAATGAAGCTTATAAAAAGCGAAACGAACATCCGATTCCATTCGGACTTGGCACGTCTCAATATTTCCATTAACACATGATCTGTCATAAAGATGCTACAAATCGGACCATTTTTATAACCTCTACCATAGTATGGAGGGTATATTAAGTTTGTCATTCCGTTTGTAACACCTCGAAATATACATTTTAGACCCCACAAAGTATATATATTCTTGATCAGCGTAAAATTCTATGTCGAGTTATCAATGTTCGTCCGTCTATCCGTCTGTCTGTCTGTGGAAATCACTCTAGCTTCCGAACGAAATGAAGTAAGTTGATAAAAATTTACTCAAATGTGTATTACGTCTGCAGGGCTTTTGGTATTGGAAATGATCTACGTCTATGTAGGTCCATGTCTTCGTATAGCCCCATATAACTGTACCCCCGATATTCTGTATTTGGATGATTTTAGCGACATTATTTACCGGAATTGTTTCAAAATTGGTATTTGAAGTTCGTAATGGATACTACAGCCTAAGCTAGAAAATGAGCCATGCGGGTCCACGTCTTCGTATAGCCCCCATATAACGGTACCCCGATATTCGGAATTTTGACGATTTTAGCGACATTATTTACCGGAATTGTTTCAAATTTGGAATTTGAAGTTCGCAATGGATACCACAGCCTAAGACAGAAAATGAGGCAAGTGGGTCCACGTCTTCGTATAGCCCCATATTCCCAGATATTCGGTATTTGGATGATTTTAGCGACATTATGTAGCGGAATTATTTCAAATTTTGTATTTGAAGTTCGAAATGGATCCGACAGCCCATGCCAGCTCATTGGTACCCCCTCAATATTCGGTATTTTATTTATTTTAGCTACATTATAAACAGATTTTTTTTTTCAAGTTTAGCATTTGAATATTATAATATCTTATAGACAAAAGTTACCTATGCAGGTCCATGTAGCCGTATAGACCCTAATATAACAGCTACATTCGGCATTTTTAAGATTTTAAAAGAATTTTTAACGGATTTTATTGTTTTTGAAAATTGTCAAATTCGTTCCAAATGGTGAAGGGTATTCAAAAATTTGATATAAATGTTAGATTTTTTGTAATTTTGCCCATACCAATATTTTTATCTGTATTAGAATATGTATGAAAATGGAATAATTCGATCGACTGTATCTGGTACCTCACGCACATTTTAACATTTTCTAAGAATTATCACATATCTGATATAAAGTGCATAGAGGGTCAACAATTTGAATAATCATAACGGAAGTCAAAATATATTTTAATAATCTAACATTGGCTGAAGGTAAACATCGGTTGGCAAAACCGACTGTTACCTTCTAACTTGTTTCCTGTAATTTTGATTTTTTTATTTTTCTCGGTTAGTGTTATTATAAGGGAACATCGGAATATTCCGTTCACTTCAATATTTTTTGAAAATAATTGCAATCTTAAAATTACTCTGACCTAGGGACTCAGTCACAATCATAGACAATAAGACAAACGTCTAATAATATTATCATCCGATTTGAAATCTCTCTCCCATACAAAGCAACAAAGTGCGTCATTATCCTTTCATTTGTGTAAATGGCTGCAAAATCGAAAAAAAATAATGATCTAACCTAAATATCAGAATGACAGTTGCGACCGATGCACGTTTGCGGGCAACACTTAACTCTTCGGCTTAAATAACTTGCGACAGTCTTAATTCCACTTGATGCCAGCGTGGCAGAAACTGAAAATAATCTTTTTTGCAATATCATGTTGATGATACTCCCGGCAGCAGCAGCCGCCACCTTCAGTTCCATTCTTTGGCCATCACAATGAATTCGAGTAAATAGTGACTACCACTTCTTCATCTTTTCATGTCGTCATCATTGCTGTTCGTTGCTGTCGTGTTCATTGCTGATGGTGGTAGGAGGGCGGGTGGTAGTATGGTGGCGGCGGCGGCGTTGGCAACCTCAATGTCCAGTTGAATTTTTCTGGCATTCCAATTTTCGTTTGATGCTATGGAAAAAGACGATAACAACTCATTAATGAGGACGATGTCATGCAAATTCCAAAGATTTCCAGAAAACTCACAAAAGCCAAAAGTGCTGAAGAAGAGGCACATCAGAGGAAAGGGGGAGAATAAAGAAGTAGCCAAAGCGACACATATCATTGATGTTTGCTTTTAGCAATTGGTATACACTTATGTTGAGAAACTTCTTCTTCTTCATCTTCGTATTCTTCTTTTGTTATTTCATTCTTAAGTCGTCGGGAATAAAAGACGCAGCGGAATCAAACAACAACAAAAAAAAAAAAGACCACCAACACCATTGTATGATGTTGCAGAAACATTGTCCGCTTCAAACCATGCCCGCTGTCCGTCGAGACTATCATCGTCACTTAAACTCATCATGATGGACATGCTTCCAAAAGAATTTTCTTTTATTCGTATAATCCGGCGATAGCCATCATAAGATCTTCGTCTTCTGTTGGCTATAGATCACACAATGTAATGCTACTGAGTTTTTTTTTATAAAGATTTGAAATATGTGTCAATTTTTAGTTGGCAATTCAAATTCTTCGCTACAGAGAAAATTGTACTCTCTTATGTATATCTCCAGTAAAAATAAATACTTTTTATTTTAAAAGAAATGATTTTGAAGTTAAAAATCTGAATCCATCCATGGGGGTCAGATTAGGCTGAGTTTTTGGAAATTCGTACTTAAGCGGTACGAAAAGCATTAAAAGATCAAATATTATACCCTTTGTATTTGAAGAAGCAGTAGAACTAAAATTAATCAATTTGGAATGTATCCGTACTATTAATGTACGAAAAGTACTGAACCATATACTGTAATTTGGTACCACATTTCGTATCATGTTATGTAACGGTTAGAGCTAAAAACTTGAAAATTGTAATGGGAATCAAGGTTTAGGAGTATTAGAAGCAAGGAGGTAGTTTTTGGAAGTGTGTACACATGTATACGAAAAGTACTAAGCGGTACTAAATTTGGTACAATTTAAATATGGTAGAACGGATAGAGCTGGAATCCTGATATTTGAAATTAACACTACTGGTGTAGGATTGGGATATGGAGGAAGTTTACGAAATATGTACCCATGTGCACGAAAAGTACTCAGAGGTACTAAATTAGGTATAATATCGATTTGGTTGAACCGATAGAGCTGGTATTTTGAAATTTAGAAATAATATTCCTATTATATTCGGGGACTTAGGTATGTAGGTAGTTTTGATAATTTATACCTATGTGTACTAAATGGTACTAATTTTGCGACAATTTAAATTTTGGGCAAACAAATAGAGTTGGAATCCTGAAACTTGAAAATATGATTAGTCTTGGAGTCTTGAATTGGAATATGTAGGTATATTTGTAAATTCGTACTTATTTGTACTAACTTTGGTATAATTTAAATTTTTGGAAATCAAATAGAGTTGGAATCATGAAATTTGGAAACAAGATTACTTTTGGAGTTTAGATTGTGATATGTAGGTATTTTTAGGAAATTCGATCTTATGTGTACTAAATTGTACTAACTTTGGTATAATTTAAATTTTGATAAATCAAATTGAATTGGAATCATGGAATTTGGAAATAAAATTACAATTTCACTGTAGTACTGAGGAATGTATGTAATTTTGGAAATTTGTATTTTTGTGTGCTAAATGGTACCAAAATTGGTACAATTTAAATTTTGTGTGAAGCGGTAGAGTTGAAATCCTGAAATTTGACAATAAGATTTCTATTGGACTGTATGATGCAGGTAGTTATGAAGTACTAAATAGTACTAAAATAGTACATAATTTGGAACAATTTGAATTTGGGTGAAGCGACAGGTGTGGAATGAAAATTGTGCATAAGATTACTGTGGAAGCTATGGAAATTCATACTTATGTTAGTACACTAACTAAATTTGGTACAAATTGGAATTGTCATGAACCGATGAGGCTGGATTTCTGAAAATTTAATTGAGAGTCACTGATGGAGTGCAGAATAGATGTAACAAAGTTTTTTTTTTTTTTTTTGGAAATTCTAACTTTAAGTTAACAAAAAGTTCTTAAATGGAACTTAATTTCTAAAATGGTACCACTTGGTATTGTGTGAAGGAATAGAGCCAAAACCTTTAACATTGGTATGAAAATAAAGTTTGGAAAGTAAGTTTAATATATGAAGGTTGAAGGTGGAAATATATACTAAGTGTGCGAACTGTACTAAATAGTTCTACATTTGGAATAGTTATATTTGAGGTTAACGGATGAAGCTGAAATTTTGAACTTTTGTATTGGGGTCCCTGTTGGTGGTAAAATATGGTTTTTGAAATCGTTACTATAAGTGCATGACAAGTACAAAATAGTACTACATTTTCCACAATTTGGTATTCGGTGAACAGATAGTGATTGAAATCTGAAATTTGACATTAGGTTCATGCGTGGGCTAGACATATGAAGGTAGTTTCGGAAATATGTACTATAATTGTACGAATACTATTAAATGGTACTATATTTAGTACAATTTTGTATTGGGTGAACAGATAGTGCTTAATATCTGAATTTTGATAATAGAGTCACTGTTCATGTATAACCTGGATATATGGAAGTGGTTTCGAAAATGTGTGCTATTATTGTACGGAAAGTACTTAATAGTACTACAATTGGTATTGGGTGAAGCGATAGAGATACAATTTTGAAATTTCATATATAGCTTACTGATAGTATCAGAGTTTGAGGTTTGGCGGTGGTTTGGGAAATGTGTCCTCTACTTGTACGAAACGTACTAAATGGTACATAATTTGATATTGGGTGAAAAAATATGGCTGGAATCCTCAATTTTGATTTAGATGTTAATATTGGTGTTTGTGACTAAGATATAGAAGTGGATGTGGAAATGTACTCTAATTGTTCAAAATGTACTAAGTGGTACTAAATTGAGCATTGGGTGAAGGTATGGACCAAGAATCCTCAAATTTAATATTATGGTCTCAGTTGGTATCTGATATTAATATGGGGAGGTTGGATATGGGTGCCAAAAGTACTAAATGTTACAAACTTTGATATAGGTAGGTTTGGAAATGCGTACAATAATTGTCCTAAATGGTACTGAATTAGGTAATGGGGGAAATACATTTGGAAATTGGGAAACTAATTAAATTTGTTATTGAGGTCTCTGTTGGTAACTGGAATATGGAGGTGGCTTTTGATATGTGTACTATTTTTGTACGAAAAGTGCTTAATGGCACTAAATGTGGTACTTGGTGAAGAGGTAGGGTTGGAATTCTTAAATTTGATTTTGAGGTCTGTGTTGGTATTTGGAATTGACATATTTTGTTCGAAAAGCACTGACTGCTACTAAGTTGGGAGTTGGGTGAAGGTATGATACTGTAATTCGGAAATTTGATATTGAGGTCTCTGTTGGTAACTGGAATTGAGATGTGAAGGTGGTTGTGAAACTGTGAACCGAAAAATTAAGTACGATTACAAAATTATGTCAAGCTGAACAATTTGGAACGAATTTGGAAATTTACAAAAAATAAAATCCTTAAAAAATTCTGTTAAAATCTTAAAAACACCGAATATAGCCGTTGTATTGGGGTTTATACGACGTGGACCTACATAGGCCTACATGGCATAAGCCATTACCATATTAAAACTGAAACTTGAAATAAACGATGAATAATGTAGCTAAAATCATCAAAATATCGTACATAGGGAGGTATCGTTATATAGGAGCTATACGAAGTCCTGGACCAGCATAGACAATTTTCTGTCACAGGCTGTAGCATCAATTACAAACTTTAAATACAACATCTCAAACAATGTCGGTGGGTATTGTACCTAAAATCTTCAAAATACCGAATATAGGTATGTACTGATATATGGGGGCTATACGAAGACGTGGACCTGCATAAACAATTATTTGTCTTAGGCTGTAGCATCCATTACGAACTTCAAATACTAAATTTGGGAGAATTTCGATGAATAATGTAGCTAAAATCATCAAAATACCGAATATCGGAAGGTACAGTTATGTGGGGGCTCTACGAAGACATGGACCCGCACAGACCATTTTCTGTCATAGGCCGTAGTATTCATTACGAACTTCAAATACCAAATTTGAAATAGTTCCGGTAAATAATGTCGCTAAAATCGTCAAAATTCCGAATATCGGGAGGTACCGTTATATGGGGGCTATACGTAGACGTGAACCTACATGGCTCATTTTCTGTCTTAGGATGTAGTATTCATTACGAACTTCAAATACCAATATTGAAACAATTCGGGTAAATAATGTCGCTAAAATCATCAAAATACCGAATATCGGGGGGACCGTTATATGAGGGCTATACGAAGACATGGACCTGCATAAACAATTTTCTGTCACAGACTGTAGTTCACATTACGAACTCTAAATACATATTTTGAAACAATTCCGGTGAATAATGAAGCTAAAATCATCAAAATACCGAATATTGGGAGGTACTGATAAATTGGGGCTATACGAAGACATGGACCTACATGGACCATTTGTTGTCTTATACTGTACTATCTATTACGAACTTCAAATATTAAATTTGAAGCAATTTCGGTAAACAATGTCGCTAAAATCAGCAAAATACCGAATATCGGGAGGCACCGTTATATGGGGGCTATACGAAGACGTGGACCTACATGGCCCATTTTCTATCTTAAGCCGTAGTACCTATTACGAATTTCAAATACCAATTTTGAAACAATTCAACCAAAATATCGAATATCGGGAGGTACACTTATATGGGGGCTATACGAAGACGTAGACCTACTTGGCCCATTTTCAATACCAAAAGTCCTGTAGACATAATACACATTTGAGTAAATTTTTGTCAACTTACTTCATTTCGTTCGGAAGCTAGAGTGATTTCCACAGACGGATAGACGGACAAATGGACGGAAATTGATAAATCGACATAGAATTTTATGCTTATCAAGAAAATGTATATTTTGTGGGGTCTAAAATGTATATTTCGAGGTATTACAAACGGAATGACAAACTTAATATAAAGCGTAAAATACTTGCCTGACTGACAGACTGACTGATTTAATGATTCCTCAATGTCCAGACGAAACAGCTGAAGCGAGAATCTTGAAATTTTGGGATGAGGGTCATTATAGGTCCGAAGGTGCTGGGTTTAAGTAAATTCGTACTAGGACGGCAAAAAAAGTGCAAGAACTTACACCGCAACAGAAAGAAAATAGACTCAAAAGATCTAAAGAGTTGCTTTGCTTGGCCGAAAGCCGAATTTGATTTTCTCCGATGAGAAAACACTCGTTATTCAGCAGTGTGCACATTCGGTTGGCCACCAGAAATCGAGCGCCGCCTATGGTTATGTTGTTGGCCGCCATAACAGCCAATGGTCGCTCTCGGCTCGAATTAATCGACCGTGACATCATAATAAATGCCAAATATTATCGCGAAAGTATCCTGGAAGATGTATTAAGCCTAAGGCACGCAAACATTTTGGCCGCAGACCTTGGACATTCTAGCATGACTCAGCACGCGCCACCCAAGGGTTACAAAATGAGGTTCCTCGCTTCATTTCCAGCGCACAATGGCCACCAAAATCTCGGGATACCAATCCGTTGGACTATTGTGTCTGGAGTATTTTGGAAAGCAAGGTTGGCACTAAAAAATACCAAAGTGTCGATAACCTCAAGCAAGCGCTTCGCCGGGAATGATCTAAAACTCCACAGAGCAACATTCGGGCAGCGTGTGACGGTTTCATTGGCCGTTTGAAGGCCATAATTCGTGCCAAAGTTGACCAATTCGAACAAATGTAAACTTATTCTAAAATTTGATGCTAGACAGAAAGACCTCGAAGACTTTTTTCTCTCTGACCCAATGTTTGTAATTTCACTTTTGATATCATTTTTTCGAACTCAACTACCCTATATTCCAAAGTAGTTTAATCGCTGAATAAATTTTTCAAAACAGGAATTTTTAAAAAAAAAATCTTAAGTGTTTTAAATTTTGACTGATTATTATTTGTTGTTGCTGCCCAACTGCGGGTTGTATACCCACCAAAACAAATTGTAACTTCCAAAGGCAAATAGTTCCTGTGGCGTTTCAGACATGCTGGATGTTTGAAAGCAACCACCAAACAAAACAAAATAAATAATTAATAATTTTTGGTTAATGAAAATCACAAGCAATGTATGGTAGACATGCGTCTGCTTCTCCACAAGGTAGGCTGCCAAATTCTAATGGTGATGATGTTTATAGGGAAGCGTTTGAAGTGTTGGGGATTTGGTTAAAAAGAGATTTATCATTTTTCTATGACTAGTTGTCGATGGCGTTTAGAGATCAATATACACACACACAGATACATGTTTCAAAATATTATATCAGCATGTTATTAATGTGTGTAAAAAAAATATCTATCACCCCAAAAAAGTGATTCATTAAAGGTTAGAAAAAATCCAAAAAAATTTGTGGCGTTGTTCCCATTCCTATTTTGATGATTCACGATTTCAATCTAAATATAAAAAAATTTTTTTAGAGGCCACAACTTATGAATGAATATTTGCCCGTATAAAAATACGAGTCAATAACTGAGGTGAATTTTGAAAAATGAAATCAACAGCAAAAAAAAAATCAGAAAACATCTAAAATATCGAAATTGGTTATCGCCCATTTTTCTGTTTAACTTCCAGCAAATGTTGGAACATAATTCCCCGGCTATTGCCTCGTCCAACGTTCAACGGCTGTGTTACGCTTAAATTGTGAGTTTCCAACAGTTTAACCTTTTAATCTCCCGGCCAAACCAAAAAAAAGCAATTAAGAATTATACATTGGCTTAAGTTTTTCTTGGCGTTTCGGTTATAAGTTTTTCAAAAGTTTATGATAGTCGGGCTGCCGTTTATGTTTTTTTTTTTCGTTTTTTGGCCAACAACATGTTTCCTGGATTAAAGCTGGAAACAAGAAACGAAATACCTTCTTTTAGTGTGGAGACTTTAACGAGATCCGATCATTCCCTTGCCGTTTAACCACCACCCCACCATGCCTCCTTCTTTGTATGCAGAGGGGATGACGACCAAATATGTCTTAAACCATCATTTGGTTTAAACTTCTTTCTTTGCATTATTCTGCCACACTTGACCGGCTCCAGCTTATGCTGCTGCTTCCCTTTGTGTTTAGATCTCTTTTTTTGTTTGGCTGTTTTATTTGCCACACTAAAGCTCTGGAAATATGATTTTAAAATTAATTATTTTTAAAAAAAGTTACGGGAAGCCAAAAAATAAAATAAATAACGACTCCGGATGAAGTCTTCTGCTGCTTCTACAACGCTGCCAAAATAAACGAACAGGAATAATTTCGCTTTTATGCTTGATGTATTCTTGCTGGTGAGCCATATTTAAGCTTCAGGAGTCGAGGTTGGATAGGAAATTCAAGAAATTTGCAAGATCGCTCTTACTCTGCGTGTTTCTTCGGAAAAAGAAAAAATAAAGAAACCCCGATTTCGAACGAAGAGTACTTAAAATTACCAAATGTTGCACCATTCGTATACGATGAAGTAATAGAGTTCGACAATAAGACTAATAAATGATAGGATTTTTTACGATACCATTTTGCACATATCGTACTAAAAGTACACGAAAAGTATTAAGAACTGCTTGTATGAATTCCACAAGGATTTGACCAATGGATAGAAGTAGAACTTCGAAATTTGGAATGAGGAACCCAGTTTTAGGGATGGGCTAACATAAATGCAGGGCATTGGAAATTTGAACTAAATTTAGTATTATGTATGGTGGGTTCAGATAACACTGTGCAAAAGCCAAACTGGGAGGTGGGAAATCTTGGAGGTGACAGTATTCAGTTAGAAGACCAAAATGCTAAACATCCTGGGAAACTCATCTCAAACATCATAGCCTTAACCAACAAATGTCAAACATTTTAGTCTATACTTCCCAAAATTATGGTCATATCATACGTTTTGGTATAGACACCAACTAAGGATATACTCAGATTTTAAGCATATTTATATTTTAGACATAGTTTTGGTAATTTGAGTTGAATTCCTAAAATACGCCACGAAATATACCTCTTTCAAAAATATAAAAATTATCGATCATATATTTCATTCTCCTTTGTACCAAATAAGGTATGGCTACTAACCAAATTCGTACTTTCTATAGCAGAACAAATTTGCTAATTTTTTCTCTTCAGTGAAATTCGAACAAAGCGAGCGGAATTGCTTGAAGAATACAAATTTAATGCGAAGAGTTAAATCTACGGAAAATTCACTCTTTACTGGAATTCACGTGGAATCTGCAAAAATGAAGCGTACTCCATTTTTCGATGGCCCTCGAATAAGAGCCAGCATACTTAGTTCGATTTTTAATGGGGGAAAGGTTTTCTCAAATTCGGGCAGATTTTACCTTTGCCGCGGTTTGATTTTTTTGCCCTTAGCCATAGGGCTATAGGGGGTATACCGGGTGAAATGAAAAAAATTGCAACCAACTTCAGACTATTGTCATTTCTAAGCCACTCGTCCGACAGCTGTTAAAATTATTCCAGTGACAGCTCATTATATGGTTTACTAGCGTTCAATAGCATTTTGGTGAGAATTTTCCAGAAAATAAGTTATTCGTGATGGAATTCAAGCGTTATAGTGTGATTTCTTCATATTTGGCTGGAAAACCACAAGTGGCTATCGTTAGAGCTCTCCAGCATTTAAATGAACATATCGCAATATTCCATTGAAATTCCAAAAAGTGGAAGAACTTACACCGCAACCGAAAGAAAATAGACTCAAAAGAGCTAAAGAGTTGCTTCGCTTGGTCGAAAGTGGTAAACTGCCGAATTTGGTTTTCTCCGATGAGAAAACATTCGTTGTCCAGCAGTTTGCAAAAGGCAAAATTATCGTGTTTACTTGCCAAAGAGGTCAGCTGAAAATGTGCACCTTCGGTTGGCCATTGTGATGGTGTGGGCCGAATATTATCGCGAAAATATTCTGGAGGGTGTATTAAAGCCTTGGGCACGCAAACATTTTGGCTTCAGATCTTGGACATTCCAACAAGACTCAGCCCCATCGCACTCAGCACGCGCCACCCAAGAATGTTAATTTCCTGCGCACAATGGTCACCAAAATCTCCGGATACCAATCCGTTGGACAATTGTAGCTGGAGTATTTTGGAAAGCAAGGTAGGCACTAAAAAACACCAAAGTGTCGATCACCTCAAGCAAGTGCTTCGCCCGGAATTTGCCAAAATACCGCAAAAGAACATTCGGGCTGCGTGTGATGGTTTTATTGGCCGTTTGAAGACCATAATTCGTGCTAAAGGTTATCAATTCGAACAAATCTAAACTTATTCTAAAATTTTATGATATTCCGACATTTTTTGTTTCATGCAATAAAATTTAAAAAATGTTAAAATGATGGAGTTTGATTTTTATGCAGTTTTTTATCTCACCGTGTAGGTAAAGTAGGGTAATGCATTTAGATTAGACCTGAAATTCTGAAATTTTATATAGGATCCACTGTAAGTATATAGTTTTGAAAGAAGCATGTGAATTTGGAATAGCGTACTATGGCTTTTAGAAAAGTACTGAATTGTACTAAATATGCCGTTGAGTGAATGGATAGAGATTGAATCCTGAAATTTGATATTGAGGTCACTGTGTGTTTCTAGAATTTAGATATGTTTATTATGAAAAAAAACATTGAAATAGTTTTGACCACAAAAAATTGGAAGTGGAACCATTGAGCAACGAATTAGCTAATATGCTCTTCAGCAAACTTCAAAACGAAAGATTTTCAAGAGCTTTTGGCAAAAAGTAATAATTTTTCAATATCGAACTTGTGCAACTAAAATGTTAGTACGGTGTGTAATGTTTTGTTTTGAAATTTTGTAAAAGAAATAATGAAGAAATGGGGATTTTTGAGTACTAAAACAAGTTAAAAGTATCGGTCGGTATTGCCGACAGATATATACCCTCAGCCTGTGTTCGATTATTTAAATATAATTTGACTAGTGTTACAATTATTCAAACGTTGTACCTTCTATGGAGCAGGTTCCGAAGGAATGGGCCAATATTGTCTATTTCGTATCGGACCCCAAAATATGATATAAATATTCCGACGTTCCTGGTATGGATTATATCGACTAACTCCTTCACTATATGTGAGACATGCAATAATTTTTAGAAAATGTTAAAATGTGCGTGATGTACAAGATTGATTCTACCGAAATATTCCAGCGAAATATTTGGCAACAATAAAAGAAAGGATATTTATGTCCAATTTTATGCGAAATCATAAATTCCGATAAATTTCATATTCATATCAGGCTTCTTATTTAGAGAAATATTTGAACATAGCAAGTAATAAAGAATTGCTAAATTGTTTCGAAAGTTAAGACAGATAAAATTATTGAAAATTGTGACCCCAGAAGGGGTTGGCAGATATAAATTAACTTCACAACCGATCTTGTATGTGTGAAATTTGAGGAGAGTTGGATGTTTATTCCGCTTTATTTGGGCTTTCGTTTTTCAAAATCTTGAACCCTATGTATGGGGGAGAAGAAATGGTTCGATCTATACCACCTTTATAACAGATCTTGTGTTGATAGAAAGATGTGCCAAGTCTAAATGGACTCGGATGTTAATTTGACGTTTTATTAGCTTCATGGATATTTAAAATTTCGACACTTTGTGGGGGAGTTACCAGAAGGAGTGAGTTGATATATTCCATATTCTCACCAGACCTTGGACCAAAAAAATTATTGGGATGTGTGAAATTTAAAGACTATCGGACTCTTACATTACATTTTATAAGAGTTTTAATTATCCAAAATTTTGACCCTTTGTGGGGAAGGTCCCTGATGGAATGGACCGATATTGTCCATTTTCGACCATGACCAAGCACTGATGAAAATATTAGGATTCGCAAAGTTCCAGAAAAATCGGATTATCGTTTCTCTTTCTGTGCAATAAATTATTTTCTTTGAAAACTTTGACATTTTGTGTGGGAGGTACCAGAAGGAGTGGACCGATATTGCCCATCTCCGAACTCGATCTAAGTTTGACAAAAATATTACGATGTACCAAGTTTGGATCAAATCGGGTACTCCCTTCGAGAGTTATCGTGCGCACCAGCCAGACAGACAGACAGACGGACGGACGGACATCGGTAGATCGACTCCAAATGTTCTGAAACGGATTTGGTCCAAAGAGACCTAGGTCTAAAACCGTTATTTCGAGTAGGCACGTTTTGACCGTATCAAATGATATATACCCTCTGTAGCCATATGGCTGAGGGTATAATGAACCGTGAAACGACGAATTAGCTGCTAGTTTCTTATAAAAATCCACCATCTTTGGTCAAGAAATTTCTAATAAAATATTATCAAACAAGTAAAATAGTATCAGTCGGTTTTGCCGACAGATGTATACCCCCAGCCTTGAGTTATGAACGTGACACATTTGGACTATATCGGCTACTTCTTGTACTTTATATGAGATAGGTGCACATTTTCGGAAATATGCGTCAGGTAACAGATATAGCGGACCGAAGTATTCCATTTTCATACTTCATCTAATACAGATAAAATATATTGGTATGTGCAAAATTTGAAGGAAATTGAACATTCGTATCCAACTTTATGCGAAATCATAAATTCCGACAAATTACATATTCCTATCAGAATACTGGTTAAGAGAAATATTTAGATATAGCAAGTTGTTAAGAACCACCGACTTGTTTCGCAAGTTATGACAATTATAAGTTGGCAGATATTGTGTTGATGAAAATATTGAGAAGCTTCAAGTCTGAATAGAATCGGATGTTAATTTTGCGTTTTATGAGCTTCGTGGATACTCAAAATTTTGATCTTTTGTGGGGGAGGTACCAGAAGGAGTGTACCGATATATCCCATCTTCACACCAGATCTTGAGTTAGTAGAAATATTAGGACGTGTGTAATATGAAGAGAACCGGATGTTTATTTCGGATTCTTTCCTCGTTTTGATTATTCAAAACTGTCATCCTTTGTGTGGGAGGTACCAGAACGAATGGTCCGATTTCTACCATCTTTATAAAAGATCTTGCGTTTATAAAAATATTGAGACGTGCTAATTCTGAATGGAATCGGATGTTAATTTAGTGTTTTAAGAGATTGATGGATATTCAAAATTTCGACCTATTGTGGGGGAGGTACTTGATGGAGTGGACCGATATTATCCATTTTTGCACCTGATCTAGAACTGACGTAAATATCAGGATTAGCAAAGTTGGAACAAAATCGGATTATCGCTTCTCTTTCTGTGCAGAAAAAAAATATTTTTTTGAAAATCTCGATCATTTGTGTGGGAGGTACCAGAAGGAGTGGACCGATATATTCCATCTTAACACCAGACCTTGGGTTACATTAAATATTGGGATGTGTGAAATTTGAAGACAATCGGACTCTTACATCAATTGTGTGAGAGTTTTAATTATTAAAAATATTGACCCTTTGTGGGGGAGGTACCAGAAGGAGTGGACCGATCTTGTCCATTTTTACACTTGACCTAGTACTGACGCAAATATTAAGATTTGCAAAGTTTGAGCAAAATCGGATCATCGTTTCTCTTTCTGTGCAAAAAATATATTTTTTTTTCAAATTTCGACCATTTGTGGGGGAGGTACCAGAAGGAATGGACCGATATATTCCATCTTAACATCAGACCTTGGGTTAACATAAATATTGGCATGTGTGAAATTTGATGACAATCGGACTCTTATATCACATTTTATAAGAGATGTAATTATTCAAAATTTTGACCATTTGTGGGGGAGGTACTTGATGGAGTGGACCGATATTGTCCATTTTCACACTTGACCTAGCACTGACGCAAATATTAAGATTTGCAAAGTTGGAGCAAAATCGGATTACCGTTTCTCTTTCTGTGCAAAAACTAAATTTTTTGAAAATTTCGAACTTTTGTGGGGGAGGTACCAGAAGGAGTGGACCGATATTGCCCATCTCCGAACTCGATCTAAGTTTGACAAAAATATTACGATGTACCAAGTTTGGACCAAATCGGATACTCCCTTCGAGAGTTATCGTGCGCACCAGCCAGCCAGACAGACAGACAGACAGACAGACAGACGGACGGACGGACGGACGGACGGACATCGCTAGATCGACTCCAAATGTTCTGAAACGGATTTGGTCCAAAGAGACCTAGGGTCTAAAACCGTTATTTTGACTAGGCACGTTTTGACCGTATCAAATGATATATACCCTCTGTAGCCATATGGCTGAGGGTATAAAAATCAAGAATTTTGGTCGGAAAAATTTCCTTAAAAGAAATAAAAGAGAAGATAACAAAAAATTTTCAAAACTTCAAGATTGTCCACCAGAACATACTTCTTAAATAACAAAATATTTGGTCCACTTAAAAATCTGACGATCCGATCAAAAATCTCCCTAAAAATGTCATGAAAAAGTAAACGACCTTAAAATATGTAAAAATCCCCAGAAGGAATTTGGTAACTAAAAAACACAAGATTTTGTTAAAAAATAATGATAAATAAATAATGATTTTGGTTTAAGAGGTCTTTAAAAAAACATCCAAACTAACTCACGATCGTGATTTTATAAAAGTGTAAATTCTAAATCAAATCGGCAGAATCTCCATACCAAACATATGGACGAATTACATGTCATAGCTGAATCGAAACAAAAATGTTTCCGATGTCATTATTTAGAATCTTGACTCATTGTATGTGAGGTACCAAAAGGAGTGCACTTAAGTCTTAGTCTTTTTTGGTAATTGGCCTAATTTTTAAGAAAAAATGAGCTATCAAAAAGTATTGACTGACCGTTTTGCAACAACAAAATATATAAATATATTAGCTTTTTGATTATTCCAAATAAAGCATTTTTGTGTCATACATACCTCGTCATTATTCGAATGCCTTCTTAAAACTTCGAACAACATATTTTTAATATTTTTTTGAAATCCCAAGTAAAAAGTAGACGAGGGAATAAAACTCGACTGAAACTTGCTGTTATTACAAAGAACAAATCCTATTTTATTCTTTTTCTTCTCTTGTATATTTTCCTCTAAATGTCTGTGTCATGTTGCTAACAAAGTTTGTGTCTTAAGTCTTTTGTTTAGTTCAGTGCATTCCCCACAACTAAGTTCCTCTCTTTCTCTTTCTCTTCTCTCCCCCGACGCCACCGCCATCATTGCACAATTAATGTTCAACTGTTGCACTTGTTGCACTCACTTCGAGTGATCTTGCCAGCATCGAGATGTATGCAAGCGTTAAACTTGCACTTGTCTTAAACGTTTTCTTATTGTTTTTAGATTACTTTGCCAGCTGGATCAGTCATGATCATGAGGAGGTTTCTGTTGTTCTCCTTGTTGTTGTTGTTGTTCCTTTTCGTTTCTTGTACATTCAAGTGGATTTAAGGCAACTTAAAATGGTCTTAAAACACGTTCTAAAATTAAACATCAATTAATGAGAAAAACACTTTAGAATCATGGCAAAGATGTGCAGCGTAGACCGCGCTGCTGACTCGTTGGCTGGCTGGCTGGCTTAAATGCGATGAAAGTTGGCTGTAAAATGAGATAATAATTTTTGTGTTTTAGCAAAGTAACCGTAACTGTAATAATAAAATCAGACAATTTGACACAAGGAAGTTATGTATAATTATTGTATTTTTGTTGCGCTTGGAAGAGGGGATTAGATAAAGAAAAATAATTTTAATTATATAATAGAAAAAATATCTTTTTTAAAAATAACCATTCTTTGGTATATGAATATTAGATATGGGTAAAATAACTTACATAGCCAAAACATATTTAGGATTCTTTAAATTTCAGTCTAACGTTCTGCTATACAATAGAAGTGTTTAGATTGAGTTATGGCACCGATAGATATATAGATAGATACAGTTGAGTTTGGCTTGAAATAATCATGGAGAAGCATGTTTCAAAATAGTTAAATGAAAAAGTGATCTTATTTGAAAGAAAAGCTTCATATTTCACACTCTTCAAATACAAACTAATATTTTGCCAAAAATGCCTTAAAAATAATCTAAAAAGTCTGAAAAAAGTTTATAATATTCAAAATTTTGAGCCATTAAGGATTTTTTTCTTAACGAAAAATTCTGGGTTTTTGACCAGATGAACCTTACAACTTTCTTTCTTAAAACCTGACAAATGTTTGGAGGATATCTTTGTTTTTTCTTTTTTAAAACAAGATTTTTGGTCAGAAGATACTTACAATTGTTTTTCCTAAAAATCCGCCATTCTTATACCCTTCTTATAAATTGATAAACATTTACTCAAATGTGTATTATGTCTGCAGGACTTGTAGTATTGAAAATAGGCCCAAGTAGGCCCACGTCTTCCTATAGCCCCCAAATTTGGTATTTGAAGTTCGAAATGGATACTACAGCCTATGACAGAAAATTGTCTGTCCATGTCCACGTCTTTGTATAGCCCCCATATAACGGTACCTCCCTATATTCGGTATTTTGATGATATTAGCGACATTATTCACCGGAATTGTTTCAAATTTGGTATTTGAGATTCGTAATGAATGCTACAGCCTATGTAAGAAAATTGGCTGTTCATGTCCACGTCTTCGTATAGCCCCCATATAACGGCACCTCCCAAAATTCGGTATTTTGATGATTTTAGCGCCATCATTCACCGGAATTGTTTCAAACTACGTATTTAGAGTTCGTATTGGGAGCTACAGTCTGTGGCAAAAAAATGTCTATGCAGGTCCAGGTCTTCGTATAGGCCCCATATATCAGTACCTCCCTATATTCGGTATTTTGACGAGTTTTGGTACAATACCCACCGTAATTGTTTGACGTTAGTAATGGCTGCTATAGCCTGTGACAGAAAATTGTCTATGCTGGTCCTGGCCTTCGCACAGCTCCGATATAATGGTACCTCCCTATATACGATATTTTGATGATTTTAGCTACATTATTCACCGTTTATTTCAAGTTTCGAATTTGAGTATGGTAATGGCTAATGGCAAATATATGTAGGTCCACGTCGTATAAACCCCAAAATAACGGCAATATTCGGTATTTTTAAAATTTAACAGGACTTTTTAAAGGATTTTATATTTTTAACATTTCTAAATTCGTTCCAAATGGTGTAGGGTATTCAATGCTTTTTAACTTGTTTAATTTAATTTAATTGAATAAAACCAAAAACTCTCGGAAATAGCATCAAATTTTTGACTTAGGCACGAATTATGGTCTACAGACGGCCAATGAAACCGTCACACGCTGCCCGAATATTTCTCTGCGGTATTTTGGCCCATTCCCGGCGAAGCGCTTGTTTGAGGTGATCGTGCCAACCTTGCTTTCCAAAATACTCCAGACACAATAGTCCAACTGTATTAGTAGATTAGATGAAGCGAGGAACCTCATTTTATAATTATTCTTGGGTAGCGCGTGCTGAGTGCGATGTTGCTGAGTCCTGTTAGAATGTCCAAGGTCCGCGGCCAAAATGTTTGCGTGCCCAGGCTTTAATACACCCTCCAAAATATTTTCGCGATAATATTCGGCATTAATTCCAATGCCACGGTCGATTAATTCGAGCGGAGAGCGACCATCGGCTGTTATGGCGGCCCACACCATCACCATGGTCCGCGCTTGAGTTTTGGTGGCCACCCGAAGGTGTACATTTTCAGCTGACCTCTTTGGCAAGTAAACACGATCATTTTGTTTGTTTACAAACAGCTGGATAACGAAACCAAATTCGGCAGTTTGCCACTTTCGGCCAAGCGAAGCAACTCTTTTGCTCTTTTGAGGCTATTTTCTTTCCATTGCGGTGTAAGTTCTTGCACTTTTTGAAATTTCAATGGCTTAACCCCGAGCACATTTCTCAATATTTGTCGAATGGAATATTGCGACATGTTCAGCTCACGAGCCATTTTTCGGCCACTGCGACGCGGGTTTCGATCAAGTCGCTTCTTTACTTTTCGAACCATTTCTCCTGATTTTGTAGATTTCTTCCGTCCAATTGCTTGACATCGGGCGAGTACGCTACCACGCTACGGTAAATAGCGATGGCACGAGACACAAAAGATTTATTCACATTTAAGTGCTGGAGTGCTTCAACCATAGCCACTCCATTACATCCAGAAAAATGCACCGTATGGTGCGGTTGGTGGCATCATCGTACCTTATTTCTTCAAAAATGAGGTCGGAGCTCCCGTTGCGGTCAATAGAAATCGTTACCGCACCATGATCAATGATTTTTTGTTTAAAAATATGGATGACATTGATCCGGAGGAGATATGGTTTCAACAGGATGGCGCTACGTGCCATACGGCGAACGCAATCATCGACTTATTGAAATCAAAATTTGGCGATAAGTTGATTTCGAGAAGCGAACCTGTCTATAGGCCTCCAAGGTCGTGCGATTTGACATATCTCGATTATATCTTGTGGGGCTACGTGAAGTCACTGGCTTATTCTGATAAACCAGCAACAATTGACGCCTTGGAGGCCAGCATTGTTCGTGTTATTCGTGACATACGGGCAGCAGGGCTCGAAAAAGTGGCCAAAAATTGCACGTCCACAATGCACTTCGTCAAGAACAGCCGCGGTACCCATATGCTCGAAATAATTTTCAAATGTTAATGTAACGTATTGATCTTTCGAATCAAAAAATAATTTTGATTAATATTTATTTATTTTTTTTTTTTTTTGTTGTTATTTTTTACAATTTCAAGTTCTATTGGGCTTAAAAAACACTCTTTATATACATTATGGGATCTATGACGAATATTTTTTGGGATGTTACAAACGGAATGACAAAGTTAATATATGGCCCTCCTTTCCAAGGTGGATGTTATAAAAATGGTCGAAGATTGAAAACCAATAAAGTATTCAAGATCTGTTTTTTTTTTTTTTTTTCAAAATTGTGTCTTTCCAGTTCCCATTTCACATCCGACCGAAAATTGTATTAAAAAATATAAAATTTTCGAAGTTTTGATCCACTTTTAGCCTTATTTTTTAATTGAAGATTTCAAAATTTTTAGCCTTTTGAGGATAAGGTGCTAGAAATGGGATATCAATCTAGGTTTGGCAAAAAAAAAATATATAAATAAAAGAAATTCAAAATATGAATGATCACAACTACCATCAAATGAGAATAGTTCGGCGATTTTTAAACTTGGAAAATTTCCATAGTTCTCCTCCACTCTTCCACTGAGGTTTATAGGGAAAATGATGATAGGTTACTTTCTAACTTACTGTTTACCAAAACTTTTTCCATGATGGTTCAATATAAGCTCCAATAGCTCCTTTTAGATTCATTTTTAAGGTTTCAACTCCTCTATATATTTTCTACATAGACTTGTTAGTCATTCTTTAGACCCAGATCAAATCGAAAATCTCCACATGTCCAGCTTTAATAAATCAACAATAGTTTCACAAAAAAATACAAAAAATAACAACTAGGAAAAATAGTACGTGACTTGCGTGCCAGTTCTTGTTCCTACACGAAAAAATCAATAGATTTTAAGTTTATTTTCTAAAAATGACAAATAGCTAAGAATGTCAAAAAGGTGTTAAAAGCTGTCTGCGTTATTTCTCAGACAAAATAGAAAATCAGAGAACAAAAAATACAAACTCAATTTGGATGCCGATCTTGTACTGCAGTTTTTCAAATCTTTAAAGTAGATAGCCGATAGTGTTGTTGTTGCTTCTGCTTCTTTTGTTGTTTCTACTAAGCCTTGCGTGTGTGTGGAATTTTAATTTTTACTTCTTCTTGCAACGAAGATGTGAAAAAGTTTTTCCCTCTCCCTCAAAAAAAAAAAGAGGAGAAACATAAACATAATTTTTCGTATTCGATTGCTTTTCCAAAGTGCAATCCATAGATGAGAAAAACAAATATCTTCAGGTGAACTCAATTGTTGTTGCTGCCGATGCTGTTGATTGTTTAACCTAAAATTTTTTTCAAACATAAATAATGTTTGGCAACACGCAATATTCGTGAAGTTAGTCTATTTTTTTTTTTTTTTTTGGGTAGACTCTTAAGAGGTTTTTGCACTGGGCTCACAGGAGAGCTACCACAATGTAGATTTAATTAATAAATACACGTTGCAACAAAAGAAGAGATGTGTGGCGGCTGCTGCGTGTATTGCACTTTTGCATCTGAATTGAGGTCAAGTTTTCAAATTCACGCAAAGACATTAGATTTGCACAAAATGTTAAGGAAAAATTTAAACGAAAATGTTAAAAATAAGTTTGGAAAATTAGGTTATCCTGAGTTAGATAAATGTAAATGTCTTCTTTTTTATTTACATGATGTTGTGTTCATTTTATGCAGAAAATACGATAATGTGCCTTGCTGTTATAACATTAAAATTTGAAAGCAGAAAATAAAAAAATTTACTTTAACACCATCCACTGTGAGGTAAAGAGAAGCTTAAAAAATAAACCTATCGGCATTAAATATTCAATCGAGCCTTTAAGATAATATAAATTGGGTGGAGTATACAATTTCCTACTAAGTGCTAAGATGCTTTTATCTATGTTGACCCTATATCTGGGAATAACCGTATCTTACCTAAATTCCAATTGTTGACCCTCTATGAAGTAGGTTCCGAAGAAATGGGCAAATATTGTCCATTTCGTATCATTTGCTACGGCCAAAATGTGCTTCACCGAAATAACAGATTTAGAGCCTAGGTCTCTTTGGACCAAATCCGTTTCAGGGCATTTGCAGTCATCAAGCGATGTCCAAAAGGTCGAGATTTAAAAGAAATCTATATTATACTGCACAAAAATACAAAGGATAATCCGATATGTCTCCCGCTTTAAAAATAATAATATTTGCACTAGGTCAGGTGCGAAAATCAATTAAAAGGTCAACATTTTGAAATATCTCTCTTTTTGAATAATTTTTAAATTGCACATATAATAACATTTTTATTAACCCAAGCTCTGGGATAAAAATTATCAAAATTTTGGACATGTGTTCTATAATTGTACGAAAGGTAAAAAATAGGAAAAAGGAAACGAGCTGGAATCATTAAATTTGATATGGATATCCATGTTGGTATCAGGAATTGAGATATGGAGGTTGGTGTGGATATGTGTACTATTGTGTAAAATTTGATACAGGTTTAAGATATGAAGGTGATTCTGCAAATGTGTACAGGGTTGCCCATATTCGACGGACCCATGACTCTTTGGGCCCATTCCAATCGACGAGGCTTGTCCGCAGGCAACATTCTTTGCGTCAATTGAATTTTGTACGGGAACAAATGCAAATCAATGCAAATAATCCGTTGTAAAGTGGACCGAGCCATGCCCAACTGCTGAGAACGGCGTTTTTGGGATGTTCTTGGGGACCTCTCAACACTGGCTCGTACGGCAGCGATATTCTCGGCCGATCGCCTTGGTCGACTTTTATATGGCCTCTTCGGATTAGAAAGAGCCTTACTAGTCGAAAATTTTTCGTATAAACGCTTAATGGTGTTCTTAGAAGGCGCACTTCTCAAATTTTTTAATGTTTTAAAAGCACGTTGGGTTTTCACAATTGACTTCTTCTGTTGAATATAAATTCAACTCGCGTGGCGTGTATTGGTTCATGGTAAAAATCTGCTTGGACTGACGCTTCAAACGCGGTATGTTATTAAGCGATGTGACATCTCTGTCAAAAGTTATGGCGTTGCCAGATGGGTCCGTCGAATATGGGCAACCCTGTATAAATGGGAGCTATAGCTATATCTGAACCGATTTCAATCAAATTTGGCATACTTATTTTCAGGCCTAATTTGGTTGTAATGCAAAATTCCATACTATTCGGGCTGATATTACACGTTTGGTGCACAATAAAAGACAAATCGGACGATTATATATATGGGAGCTATATCTAAATTTTGACCGATTATCTCCAATTTCAATAGGGTTCGTCCTTGGACCAAACAAATGATTTGTACTTTGTTAAAAAAAATACATAGACAGACAGACGGACGGACATGCATAAATCGACTCAGAATGTGATTCTATGCAGATCATCAAAAGGAACTATGGGTCTCGTTTCCCTTTGCCTGTTACAAACAAATGCACAAAGACATAATACCCTGACCACCTTGTGATGTAGGGTATAAGGGTATAGGCTTTGTTCGGCCGCGCCGAACTTTTAATACCCCCACCATTTAGAAGAAAATTGAAAACTTCCTAAAAAATCCGAAAACTACCACTTAAATGAAAACTACCACTTATATGGGAACTATACGAAGAAGTGGACCTGTCACTTCTTCGACTTCATAGGCTGTAGTGCCCATTACGAACTCCAAATACGAATTTTTTTACAATTATGGTGAATAATGTCGCAAAAATCATGAAAATACGGAGTATCGGGAGGTACCGTCATATGGAGACTCTACGAAGATACGGACATGCATAAGATTTTTTTTGCCATAAGTTACGATCTTCCAGTACGAAATTTTAAACGATTCCGGTGAATAATGTTGCTGAAATCATCAAAATATCGAATATCGGGAGGTTCCTTTATATAGGGGCTATACGAAGACTTGAACCTGCATACAAATTTTTTGTCATAGGCTTAAGTGCCTATTAAAAACTTCAAATACGAAATTCGAAATACTTCCGGTGAATAATGTCGCTAAAATCATGAAAATACTGAATATAGGGAGGTACCGTTATATGGGGGCTATACGAAAACGTGGACCGACATGGCCCATTTACGAACTTAACCTGCCTACTGGTAAACTATGCATGTATGCAAAATGTTACCCTTCTATCTCAATTCGTTCGAAAGGTTGCGTGATCACAACAGACAGACGGACATCGCTTGATCGTATTAAAATTTTACGAAGATTCAGAATATATATACTTTGTAGGGTCTATTATGAATATTTCGAGAAGTTACAAACGGAACGACAAAGTTAATATACCCTACATAGAATAGTGTAGTTTATTTAAAAATAAATTTTGATTTGCGTTATGATTTTTCCTTTATGAGGGAGGTGCTTGATGGAGTGGATTGATATTGGATTTGGTCCAAAGAGACCTAGGGTCTAAAACCGTCATGTCGATGAGACACGTCTTGGCCGTATCAAATGATATATACCCTCTGTAGCCATATGGCTGACGGTATAAAAAGGAGAAAAATTTTTCCAACTCCCAAAAATGTTGAATGGCCTTCCTGCAACTCCCTGTTTCAGCCATATGGCTGAGGGTATAAAAAAGATAAAAGTAACTGACTGACTTTTTTGAAATTTTGGGTGAGGGTCATTCTTGGAACGAAGGTGTCAAATAAGGCTGGATTGTTGGAAACTCGTACTAGAATGGTACGAATAGTATTAAAAGGTGCTAAATGTGGTCCATTTTATGTTTGACGAACCAGTAGAGATAGAACTTATAAATTTAGAATGAGGGTCACTGATGGATAAATTTGAAATAAAGGACACCGATGTATTATACCATGGATGGATATACCAAAAAGGTTTTTGGAAAATCGTACTAAAAGTGTACGAAAAGTACTATCATGTACTATATTTTGTACCATGTATGTACTCGAAGTACTAAACGGTGCAAAATCTGGAATATTGAAATATTAAATTAAAATTACTGGTAGAGTGTATAATTGAGACATGGAGGAAATTTTTGTAATTTGTACTTATGTACATGAAAAGTACTACATGGTACTAAATTTGGTACAGTTTCGACTTGGGTGAACCGATAGAACTGGAATGCTAAAATTTAGAAAGAAGAAATCTATTACATTGTAGGACTGAGATATGTACGTAGTTTTGGAAATTCATACTTATGTGTACTAAATGGTACTAAATTTTGGTAAAATTTCGATTTGGCTGAACCGATAGAGATGGAATTCTGAAATTTTAAAATTATATTACTATTGCATCGTAGTACAGGGGTATGTGGATAGTTATGAAAATTAGTACTTAAGTGTACTAGATTGAACTAAATTTGGTACAATTTGACTTGGGTGAAACAATAGATCTGATATCCTGAAAATATTGTTTTGGAAATTTGTACTTATATGTACTAAAATGTACGGAATTTGGTGCAGTTTGGATTTAGGTGAACCGATAGAGCTGGAATCCTGAAATTTGGAATTAAGGTTACTCTTGGAGTATGTGATTGGAATATGTACTAAGCAGTACTATATTTGCTCCAATATCTATTTGAGCCAACAAATCCTGATATTTGATTTGAGATATGTGGGAAGTTTTGGACATTTCTACTTATGTGTAATGCATGGTACTAAATTTGGTACAATATATAATTGTGGTGAACAGATAGAGCTGGAATTGTGAAAATTTGGAATGAGAGTCATTGATGGAGTTCAGGATAAAGGTACCAAAGTTTTTTTTTTTTTTTTTGAAATTCGACCATTAATGTTAAGAAAGTACTGATTGTATCTGTGTTTCAGATTTGGCGGTTGTTTGGAAATGTGTTCTATATTTGTACGGAAAGTACTGAATAGAACTTTATTTGGTATTCGGTGATAGGGCTGGAATCCTCAAATGTGACGTTGAGGTCTCTGTTGGCATCTGTAGATGAGATATAGAGATGGAGGTAGTTTTGAAAATGTTTTCTATAATTGTGCGAAAAGTACTAAATAGTACTCAATTGGGTGTTGAATAAAGGAACAGGGCTGGAACTTTCAAATTGGACATTAAGGTCTCCGTTGGTATCTGTGTTTCAGATATGAAGGTTGTTTGGAAATATTTACTATAATTGTGTGAAAAGTACGGCTGTGGGTAACAAATATAACAAATCGGATGAACAATATATATGGGAGCTATATCTGAACCGATCTTCACCAAATTTGACATACTAGCTTCTACACTCAATTCGGTCGTAAGTGTCAAATTCCATCCCATTTGGAATATTCAACGTTTGGTGCACAATAAAAGCTAAATCGGACGAAGTTTTATATGGGAGCTATATCCAAATATGAACCGATCTCGATACAATTCTGCAAATGTATTTCTGAGCTGTAGTTGATATATTTCCCCAAATATTGTTGTTACAGAGTGCATATTACGGCTGTGGGTAACAAATATAACAAATCGGATGAACATTATATATGGGAGCTATAGCTATATTTGAACCAATCTTCACCAAATTTGACACACTAGCTTCTAGACTCAATTCGGTCGTAAGTGCCCAATTCCATGCCATTTGGACATATATTAGACGTTTGGTGCACAATAAAAGGCAAATCGGACGAAGATATATGGGAGCTATATCTAAATTTTAACCGATTATCTCCAATTTCAATAGGGTTTGTCCTTGGGCCAAACAAATGATTTGTGCAAAATTTCATCTTAATCGGATAATAAATTCGACCTGCATTTTGTTCACAAGAATACATGGACAGGCGGACGGACTGGCATGCATAAATCAACTCAGAATGTGATTCTATGGAGATCCTCAAACGTAATTATGGGTCTATCTCGCTTCCTTCTCCATGTTACAAACAAATGGACAAAGTCATAATACCCTGACCACCTTGTGGGGTAGGGTATAAAACCGCATTTTTGAGTTACGCATTCTTGAGTTACCGCTATATAAAATTTATAGCAAAGAGCGTGCCTACACGGGCAAAAATTCTTAATCAAAGTTCATTTGGTAGAAATCTATGGCCCATGGCTCTACATTGTATAATGAGGCTAATATACTGACTTCAAAAGCTAGAAAGACGGACAATATTAAATCGATGAATATATTTGTGAGGTATTGCGAACTAAATGGAAAGGGTTTCAAATTTTATATTGAGGTATTGAAATTAAAATTCCCAACTGGAAAAATGTATATTCTCACATCAAAGTGTATATCACACCCTACCCAAACTGTTACTCATCTTTAAAAAATGTAAGTTTTGGGCAATGCCATTGAAATATTGAAAATCAAAATTATTTCAACAAAGAAAGAAAAAAAAAATCCCACAAAAGCTAATTTCAATGTTTATTTAAATAATTAATAATGCGGTCTGTGAGAGAACATGGGCTTTGTTTATGAGACAGGCAGCAGCAGCATCACCAAACGAGTCACACACTCCATCCGTCCGCCACACCAGCGATGACCAATTGTTGATTAAGATGCCAATGTTTAGTTTATTGGCTTTTAAACAAAAAACGTAACCAAAGTAACATTTTCACGCGCATTGCCATTGAATTGGGCGGAGGGGGTTTGGAATTGTTAAAATAAACAGAGTTTTAACGCACAACTGCTAACCATTTATTCATGGGGACCATGGTTGGCAGAAGAAGGAAGACTAGGCGGCTGAAGATGCCAGAGATGAGACAAACAAAACACATTCAAATAAACACAAATGAAACAATGGCCAGGGCAACAGTCCAACAGACAGCCATACTTCGACCGCACAACAATTGTCTGAGGAAAATATTTACTTCGAGTCTTGAGTCAATATTGACAATAAATATTCAACAAAGATTGAGAAGAACAACAACAACAATAATAAGGAAAAAAATTAAAATTTCTCACATCATATGGCAATCAATTTCTGACGTCTCCGCGATACCTGCTGCAGCATGCTGGCGCGACAATGTAACAACCCAAACTAGTGTTGCCGTTGATAATAGAGTTGGTCATATGGGGGGTTTGTGTGGAAACGGCCAAGTTGTCTATTTGCTTTCTTTTCCATTGAAGCCTTTTGACGTTTTGTTGTGGCAGTGCGTGTAAATATTTAAGCGGCTAAGTACATCGCTGTTGGCCATTAGGGCCATCAATAAAGCATTGTTTAGGAAATTAAACGCCCAATGAAGCCTAAAAGTGTCAGTTGCGGCGATGTACTTAAATTGTTTGCTGTGCCATGATTTTTCGAACAAAGATCACAGTCTCTCTCATCGAACATGAGGTGAGCAAATGGAGTTCCAAAAAGAGTTTTATTGAAAGGTGTCTATGTAGATGACTTAATTTTTAGTAGAAAAAAAAAAGGTTTTTTATTTTTTGGGAGAGGAATAACCATTGAGTCTAACTACGGGAATGACAGATTTATATCCAAAGTCTTTATTTTCTTGAGGGTATATCCCCAAACATATGTCCACAAAGGGCATATATAATTTGATACGACCAAACAGTGTCCCATGGAAATATCGGTTTTAGACCATAGGTCTCTTTAGACCAAATCCATTTCAGGACATTTGGAGTCGATCTGGCGGTGTGTGTCCGTCTGTCTGTTTGTCTGGTATGTCAAAATTGGGATTAATTATAACTCGTATAAAATGTGAAATAAAAGTCCATCTGTCTTCAAATTTCACACATCCCACTATTATACCCTACACCACAAGGTGGCCAGGGTATTATGTCTTTGTGCATTTGTTTGTAACAGGCAAAAGGAAACGAGATAGACCCATAGTTTCTTTTGATGATCTGCATAGAATCACATCCTGAGTCGATTTATGTCCGTCTGACCATGTATTTTTATAAACAAAGTACAGTTCGCATTTATTACCCGATCCAGATGAAATTTTTCACAAATCATTTGTTTGGCCCAAGGACGAACCCTATTGAAATTGGAGATAATCGGTCAAAATTTAGATATAGCTCCCATATATATCTTCCTCCGATTTGCCTTTTATTGTGCACCAAACGTGTAACATCATCCCGAATTGTATGGAATTTTGCACATACAACCAAAGGCCTGAAAAAAAGTATGCCAAATTTGATCGAAATCGGTGCAGATATAGCTATAGCTCCCATATATTGTTCAGCTGATTTTTTACTTTTGCCATCCGTAGCCGTATTATGCAATCTGTAACAACAATATTTGGGGAAATATATCAAATACAGCTCAGAAAAATATTTGCCAAATTTTATCGAGATCGGTTCCGATTTGGATAGAGCTCCCATATATACTGTTCATCCGATTTGATATATTTGTTACCCACAGACGTAATATGCACTCCCTAACAACGATATTCAGGGAAATATATCAAATATAGCTCAGAAATACATTTGCTAAATTTGATCGAAATCGGTTCAGATTTGGATATAGCTCCCATATATAACTTTGTCCGATTTACTTTTTATTGCACACCAAACGTCTAGTATTTGCCCAAATGAGATGAAATGTGGCTCTTACGACCGAATTGAGTCTAGAAGCTAGTATGTCAGATTGGGTGAAGGTCGGTTCATATATAGCTGTAGCTCCCATATATATTGTTCATCCGATTTGTTATATTTGTTACCCACAGCCGTAATATGCACTCTGTAACAACAATATTTGGGGAAATATATCAAATGCAGCTCAAAAATACCTTTGCTAAATTTTATAGAGATCGGTTCAGATTTGGATATATCTCCTATATATTACTTCGACCGATTTACCTTTAATTGTGCACCAAACGTCTAATATTTGCCCAAATGGCATGGAATTTGGCACTTACGACCGAACTGAGTCTAGAAGCTATTATGTCAAACTTGGTGAAGATCGGTTCAGATATAGCTATAGCTCCCATATATATTGTTCATCCGATGTGTTATTTAAGTCCTCCGCAGCCGTAATATGCACTCTATAACAACCATATTTGGGGAAATATATGAAATACAGCTCAGAAATATCTTTGCCAAATTTTATGTAGATCGGTTTCGATTTGGATATAGCTCCCATATATATCTTCGTCCGATTTCAAATTAATTGTGTACCAAATGGGCAATACCAATTGTAATTTAAAAGCTACAAATGCTTCGGCATATTTAGTCCTTTGAACTTGAAATTACAATTATAATCATAGCGTGTATTATTGAATTCAAAAACTTTTAATTGATATGTGGAGCTCTACTAAATTAGCAAAGTGGTGTAGGGTATCATAAAGTCAGCCCCTCTGGGTTATATATGTATATGTACCAGATTTCTATACAGCATCATTTTATGGACCCAAACATCATCCGCATAGATATTTATTTTTCTAATTTTTAATAGCACCATCTATGTCCGTCTATCCGTATGGATCCCCATGGATTCTCTGCACTCTAATTAGTGTGCAATAAAATAATCTAAGTAAGAGGAAATTTATTATGTGCCAACCGAACAACGTTATCATACTGACCCCCAACGACAAGTGGGCCACATGAACATGGCCAGAGAAAATGCGCGAAGAGGATAGGAAAAAAAGAACAGATCCCAAACTCAAGTTCAACGAATGGAATGTAAGTTTAACGTAAATAAAAAAACCAACAACAACAAGATCAGCAACAATAAACTATCTCAAGGAGTTAGTAAAAAATAAACCAAATTGTTTTATGTGCACATGTGTGTGTAGTGAAAGAACGACGAGCGAGCCAGCGAACAAGTGGACGCGAATAGACATTTAGGCATATAATTTTGAAAGCAACACAGACACTTTAGACAAGAGCATAATTTATTGGGCTTTCAAGACAAGTTTCCTGAAAATAGTAAATAACCGAAAAAAAAACGATCAACTACCACAACAAGTGTATTTTATTTGCGGTCAGGTTTTTTTCTTATAGCGAATCACTTTAGCGATCACAGACGAAATGCTAACAAAAAAAGTGGATAAAAGTAATTTAAAAAAATAAGTAGTCAAAATAGAAAAGGCCTTAAGAAAGCTGGAAATAACGTGAGGCAAATACCCTACAAACAACTTCATTTGAATGAAATAACTATTCTATATAGAGACATGAATTTACTTTAACACAAGTGGCGCCCAAGCATAGACAGAAAGAGTTAAACAATTTACACTGGCCAAGTGAAGCAGCAGCATCGAACTCCGTAAGTGATACAAACCTCTATCGAAGCCTTGGGCATACAAGAACATTCTTGACTTCATTAAAGAATCCTGTAGAAGCCCCTCGACAACCTTTGTAAGTCCTGTATGGCCTTTATAATCCTATAGACACAGCCTTGCCTCAAAAATATATAAAAAAAAAAACAAGACTTTATGATACACTACACCACTTTGCTAATTTAGTAGAGATCCGCATAACAATTAAAAGTTTGATGGGAGAATTCAATCATACACGCTATGATAATAATTATTATTTAAAGTTCAAAGAACTAAATATGCCGAAGCATTTGTATCTTTTAATTCGGGCTTGTATTGCCCATTTGGTGCACAATTAATCCGAAATCGGATAAAGAATTATATGGGAGCTATATCCAAATCGGAACCGATCTCGATAAAATTTGGCAAATATACTTCTGAGCTGTATTTGATATATTTCCCTGAATATCGTTGTTACGCAGTGCATATTACGGCTGTGGGGAACAAATATAACAAATGGGATGAACAATATATATGTGGAGCTATTGCTATATCTGAACCGATCTTCACCAAATACTAGCTTCTAGACTCAATTCGGTTGTAGGTGCCAAATTCCATTCCATTTGGACAAATATTAGACGTTCGGTGCACAATAAAAGGTAAATCGTACGAAGTTATATATGGGAGCTATACCAAAATCTGAATCGATCTCGATCGAATTTGGCATACTTATTTTCAGGTCTAATTTGGTTGTATTTCGTACTATTCAGGCTGATATTACACGTTTGGTGCACAATAAAAAGCAAATCGGACGAAGATGTGTATGGGAGCTATATCTAATTTTTTACCGATTATCTCCAATTTCAATAGGGTTCGTCTTTGGGCCAAACAAATGATTTGTGCAAAATTTCATTTGGATAGGGCAATAATTGCGAACTGTACTTTGTTTACAAAAATACATGGACAGACGGACGGACGGAAGGACGGACATGCATAAATCGACTCAGAATGTGATTCTATGCATCCTTTTGCTTGTTGCAAACAAATGCACAAAGACATAATACCCTGACCACCTTGTGGTGTAGTGTATAAAAATACAAACCTCTGGACCCCGAAAACCTATCCTAGCCATAAAGGGAAACCCGTCATTACAAAACAATTATTTATTTCAAACTTATTTATTAAAGGTCTCTTGGATACCTCCGTTTCAGGACATTTGGAGTGTATCTAGGGGTGTCCGACCATCCATCTCCCTGTCTGTCTGGCTGGTACGCACGACAAGTGCCCGATTTCCGATAATGAAGTGTCCGATTTTATCTGAATTTGGGTCATCGTAATATTATGTATTACTTAGATCGAGTCCGGATATGGGCAGTATAGGTCCAATCCGTCCATTACCTCCCCCATAAGAGGTCAAATTTTTCAAGTTACGACATAAAAAAAGAAAGGATGATTCGATTTTGTACAAACTTTGCAAATACCCATTTTTTTCCAGTCTGGTGCCTAAATGGACAATATCGGCCCACTCAATCAAGTACCTTCCCCACAAAGAGTCAAAATTTTGAATAAGTATAACTCTTATAAAATGTGAAATAAGAGTCTGATTTGCTTCGAATTTTCCACATCCCAATATTTCTACCAACAGAAGATCTGGTATGAAAATAAAATATATGGGTACCTTCTGGTACCCTCCCACACAACGGGTCTATATTTTTAACTCATAGATCTCGAAATTAAGAAAACCGGGTCCTTTAAAACCCGGCACATCCCTATATTTTTATCAACACAAGATGTGTTGTAAATATGGTAGAAATCGGACCATTCCTTCTGTCACAAAAGGTCAAAGTTTTGAATAACCAAAACGATTACAAAATCCGAAAAAAGCATCCGGTTCTCTTCATATTTCACACAACTAACCTTTGATATGATTGATATGATAGAGATCGGACCATTATATTTGGGTCGAAGTGTTGAATAACCAAAACAATAATAAAATCCGAAATAAGCATCTGGTTTTCTTCAAATTCCACACATCACAATATTTTTATCAACCCAAAGTCTGGAGTGAAAGTGGGATATATCGGTCCGTTCCTTCTGGTAATGTAGCTAAAGTCATCAAAATACCGAATATATGACGGTACCGCTATATAGGGGCTATACCAAAATGTGGACCTGCACAGACAATTTTCTGTTATAGGCTGTAGTATCCATTACGAACTTCAAATACCAAATTTGAAGCAGTACCGGTGAATAATGTCGCCAAAATGATACAAACACCGAATATCGGTAGGCACCGTTATATAGGGGCTATACGAAGACGTGGACCTGCACAGACAAATTTTCTTAGGCTGTAGTGTCCATTACGAACTTTAAATACCAAATGTGAAACAATTCCGGTGAATAATGTCGCTAAAATCATCAAAATACCAAATATCGGTAGGTACCGTTATATGGGGGCTACACCAAAACCAAGACCTGCATGACCCATTTTGAATACCAAAACCATACTATGATGGGGGCTATATGTTATATCGGGGCTATACAACATTCAACACCAATTCCTATATGTACCCCAAAAACATAATCGATCAACAGTAGGGTATATTATGCTACCCAAAACGGAAACTCACAATAAAAATTGTGTGGCATGACATGATTGTAATCGCAACAACATAATTTAATTGATACATTGGAGCTATTGGACTTAAACATCTCTTTGGTGCACAATAAAAAGCAAATCGGACGAAGATGTGTATGGGAGCTATATCTAATTTTTTACCGATTATCTCCAATTTCAATAGGGTTCGTCTTTGGGCCAAACAAATGATTTGTGCAAAATTTCATTTGGATAGGGCAATAATTGCGAACTGTACTTTGTTTACAAAAATACATGGACAGACGGACGGACGGAAGGACGGACATGCATAAATCGACTCAGAATGTGATTCTATGCATCCTTTTGCTTGTTGCAAACAAATGCACAAAGACATAATACCCTGACCACCTTGTGGTGTAGTGTATAAAAATACAAACCTCTGGACCCCGAAAACCTATCCTAGCCATAAAGGGAAACCCGTCATTACAAAACAATTATTTATTTCAAACTTATTTATTAAAGGTCTCTTGGATACCTCCGTTTCAGGACATTTGGAGTGTATCTAGGGGTGTCCGACCATCCATCTCCCTGTCTGTCTGGCTGGTACGCACGACAAGTGCCCGATTTCCGATAATGAAGTGTCCGATTTTATCTGAATTTGGGTCATCGTAATATTATGTATTACTTAGATCGAGTCCGGATATGGGCAGTATAGGTCCAATCCGTCCATTACCTCCCCCATAAGAGGTCAAATTTTTCAAGTTACGACATAAAAAAAGAAAGGATGATTCGATTTTGTACAAACTTTGCAAATACCCATTTTTTCCCAGTCTGGTGCCAAAATGGACAATATCGGCCCACTCAATCAAGTACCTTCCCCACAAAGAGTCAAAATTTTGAATAAGTATAACTCTTATAAAATGTGAAATAAGAGTCTGATTTGCTTCGAATTTTCCACATCCCAATATTTCTACCAACAGAAGATCTGGTATGAAAATAAAATATATGGGTACCTTCTGGTACCTCCCACACAACGGGTCTATATTTTTAACTCATAGATCTCGAAATTAAGAAAACCGGGTCCTTTAAAACCCGGCACATCCCTATATTTTTATCAACACAAGATGTGTTGTAAATATGGTAGAAATCGGACCATTCCTTCTGTCACAAAAGGTCAAAGTTTTGAATAACCAAAACGATTACAAAATCCGAAAAAGCATCCGGTTCTCTTCATATTTCACACAACTAACCTTTGATATGATTGATATGATAGAGATCGGACCATTATATTTGGTACCTCCCCTAAAAACGGTCGAAGTTTTGAATAACCAAAACAATATAAAAATCAGAAATAAGCATCTGGTTTTCTTCAAATTCCACACATTACAATATTTTTTATCAACCCAAAGTCTGGAGTGAAAGTGGGATATATCGGTCCGTTCCTTCTGGTAATGTAGCTAAAGTCATCAAAATACCGAATATATGACGGTACCGTTAAATAGGGGCTATACCAAAATGTGGACCTGCACAGACAATTTTCTGTTATAGGCTGTAGTATCCATTACGAACTTCAAATACCAAATTTGAAGCAGTACAGGTGAATAATGTCGCCAAAATCATACAAATACCGAATATCGGTAGGCACCGTTATATAGGGGCTATACGAAGACGAGGACCTGCACAGACAAATTTTCTTAGGCTGTAGTGTCCATTACGAACTTTAAATACCAAATGTGAAACAATTCCGGTGAATAATGTCGCTAAAATCATCAAAATACCAAATATCGGAAGGTACCGTTATATGGGGGCTACACCAAAACCAAGACCTGCATGACCCATTTTGAATACCAAAACCATACTATGATGGGGGCTATATGTTATATCGGGGCTATACAACATTCAACACCAATTCCTATATGTACCCCAAAATCATAATCGATCAACAGTAGGGTATATTATGCTACCCAAAACGGAAACTCACAATAAAAATTGTGTGGCATGACATGATTGTAATCGCAACAACATAATTTAATTGATACATTGGAGCTATTGGACTTAAACATCTCAAAAATAAATTGGCACAGAAGAAAACAAAAAAAAAAAAAAAAAAAAAAAAAAACAACGACTAGACAGACGGACGAACGAATAAACGACCGGGAATGAAATGCATGTCGCAGAAGTCTGATGATGCCATGGCAGCATAATTATATTTTGAGATGTCGTCTGTCTATTGCATTGTTGTACTGGTTGGTGTCTGTAACTTAATGAGAAAATGATACATTTAAGATTTTCTTTATTTTCCACACGATGCGATATGCAAAATAAATATCGCGGATGGAACTAATTATGACATCTCTCTAGATTTGAGAATAAATTAAATGCATAAATTTGCATTGAATGCGTTTACAAAAAGAACGATTTGATATGGGATGTTTTATTTAACTACTAGTAGAAAATGACATTTTTGGCGCCCAATTAATAAACCGAATCTTATTAAGTTCCTGTTCCACTTTGGTTGGAGGAAAGTAGAAAAAAGGAATGTATTATTTTTTAAATTTATATAGACTTTTTATTTATTTTTAGCTAAAGTGGGATTTTTTTCTTGATAGGTCGGTTTTTTTAATTTTGATTAGCTGATTTCTTTTTTTTATTCCATTTAGTAATTATTTATTTTTTTTATTGTTTACTGCCCATAGTATTACTAAAAATGGGCGCATAGATCTTGTAGCTTTGTATTCCAGTGATCGTAATACCGATGTATTATTCTTTCTCTTTTCCTACTTTGAATATTTTTCTACAATCAAATAAAATTGTGGTACCATTTACGTCAGTTCTTACACTTAGTACACATACTTATAGCAAACCTATTTCCACGAATTTTATAGCAAGTTCCAAACGGTATATAATATAATGCATTTTAGTACTTATTTGACACGTATTGTTAGAATTTCGACGAACCCTTTAGTATGTCTATGCTATGCATCCTCAAAGATTCTCATTCGCAATTTCTCCAAACGACAAAGTTTATACTATTTAGTACTTTTGGTACTTTTTAGTGCATATTTCCAAAACCCCCGACAAGTATCAATCAAACCGTTAAAAGGTGATCCTAGTGAAAAATTCTCAATACCTTACAAAAAACCAAATTTAGTAAGATTTATTACTTTTTAGTACGTGTTTCAAAACCACCTACAAATCTCAACCCTACACTCAAACAGTGATCCGAATGCCAAATTTCAGATTTCAAGCAGTATCCGTTCACCTAATACCAAATTTGATGCACATAAGCAAAAGTCTACTCTCCAACATTTCCAAAAGTACCTAAATACATCAATCATACAAATGTTATTTTCAAATTTCAGAATTCCAGCTCTATCGGTTCACCACACTTCCAATTTGTCCAAATTTTAGTACCATTTAGTACACATTTCCATAACAAAATGCATCATTGCAAGATGCAATAGAAATCATATTTCCCAATATCAGGACTCCAGCCTAATCCTAGTTGTTCCAAATTAAGGTACTATTTTGTATATATAAGTACGAATTTCCGAAGTTTCCCACATTCCACCATTCTACACTCACACAGTAGCATTAATTCTAAATTTCAGAATTCCAACCCTATTGGTTGGCCTAAGTACAAATTGTACCAAATTTAGTACTATTTAGTACACATAAGTACGAATTTCCAAAGCTTCCTACACACCACCATTCTACACTCTCACAGTAGCACCAATTCTAAATTTCAGAATTCCAACCCTATTGGTTCGCCTAAGTACTAATTGTACCAAATTAAGTACCATATAGTACACATAAGCACGAATTTTCAAAAACCGCCTACATATTCCAATCCTACACTTCCACAGTAATCTCAATTTCAAAGTTCAACATCCTAACCTACAAAAATCTTATTTTCAAATTTCAGGAATAAAACTCTGCCGATTTGCCCAAAATTTAAATTGTACCAAATTTAGTACACATAAGTATGAATTTCCAAAACAACCTACATACAATATTATTTTAAATTTTCAGGGTACCAACTCCATTGGTTCTCACCCAAATTCAAATTTTACCAAATCTAGTACCATTTAGTACACTTTTTCATAACTACCTACAGTATACAGTTCAATAGAAATCTTTTTTTCAATTTTCAGAACTCCAACACTACCGGTTCACCCAAAATTTAAAATGTACGAAATTTAGTATACATAAGTACGAATTTCCTCACTCCTACCATCCAAGTAATCCTATTTTCAAATTTCAGGATTCCAACCCCACCTGTTTATCCAAAATTTAAAATGTACCAAATTTAGTATCAATTAGTACTCTTTTCTGATTTTCAAATTTCAATATTCTAATAATACCGGTTCACTAAAAATTTGAATTGTACCAAATTTGGTACTATTTAGTGTACATAAGAATTTCCATAACTATCAACATACCTCCGTCATACAATGCAGTAGTGATCCTATTTCCAAATTCCAGTTCACCCAAATCAAAATTGTACCAAATTTAGTGCCATTTGGTACTTTTCGTGCACATAAGTACAAATTTTGAAAACCTCCTTCATATCCCTATCCTAAACTCCGCCAGTAATGTTAATTTCAAATTTCAGTATTCCAGCTCCATACGTTCCTTCAAATTCAAATGTTACAAAAATTTAGTACCGTTTAGTACTTTTCGTATACATGGGTACACATTTCTAAAACTACCTGCCTTACACCGACTCTACACCTCAACATTGATTTTATAGCCCTAAAAGTTTACATGATACGAAATTGGGTACCAAATGTGGTACATTTTAGTACTTTTTGTACACATATAGTGCGAATTTCTAAAGATCCTCTATTCTACGATGTAAACTTTTAAAACGACAAAACACGTGTTTTTTATTTTTGGAATCTACTTACATAATCTGCTGGATTCTTCTTGCAATTATTTTTTTATACCCTCCACCATAGTATGGAGTGTATATTAAGTTTGTCATTCCGTTTGTAACACCTCGAAATATACATTTTAGACCACACAAAGTATATTAATTCTTGATCAACATAAAATTCTATGTCGATTTATCAATGTCCGTCCGTCTATCCGTCTGTGAAAATCACTCTAGCTTCCGAACGAAATGAAGTATGTTGATAACATTTTGCTCAAATGTAAATTATGTCTGCAGGACTTTTGTTATTGAAAATGAGCCATGTTGATCCACGTCTTCGTATAGCCCCCACGTAACGGTACCTCCTGATATTCGGCATTTTGATGATTTTAGCGACATTATTTACTGGAATTGTTTCAATTTTGGTATTTGAAGTTCGTAATGGATACTACATCCTAAGAAAGAAAATGAGCCATGTAGGTCCACGTCTTCCTATAGCCCCTCCCGATATTGGGTATTTTGATGATTTTATAGACGTTATTTACCGGAACTATTTCAAATTTAGAATTTGAAATTCGTAATGAATACTACAGCCTATGACGGAAAATTCTCTGTGCAGGTTCACGTCTTCGTATAGCCCCCATATAACGGTACCCCCGATATTCGGTATTTTGATGATTTTAGCGATATTATTTACCGGAATCGTTTCAAATTTCGTATTTGAAGTTCGTAATGGATACTATAGTCTATGACAGAAAATTATCTGTGCAGGTCCACGACTTCGTATAGCTTTCATATAACGGTACCCCGAGATATTCGGTATTTTGATGATTTTAGCGACATTATTTACCGGAATTATTTCAAATTTTGTATTTGAAGTTCGTAATGGATACTACAGCCTATGACAGAAAATTGTCTGTGCAGGTCCACGTTTTATAACCCCCATGGTACCTCCTTATATTCGGTATTTTGATGATTTTAGCTACATTATAAACAGATTTTATTTTTCAAGTTTCGCATTTGAATATTGTAATAGCTTGTGACAAAAGTGGCCTATGCTGGTCCAAATCGTCGTATAGACTCTAATATACGGCTACATTAGGTATTTTCAAGATTTTAACAGAATTTTTAACGGATTTTATTTTTTGTGAAAATTGTTAAATTTGTTCCAAATGCTGGAGGGTATTCAGCTTTTTTACTTGTCTTTCACATTGTTACGGAAAAGTCACAGAGACCCCAATATCTTTTCTAAGCTTTTGCATCCATACGTTAATATTGAAATAGCGAAAATCTAACTTTGTTATACGCATGTGTTCCATTTACGAGTACTTTATTTAGTCTCTGCTTGTTAATAATAACTCAGGCATTTATATACAAAGGAGAAGATTTAAATTCAGCTTATTCCCACCAAGATTACCCCCGGTGAATATTCCCTGCAAATTAATTTCTAGATAAGTTAATGTTACACACTGCGTTTCCTATCGAATACGTACGTATACACATAAATATCTCTTGTGTACCATAATTTGAAACCACCTTCAATTCCACTTTCCAGCCAAAGTCCAAGTCTACAAAGCGCTTGGAAGTTGGAAATTCTTCACAACTATTTTCATTTCGCCATGGCTAATTGGTTTCGAATTTATGAACCTGAGTTCCAAATTTATGTCTGTCGTCTTTCAATAACACAACGAAGATGAGGACGACAACGACGAGGACTTCTTCTCCAGAGAGTAACAAGGTAAAAATTGCTGCAATTCACCAGCATCAACTGAAATAAAATACACATCATGATCACCATACCAGCAATTTTTGTTGTTGTTTTTAGGTTGTTGTTATTTTCTTTTGTTTTTGTTTTTTTTTTCTTCTTAGCTGAGTTACAGATTATATTGTAACTGCGAATATCGATATCAGTAAACAGCAGCCATAACAGATTATCCAACTATTTTTGTTGTTTGCCATTGCCATGGAATGAAATTTAATGTAGCAGCATCTTTGGGAGAGTAAAAAAGGAGGGGGAGCAAAAAATAGCAGTGATCAACGATATTAAAATAAAATTGTCCAATTTCTTGGTCAGGGGTGTTTCAACGGAAAAAGAGGAAAAGGGGCGACTAAGGGAATCTCTCACGAAATCTGGGTTTCATACCAAGAATTTCCCGCATATGAGCGACCAAAAAATATACAGGGGATCGAAGGATATTTTTAAAAAAGTTAAATCTATATCGAGAAATCCACGATTTCCAAGATAATTTTTCAAGGGGTTCTTTTTAGAAGAACATCCTTAAAAATCCAAAATTTGTGGCTAAGAAGTAATCGATATTTGTAAAGAAACATATTTTTTTAAATCCTCAAAGTTCTTGTTTTCCAGGAATTCTTGGAATTCCTTGAATAAATTTTTAAAAAATAAATTGGAGTTTTCTAACTGCTCCTTGAAAATGATTTTAATACTAGAAAAAAAATCTTAAAAAAATCACAAAGTCTTTAAAAATATGCGGGAAGTCCTTGGAAGATATTCCTATTTCTTGGCTATGTCCTTGGCGATTGGCGATCCTTGAATCTATGATGTACTGGGGGTCTGTAAAATATTTTTAAAAATATCCACGAGACTTTTGAAAGTTACACATAAAAATCATCTAATCCACCTGTAAACCAGTAAAGAAAGTCTTAAAGTCGGGCGGGGCCAACTTTATGATACCCTACACCACTTTGCTAATTTAGTAAAGCTCCACATAACAATTAAAAGTTTCTATGGGAGAATTCAATCATACACGCTATGATTATAATTTAAAGTTCAAAAGACTAAATATGCCGAAGCATTTATATCTTTAAATTCGGACTTGTATTGCCCATTTGATATATATGGGAGCTATATTCAAATCTGAACCGATCTCGATAAAATATAGCAAAGGTATTTCTGAGCTGTATTTGATATATTTCCCCACATATTGTTGATACAGAGGGTATATTATGACTGAATGTATAATCGGTTGAACAATATATATTGGAGCTATAGCTATATCTGAACCGATTTCGATCAAATTTGGCATACTTATTTTCAGGCCTAATTTGGTTGTATGTGCAAAATTCTATTCTATTCGGGAAGATATTACACGTTTGGTGCACAATAAAATGTAAATCGGACGAAGATATATATGGGAGCTATATCTAAATTTACACCAATTATCTCCAATTTCAATAGGGTTCGTCCTTGAGCCAAACAAATGATTTGTGCAAATTTCATCTGAATCGGGTAATAAATGCGAACTGTACTTTGTTAACAAAAATACATGGACAGACGGGATGTGATTCTATGCAGATCATCAAAAAGAACTATGGGTAAACCCATAGTTTCCATTTGCTTGTTACAAACAAATGCACAAAGACATAATACCCTGACCACCCTGAGGTGTAGGGTATAAAAATATCTTTGAAAAAAAATTACCAAAAACTTTGAAAATAATTCCAAAAGTTAACAGAATACCTGAAAAATCCCCGAGAAAAAATAATTTTGAAATTTTAAAAGTTTCACGAAAAATGCATGTAGTCGCCATGATAATTTTAACAAGCAAAAAAGTTGTTAAGTTCTGCCGGGCCGAACATTTCATACTCTCCACCAAATAAAATATAATACCAAATGCTGGGAGAATAGAAAAAAGTTGCCCTATAAATACATTATTCTGCTTCAGGAATCCAAATACCCAACTTTAAGTAACTCCATGTGGCCAAAATCCCAAAAACACCGAATTTAGGGAAGTACCCTTACTTGGGGGAAGTACTGCTATAACATGGAGTAATGTGGACAATTTTCGACAATTGTGCCTGGTATACTTTGCAAATAACAAATACCAAATTTGAAAACAATTCCGCTTGAAAATATGGCTCAAATCCTTTTAAGAGGGCTCTAAGAAAACGTGGACCTATATAGACAATTTTCAGCCACAGTAAGTATAAAACATTATAAACATTAAATACCGAATTTGAAGCTATTCCGCTAGAAACTAAGGTTAAAATCATCAAAATGCCGTATATGGCATAATATTACGATGTAAAAAACCTGGATCAAATCGGATACTCTGTTTGAGTGTTATCGTGCGCACCATCCGGACAGACAGAGGGGCGAACGGACAGTCCTCGACCGATTTCACATGTTTTCAAATGGATTTGGTCCAAGAGGATCTAGAACTGTTGTTTGGATGAGGCACGTTTTGGCCGTATCAAATGAGAGGCTAAGGGTGTATAAATCTACGAGTTTAAATGCTTTAAAGAAGTATTTTAAGAATCCTCGATTACTGCAGACGAGAAGTCCTTCAAAAATATTTTAAACAAGTAAAAAAAACCTTTAGTTCGGCCGGGCCGAACTTTTAATACCTCCACCTTAGGGCAATGGAAACATTAGAACCAATTATGTGGCAAAAATCAAAAATGTGGCAAAAATCATCAAAATACCGAATATCGGGAGGTACCGCCAAAGAGGGCTACACAAAAACGTGGACCTATACATACAATGTTTCGCCAACGGAGCTAGAACCTATTATGACCAACTACTTCCAATTTTTAGACAAATCCGTGAAAAAAATGTGACAAAAACCATCAAAATACCGAATATCGGGAGATACTTTTATATGGGGGCTATACCAAAGCGTGGACCTATACATACAATGTTTCGCCACACGAACTAGGACCCTTTATGGCCTACAAATACCAATTCTCAGACAAATCCGTGAAAAAATGTGGCAAAAATCATCAAAATACCGAATATCGGGAGGTACCGCTATATGGGGGCTATACCAAAACATGGACTTATAGATGCAGTGTTTCGCCACCGGAGCTAGAACCTAATATGACCAACAAATACCAATTTTTAGACAAATCCATGAAAAAATGTGGCAAAAATCATCAAAATACCGAATATCGGGAGGTCATTTTCAACGCCAACCATCCTAGACACAATACAAATTATTCTGCTAAATTTTGGCACTCTACGTCAAATAATGTGGCCTCTACCGTGATTTCAACAGACAGATGGACAGACGGACAGACAGACGGAAATCGTTAAATCGACTAAGAATTTTATGCTTATTATGAATGTATATATACATTATGGGGTCTACGACGAATATTTAGACATGTTAAAAACGGAATGACAAAGTTAATATACCCTCCTTTCCAAGGTGGGGGTATAAAAATCTATTAAGTCCTTCAAATATATGTTGCCAGCATGCTTTATGGAGCCAGAGTATTTGATCGTATTTAAAAAAATCCAAGAAATTCTTGAAATAGCTGTGGTTGCCTTGAAAAAAAAAAACAGTTCAGGATTTATGTAGAGGGGGATTTCCAGAAAAATATTATTTAAAACAGAATCCCTGAAGATTAATTGCAAAAAAATACGAAATTGTGGAGAAAAAATTAAAAGTCCTTGCAAATATTAAATTACAAACCTGTATAAAAAAATGCATTAATTTCATTATGTTTGTTTTTTTTTAAATATTCAAGGAATCCTTGAAAAACACTTAACGAGGCCTTCAAAAAATATTTTTCTTTTTTTCAATTTAAATTTGTAAGTCTGAGATCCAGAATAAAAAAGTTCTTCAAAAATATATCTAAACAAGTCCAAGATTTATATAGTCAGGAAGTTCTTTACAAAAAATGTTGAATGTATCCTCAAAAAAAAATCTCGCAGGGAAGTCCTTTGAAGAAGAAAGAAGAATATGGACGAAGTTCTTGAAAATAAATTCAGGAAGATGATAGAAAATATACACTAGGACCTTTAAAAAAATATTTCAAAAAATCATGCAGGCTTGAATTATTTGAAAAATATTAAAAAAAAAAACAGTCTTTGGGGAAATCCGTTGCATGACATTTAAATTCGACCTATTAAATGTACTGAAAAGGATTTCGTCCATACAGAGATTGACTGTAAAACCATTATTTCGATGACACATTTTTTGGGCGTATCAAATGTTATATATAGCTTTATAGCTTTAATACTAAGGATATATAAAACAAATGTGACGTAGTTTTCTGAGCGCCTTCCTGTGACCTTGAGGAAATTCAAATGTGGTAACATTTCCAGAGTTTAACTGAAATCAATATACGCCCACGAAAGCTTCTCCCTTTTTTCAATCCGTTTCAACCCCACCACTGTCCTCTAGTGTATCTGTTTTTAGGCTTTCGATAGTCTCATAGGCATAGCTGCATAATTGGCTTTCAATTTGCAGCAAATTGTTACCATGGCCACGACTACAATATTGCGAACAAAACAACAATACCAAAAACAACAACATCATCCTTGTCAGCAACAAAGGATACATTGTTGTTGGAAAATTATTTCCATGTTATTCCATTGGAGTAATACTTAGATTACAGGCGGATAATGGACCACATTCAATTTTTTGTTGTAGCAACAGATACCATGAATATTCATTGCCGATGATGATGTTGCCAATGATTTTGTTGTTCCTGCTGCGAAAACTAATAACAACCAACAAACGATCGGGTCGGCCAATGTAACGAAGCTTTGGGGTGGTGGTCTGTGGTAGGAAATAATTATATTAACAATAAGTTTATCTAACTTAAAATGTATGTGCAACGGAAGTCAATTTGACAGGGTTGACAGTAGATGATAACATTTTGAGGAAAAAAAGAATTATGGTTATGAAGAAATTAGTTCCCAGGATGTTCGAAAATTATGATATGGCAAAAAGATATCCTTTATGGAAAATGCATTTTCAAACAAAATAAAGGGTAAGATAAAAAAAAATTGCAGCCAACTTCAGACTGCTATTATTTCTAAGCCACTCATGCGATAGCTGTTATAATTATTCCAGTGACAGCTCATTATATTGTTTACAAGCGTAGAAAATCATTTTTATGAGAATTTTCCAGAAAAAAAATTATTCGCGATGGAATTCAGGCGTGATAGTGTGATTTCTTTATATTTGCCTGGAAAATCACAAGTGGCTATCGGTAGAGCACTATAGCATTTAAATGTGAATAAATTGTTTGTGTCTTGCACCATTGCTCGCTACCGTGATACTGGTAGCGTAGCCCGACGTCAAGGATGTGGACGGAAGAAAACAGCAATATCAGCAGAAATGGTTCGAAGTGTAAAGAAGCGACTTGATCGAAACCCATGTCGCAGTGACCGAAAAATGGCCCTTGAACTGAAAAATATTACATTCGACAAATATTGAAAAATGAGTTCGGGGTAAAGCCATTGAAATTCCAAAAAAATGCAAGAACTTACACCGCAACAGAAAGAAAATAGACTCAAAAGAGCTAAAGAGTTTCTTCGTTTGGCCGAAAGGGGTGAACTGCCGAATTTGGTTTTCTCCGATGAGAAAACATTCGTTGTCCAGCAGTTTGTAAACAAATCAAATGATCGTGTTTACTTGCCAAAGAGGTCAGCTGAAAATGTGCACCTTCGGTTGGCCACCAGAACTCAAGCGCCGGCCATGGTGATTGTGTGGGTCGCCATTACAGCCGATGGTAGCTCTCCGCTCGTATTAATCGACCAGAATAAATGCCGAATATTATCCCGAAAATATTGTGGATGGTGTTTTAAAGCTTTGGGCACGCAAACATTTTGGCTGCAGACCTGGGACTTTCCAACAGGACTCAGCACCATCGCACTCAGCACGCGCCACCTAAAAATGGTTACAAAATGAGGTTCCTCGCTTCATTTCCAGAGGACCGGAATACCAATCCGGATACCAATCCGTTGGACTATTATGTCTGGAGTATTTTGGAAAGCAAGGTTGTCACTAAAAAATACCAATGTGTCGATCACCTCAAGAAAGCGCTTCGCCGGGAATGGGCCAAAATACCGCAGAGCAACATTCGGGCAGTGTGTGATAGTTTCATTGGCCGTTCATAGGCCATAATTCGTGCCAAAGGTGGCCAATTCGAACAAATCTAAACTTATTCTAAAACTTGATGCTATTTCCGACATTTTTTGCTTTCATTCAATAAAATTAAAAAAATATATAAAAAGTATGGCGGTTGACTTTGTTGAAGTTTTTTTATGTCACCCTGCATTTACATATTTATGGTAATAATCTGATGTTTCGCACATTCTGAAAAATATAAGTGAACCTTAGTGAGAGAGGTACCAGAAGGGATATTCACACTGGAACTTGCTTTAGAGAAAATATTGGGATACATGAATTTTAAAAATATTGGAATTTGTGAAATTTGGAGATAATCGAACTCTTATTTCACATTTTATAGGAGTTGCGATTATTCGAAATTTTGATCCATTGTGGGGGAGGTACCAGGAGGATAAGACCGATAAATCCCATCTTCACACCAGATTTTATGTTTAATGATTTAAATCGGATGCATATTTCGTATATAATGAGAGACATAATTATTCAAAATTTGAAACTATTGTGGGGGAGGTACCAGATGGAGTGGTTCGATATATTCAGCCTTCACACCACATCTTTTGTTGGTAGAAATATTGGGATGTGGGAAATTTGAAGAAAATCGGACTCTTATTTCACATATTATAGGAGTTATAAATAATCTAAATTTTGTCCCGTTGTGGGGTAGGTACTTGATGGTGTGAACCGATAATGTGAATTTTCGCACTTGTCCTAGAACTGATAAAACTATTACGATTTGCAAAGGTTGCCCAAAATTAAATGATCCTTTCCCTTTCTACGAGGCAAATAATTTTCTTTTACATTTTTGAGTTTTTGTGGGGTAGGAACCAGGAGGATTGGCTCGATATCGGCCATCTCCGAACTCCATCTAAACTTGATAATAGTATTACGATATACCAAGTTTGGACCAAATCGGATACTCCCTTCAAGATTTGTTGTGCACACCAGCCAGACAGACGAACGGACACTCCTAGATCGACTCCAAATGCTCCTAAACGGACTTGGTCCAACGAGACCTAGGAACTAAAACCGTTACTGGGACGAGGAATGTTTTAGCCATACCAAATGATATGTGTATGCTCTCTCTAGCCATATGGCTGAAGCCATAACAATGTTCAAGAGGGACAAGCTCGGCTTTCAAAAGCCGATTTACGTTTCTTCTTTCTGTACCCTCCACCATACTATGGAAGGTATATTAACTTTGTCATTCCATTTGTAACTCCTCGAAATACTCATGTCAGACCCAACAAAGTATATATATTCTTGATCAGCGTAAAATTCTAAGTCGATTTAGGCATGTCTGTCTGTCTCTCCGTCTGTTTGTTGTAATCACGCTATCTTTCGAACGAATTGAGATAAAAGGCTTAAATTTTGCACACATGTTTATTTTTCCGGTAGGCAGGTTAAGTTCGTAAATGGGCCATGTAGGTCCAGGTCTTCGTATAGCCCCCATATTACGGTACCCCCGGTATACGGTATTTTGATGATTTTAGCGACATTAGTTCGCAATGAATACTCAGCCATTGACAGAAAATTGTCTGTGCTGGTCCACGTTTTCGTATAGCCCCCATATAACGGTACCCCTCGATATTCGGTTTTTTTTTATGATTTTAGCGTCATTATTTACCGGAATTGTTTCATATTTCGCATTTCAAGTTCGTAATGGATACCACAGCCTATGCCAGGAAATTGTCTGTGCAGGTCCACGTTTACAACACCCATGGTACCTCCCTGTATTCGGTATTTTGATGATTATAGCTACATTATAAACAGATTTTTTTTTCAAGTTTCGCATTTGAATATTGTTATGGCTTGTGACAAAAGCTGCCTATGCAGGTCGTCTTATAGACCCTAATATACGGCTATATTCAGTATTTGTAAGATTAAAACAGAATTTTAACTAATTTTATTTTTATGAAAATGTCAAATTTTTTACCAAATGGTGGAGGGTATTAAAAGTTCGGCCCGGTGAACTTAGCTTCTTTTTTACTTGTTTTTTTTTTCTTTTAAGAAATGCCAAATTCGTTCCAAATAGTGGAGGATATTCAAAGTTCGCCCGGCCGAACTTACAGTTTTTATACCATACACCACAAGGTGGCCAGGGTGTTATGTCCTTGTGCATTTGTTTGTAAAAGGCAAAAGGAAACGAGATAGACCCATAGTTCCTTTTGATGATCTGCATAGAATCACATTCTGAATCGATTTATGCATGTCCGTCCTTCCGTCTGTTCGTCTGTCTGTCCGTCCGTCCGTCTGTCCATGTATTTTTGTGAACAGAGTACAGTTCGCATTTATTGTCCGATCCAGATGAAATTTTGCACAAATCATTTGTTTGACCCAAGGACGAACCCTTTGGAGATAATCAGTAAAAATTTAGATATAGCTCCCATATATATCTTCGTCCGATTTGCCTTTTATTATGCACCAAACGTCTAATATTTGCCCAAATTGGATGAAATTTGGAACTTACAACTGAATTGAGTTTAGAAGCTAGTATGTCAAATTTAGAGAAAATCGGTTCAGATATAGCTATAGCTCCCATATATATTGTTCATCCGATTTGTTATATTTGTTACCCACAGCCGTAATATGCACTCCGTAACAACGATATTCAGGGAAATATATCAAATACAGCTCAGAGATATCTTTGCCAAATTTTATGGAGACCGGTTGCGATTTGGGTATAGCTCCCATATATATCTTTATCCGATTTCAAATTAATTGTGCACCAAATGGGCAATACAAGTCCGAATTTAAAAGCTACAAATGCTTCGGCATATTTAGTCTTTTGAACTTTAAATTATAACTATAATCATAGCGTGTATGATTGAATTCTCCCATAAAAACTTTTAATTGTTATGCGAAGCTCTACTAAATTAGCAAAGTGGTGTAGGGTATCATAAAGTCGGCCCCGCCCGACTTTAAGATTTTTTTTACTGGTTTTTACTTGTTTTAGCTCTAATTTCCCCTACTAAGTCTGTTCCTTAATTTTTTTTTATTGACCATTGTCTACTTCATAGTTGCCTGGAACTTTAGCAAAGGTTGGGTATTCCACATATCTTTCGTGCGATTTCAAAGATAATATCTCAAAGCATTCAAAGAAATGCCTAAATTTATGATAGCAATGACATTTCATGCTTATCCCCAAAATAGCGACATTATTCCAATAGATTGTCCTTTAACGTCGCATGGACACATATATTTATATATCATTTACTGTTATTTTAACACATATGCATACAGGGTGACCTTAAACTACAGCCCACAAAAAAAAATGAAATAGACAAGCATTTACAATGATTTTTCGAAGGGTCTGCCAGATAAACAATTCTCGGAAAATTGTCTTGCCATTCTAAAGGTTTTTGCCAGCCAAGCGCTCAAACGGCGAGGTGTTAAGGTGTATCACATGTGAAATCAAATCGAAATGCAGGGAAAAAAACAACAAGATCTACAATGGTAACAGCCATAGCAAAAATAACAACAAACACATTGTACTACCAGTGAAAAAAAAATAGCAACAACATTTGGCCAACTACAAAAAAAGGAACGGAACAACAATCAAATCGGTCATAAGTGTACATGAAAAGAAGAATCGTGCACGATAAGTTTTGTGTAAATCATGTCAAATCGAGTGTTGAAAATATTGGTAGAAGGTATTGGTGCATCTCGAGGTAGGTGGGAAGGGGAGGAGGAGGCGAAGCAGTAGGAGTTGAGTTGGGATATTAGAGTTCCGAATGCCTGCTGTCTTTAGCGAAGCACTAGAATAACTTCCATGGACATGTTCTGTTTTTCTCGCTCTATGTCCCTCTCCCCTGACTTCCCTCCCCCCGAATAGTATCACATGCAAAGTCTGCTGCCATTTATCTGCACCTTCCTTCATGCATATGTTGCTGTTGTTCTTGCCTTGCATAGGAAATCACGACACTGAAGCGTATTTTACATGCCGCTTCGGCCAAGTGAATTGCTGCCAAGTAGTCTAGTCTCGGCCGCTTGATTATCACGAAACTGACTTTGGATTCGAATTTTATTTGTATTAAAATATGCACATATTCTGAATAGAATTTTTTGTTATAATTGGCTAATTTTCAATCACTTGGCAGGAATTTTGTAAGTGACCACTTAATGTTGTTTGCAAATTTTCAGCAGCAGTTAATAAACATGTGAAAAATGGAACTGCAAGCAGAATTTTCATAGGTGGAGGTGGGGTTAGTGCATAAATCAAAAAATTATTTTTTTATAAAAATAATTTAAGATAATGGAGAAGATTAGTGTTTCAATACTGACTTATGGACATCGAAATAATAACATAATAAAAACAGGAAAAATCCAGTGGATTATGAAAGTAGAGGTGAAATAGACAAGCGCATCAAAGAAGCCTAAATAGAAGTGGCAAGTTCCTACCTCTTCAATTTCTTTTTATACCCTCCATCATAGTATGAAGGGTATATTAAGTTTGTCATTCCGTTTGTAACACCTCGAAATATACATTTTAGACCCCACAAAGTATATATATTCTTGATCAGCATAAAATTCTATGTCGATTTAGCGATGTCCGCCTGTCCGTCCATGTGTAGAAATTATTGAAGCTTTCGAATTGGAAATGGGCTACGTAGGTCCACGTTTTGGTATAGCCCCCAAATAAAGGTACCTCCCGATATTCGGTATTTTGATGATTTTATCGGCATTATTCACTGGAAAAGTTTTAAATTTGGTATTTGAAGTTCGTAATGAATAGTACAGCCTAAGACAAAAAATTGTCTGTGCAGGTCCATGTCTTCGTATAACCCCCATACAATGGTATCTCCCGATATTCGGTACTTTGGTGATTTTAACGGCATTATTCATCGGAATTACTTCAAATATGATATTTGAAGTTCGTAATGGATACAGCAGCCTATGACAGAAAATTGTCTGTACAGGTGCACGTCTTTGTATAGCCCCCCATATAACGGTACCTCCCGATATTCGGTATTTTGATGATTTAAGCGACATTATTCACCGGAAATGTTTCAAATTTGGTATTTGAAGTTCGTAATAAATAGTACAGCCTAAGACAGAAATTTGTCTGTGCAGGTCCACGCCTTCTTGGTAACGGTACCTCCCGATATTCGGTATTTTAATGATTTTAGCGACATTTTTCACAGGAATTGTTTCAACTTTGGCATTTGAAGTTCGTAATGGATACTACAGCCTAAGACAGAAAATTGTCTGTGCAGGTCCACGTCTTCGTATAGCCCCCATATAACGGTTCCCCCCAATATTCGGTATTTTGAAGATTTTAGCGTCATTATTCTCTGGAGTAGTTTCAAATTACGTATTTAGAGTTCTTAATGGGAACTACAGTCTGTGACATAAAATGTTTTATTCAGGTCCAGGTTTTCGTATAGGCCCCATATATCAGTACCTCTCTATATTCGGTAGTTTGACGAGTTTGGCTACAATGCCCACCGAAATCGTTTGAGATGTCGTATTTGAAGTTCGTAATGGATGCTACAGCCTGTGACAGAAAATTGCCTATGCTGGTCTAAGGCTAATGTCTTATGGCAAACAATGCCTATGTAGGTCCACGTCGTGTAGTCCCCAATATAACGCCTATATATTTTAAGGATTTTATTTTTTGAAATTTTCCAAATTCGTTCTAAATAGTGGAGTGAATTCAAAGTTTGGCCCGACCGAACTTACTGCATTTTAACATGTTGCAACTAATATTGCTATAGAGCGCATGATATCACTGCAAGAAGGATTATATTAAAAAAAAAACAAGTAAGCAAAGGCTATAGTAGTGCGGGGCCGACCATGTGATCCCTCAGAACACAACAATATATTGGAAGACCCTTATGTCCAAATTCATTTTGGAAGATTTTAATTTTGAATAGAAATAAAATCACAAAAGTCGTGGCCCATTTTACAGCTAAATATAATCTAATGGTCATCCAAAATGCTGAACTTTTCCTTGTGGTTAACTTTCTCCTCAGAGCGACTGAAAAATCAGGAAAATCTTATATTTTATTTTGGTTCATTTCAACCCCTAAATTTACAGCTCTATAACAGTAGGCTTTAATTCTGACACTATCGTCACCTCCATGCAAAATTTCGTAAGGATCGGACGATAATTGCGACCTGTATATAATACCTTCAACACATAGTGTTGTGGGGTGGGGGTATAAAGACATTACAAAATGTACAATTCAAAATTGCTAGTCAAAATTTAAAATATCGCATGCGATAAAAAATATGACAATAACTGAAAAAATGTAACAAAAAATATTCACTTTTTTATTGGCATATTTTGACGCGATTTTCATAGATTTTATCCTTTTCTGACAAGAGACCATTCCGAATGGACGAGAATTGTGAAAATCAATCCAGCGGTTCTAGACTTATAAAACTTCTAAATAACATTCCCTTCTTTGTTATATGTACATATGTTACTATATATGCGATTCCTTGGATATAAGCAACAATGTAACGGTCAAAAGTGACCTTTTCGTGTATTTGCGATTTCGACAGGATTTAAAATATTCGCGGTTTAGTGGAAATTTTCGTATTTTCTTACATAAAATTTATGGTCTATCTTACCTGATAAATATGGTCCGATGACCATCCAAATTGGTAAGTTTCTGCCCAGCCCTAAACTCTAACTCCATGCCAAATTCCGCAAAATTCGAATTTTGTTCTGTTTTTGGTCCATTTCAACCCCTAAATATTTTGCGACCATCTCCAAAAACAAAAGAGTTCTATCAAACTTATAATACCTCCAACAAATAGTGTTGTAGGGTGTAAATATATATTTGATATCTGATGCCAAATCTGATGAAACATATATATGGGAGATATAGCTATATCTAAACCGATTTTCACCAAATTTTATGTGGGAATGGAAAGGGTTGGAATTCTCAAATTTGATATTTAGGTCTCTATTGGCATCTGTAATAGAGATGTGGTTGTGGCTTTGGAAATGTGTACTATAAAAAGTCCTAAAAAGTACTTAATTTGGTATTTGGTGACGGAATAGAGCTGAAATACTGAAATTTGATATGGATGTTGCTGTTGGTGTCTGTGGTTAAGAAGTGGAGGTGGTTTTGGAAATACATAGTACGCATGTACGTAAAATACTAATCGGTACTAAATTTAATATTGGGTGAAGGGATAGGACTGGAATCCTCAAACTTAACATTGTTGTCTCTGTTGATGACTGGAAATTGTAAATAGTTGTCATTGTCGGTGTATGCGGTATTGTTTTGGAAATGTACGAAAATTACTAAATGGTATTAAGTTTGGTATTGGGTGAAGGGATACGCCTGGAATCCTAACATTTGATTCTGAATGTCTTTTGGTGTCTGTAATTGGGATGTGGAGGTGGTTTTGGAAATATGTACTATAATTGTATGAAAAGTCCTAAATAGTAGCAGAAGTATTTTTCATTCGATTTGGTATTTAAATCCGTCTGTCATGGGCTGTATCCATTACGAACTTCAAATACCAAATTTGAAACAATTCCGGTAAATAATGTCGCAAAAAACATTAAAAATACATGAAACATTAAAATACATGACCTATTTTTACTACCGTAAGTCTTGCTGACATAATGCACATTTGAGAAAAATTTTATCGACCTACTTAATTTCGTTCGGAAGCTATAGTGATTTTTACATGCATCACAGACATACGAACATCGCTAAATCGACATGCTGATCAAGAATATATGTACTTTGTGGCGTCTAAAATGTATATTTCAAGGTGGTACAAACGGAATAACAAACTTTATATACCCTCTATACTATGTTGGAGGGCATAAAAAAGCAACGGACCAGCTAATACAATACAGTAATTGCAATACTACCCTATTATACCGCAAAAACTGAATATGCATAAATTTTGATTCAACCCCACAAGAAATAACGAGCACTTGTGAGCGATTTTCCTTTCCTGGTTGTTGGTTAAGCCATAGACAAAATTTATTATCAGCCATTCTATCTTTTGATCAAATATTAAATTTCCCTTTCAAAGTGTTATGTTGTTGCCCAGTGGTAGCAGCAGTAGTAGATTCAGCGGTTACTTATTGTCAAGGCAATTAAAAATGAGAAAATTATTGCCATTTTCCGCAGTAGATTTATGGGATTAAAAATAAGTATCCAATGCTTTTAAAGTAATTTAATCGTTTCGCATATGGCACCAAACTACAAAACAGACATTGTATAAATATTGGGAGACAAAAATGTGGTCAGGTGAGAAATTTCAAAGAATTTGGAACGGAAATAATTTTTAAAATTCAAATAACTGTATTTTAGATTTCATGGTCCATAGATTCTTGGAGAGGAAGTTCTAAGTTTACATCTTGCATCTCAAGCTGACCTAAACTTTTTTTCGATAAAAAAATTCAAATATCTTTATTTTAGATTTTATGGTCCATAGATTCTTGGGGAGGAAGTTCTAAGTTTACACCTTGCATCTCAAGCCGACCCAAACTTTCTTTCGACAAAATTCACACACATCCCTACACATTTTTCGTGCCGCAAATACATCCAGGTTTTTCTTCATCTCTCCACTAATAATGTCGTCTTTATGTTTCTTGTGTGTGTGTGTTTTTTTTTTCTCCACCACAATTCATAATTGCTGCAATTTCATTGAAGGTGGCGGCAGGTTCGTTGTTTATTGTTAACAACCATCTGATGCGAATCCAAAAGCAAAACGGCCAAAACAATGTGGCCAAAAAGAAATTGGCATGTACGACAACTTGTTGCGATCGATATCAGATAAGTGTCTGCCAAATTTAGTTCAAACTCATTGTAGTATGAATGGACGAATGACTTTCTGTTGCACCTAAGATATGGTCCAGTTTTTCTCCTTTTTTTTATTTTTGGAGGGGGGAGAGGTAAATAAATATAAAAAGCTTATATTTGCGGTGCTGCATGTTTTTGTGTTGGGTTCTAAAATCCCAAGAGACAGTGCATGTCGTCGTTTTGCTGAACGATTTCTAAACAAATCTTTTTTATGCCATGGAATATATATTATGTGACATTTGTGTTTGATAATTTAGCAGTACCAGGTTCAACCAGAAAGCAAAATATAAAAAAAAAAAAAACAATTCAAAAAACTCTAAGTTCGGCCGGGCCGAACTTTGAATACCCTCCACCATTTGGTACAAATTTGGCAATTTTCAAAAACATAAAATCCGTTAAAAAATCTGTTAAAAATTTAAAAAAAGGAGGTAGCCTTATATTGGGGTCCATACGACGACGTGGACCTGCATAGGTAACATTTGTCACAAGCTATTACAATATTCAGGAGGTAGCCGTATATTGGGGTCCATACGACGACGTGGACCTGCATAGGTAACCTTTGTCACAAGCTATTACAATATTCAACTTGAAAAACTCTGTTTATAATGTAGCTAAAATCATCAAAATACCGAATATAGGGTGGTACCATGGGGGTAATAAAACGTGGACCTCCACTGACAATTTTCTGTCAGAGGCTGTAGTATCCATTACGAACTTCACATGCGAAATTTGAAACAATCCCGGTAAATAATGTCGCTAAAATCAAAAAAATACCAAATATCGGGGGGCTATACGAAGACGTGGACCTACATGGCCCATTTCCTGTTTTATGCTGCAGTATCCATTACGAACTTCAAATGCGAAATTTGATACAATTCCGGTAAGTAATGTCGCTAAACTCATCAAAATACCGAATATCGGGAGGTACCGTTATATGGGGGCTATATGATAACTTGGACCTACATGGCCCATTTACGAACTTAACCTGCCTACTGGCAAAATATACATTTGTGCAAAATTTTAGCCCTATCTCAATTTGTTCGAAAGATACCGTGATTACAACAGACAGACAGACGGACATGGCTAAATCGTCTTACAATTTTACGCTGATCAAGAACATATATACTTTGTTGGGTCTGACATGAGTATTTCGAGGAGTTACAAACGGAATGACAAAATTAATATACCCTCCATAGTATGGTGGAGGGTATACAAATAGTATTAAAAATTCAAAATATTCTACAAGATCAATTTTTTTCCAACCCAGAAAGGGTCAACATTTTAAATATCCATGAAGTTCATATAACGCGAAATTAAGATCCGATTCCATTCAGACTTGGCACATCTCAATATTTTTATCAACACAAGATCTCTCATAAAGATGGTAGAGATCGGATCATTTCTGCTGGTACCTTCCCCATATACAGGGTGAGATGAAAAAACTGCAACCAACTTCAGACTGCTATAATTTCTAAGCCATTCGTCCGACAGCTGTTAAAATTATTCCAGACACAGCTCATTATATTATTTACAAGCGTACCAAACCATTTTTGTAAGAATTTTCCGGAAAAAAATTTATTCGTGATGGAATTCAAGCGTGATAGTGTGATTTCTTTATATTTGGCAGGAAAACCACAAGTGGCTATAGTTAGAGGCCTCCAGCATTCGAATGTGAATAAATCTTTTGTGTCTCGTACCATCGCTCGTTACCGTGGTGCTGGCAGCGTAGCCCGACATCAAGGAAGTGGAAGGAAGAAAACAGCAACATCAGGAGAAATGGTTCGAAAAGTAAAGAAGCGATTTGATCGAAACCCGCGTCGCAGTGGCCGAAAAATGGCTCGTGAGCTCAACATATAGCAATATTCCATTCGTCAAATATTGAAAAATGAGCTCGTGGTAAAGCCATAGTAATTCCAAAGAGTGCAAGAACTTACACCGCAACAGAAAGAAAATAGACTCAAAAGAGCTAAAGAGTTGCTTCGCTTGGCCAAGAAAACATTCGCTGTTGTCCAGCAGTTTGTGAACAAACAAAATGATCGTGTTTACTTGCCAAAGAGGTCAGCTGAAAATGTGCACTTTCGTTTGGCCACCAGAACTCAAGCGCCAGCCATGGTGATGGTGTGGCCGCCATAACAGTCGATGTTCGCTCTCCGCTCGTATTAATCGACCGAGCATCAGAATATATCGGTCATCAGAATAAATTCCGAATATTATCGCGAAAATATTCTGGAGGGTGTATTAAAGCCTTGACACACAAACATTTTGACCGCAGACCTTGGACATTCCAACAGGACTCAGCATCATCACACTCAGCACGCGCCACCCAAGAATGGTTACAAAATGAGGTTCCTCGCTTCATTTTCAGTGCACAATGGCCACCAAAATCTCCGGATACCGATCCGTTGGACTACTGTGTCTGCGGTGTTTTGGAAAGCAAGGTTGGCACTAAAAAATACCAAAGTGTAGATCAGCTCAAGCAAGCGCTTCGCCGTGAATGGGCCAAAATATCGCAGAGCAACATACGGGCAGCGTGTGACGACTTCATTAGCCATAATTCGTGCCAAAGGTGACCAATTCGAACAAATCTAAAGTTATTCTAAAATTTGATGCTATTTCCGACAAAATGCGGCAGAACAACATTCGGGTAGCGTATGACGTTTTCATTGGCCGTTGGAAGGCCATAATTCGTACCAAAGGTGACCAATTTGAACAAATCTAAACTTATTCTAAAATTTGATACTATTTGCGACATTTAAAAAAATCTAAAAATTATGGCGTTTGACTTTGTTGCAGTTTTTTATCTCACCCTGTAGGGTTCAAGATTTAAAAAAACAAAACGCTCAAAGAAAGTCAAAATAAGCATCCAACTCTCCTCAAATCTCACACATCCAAATATTTTTGTTAACACAAGATCTGTGGCGAAAGTGATACATAACTGCGAACCCCTTTCGGTACCTCAACCACAAAGGGTAAACATTATCTGTCATAACTTGCGAAACAAGTCCGCGAATCTAGACAACTTGCTATGTCTAAATATTTCTCGTAACCAGAAATCTGATGTGAATATCGGAATTTATGTTTTCGCATAGAATTGGATATAAATTTTCAATTTTCTTACAATTTTGCCCAATACATATATCTGTATTAAATGAAGTATGTAAATGGAATACTTCGGTCCGCCATATCTATTACCCCACGCATATTTTCCACATTTTACAAAAAATTGCACTTAGGAAAAATTTTATAAAAGAGGGTGTCGATATACTCCAAATTTAGCACGTTTCAACTGTTTCAGAAGGGTCAACAGCTTGAATAATCACAACTCAGGGCGGGGGGTATACATCTGTCGGCAAAACCGGCTGATACTATTTTACTTCTTTTAAACACAGTCCATATTCCTAAATCTCAGTTATTAACCTGCTACTATTTTGCACACCTTTGTCCAACAAAATGGCCACTCCAGGTGTGTCTCTTTGCAGCCAACTCTCCATGTGGAGTTTCAGTTCGCGTTTTTTTTTATTGTCAACGAAATCAGGTATTGATGCTGATTCAAAAAAAAAAAAAAAAAAAAAACTACAACACCAGCGAACAACAACAAAAACCCACTGAAAAGAGTTTTATTTGGTAGAATTTTTGAGTTCGCACCGTTTTGTCATTTTTTCAGTTTTGTTCACACAAGTCTGTCGGTTTTACCCAAAAACAACAGCAAAAATATGTTGCTCCTCCACGGCCGTCCGTCCGTCCTTTGTGGCAGCAGTGGCGGTGTTGTCGCGAGGTTTGTTAAAATTGCTGACATCTCGTTATGGCCAAAAAAAATCGTTTTGTTTTGTTGGTATTGTCATCGTTTTGTACATTTCTTTATTGCGGATACTGTTCTTGTTGTTATTGCTGCCGGTAGTTTATGACCTCTATGGAGAGAATGGGAGTAGTTTTAATTCTATATGAATTTTAGAATTTTAACACAGGAATGCTATAGAATACCAATACTGGAAATATCGGAAATAATTTTGATAAAAAGTAGCCCATATCAGCTAATTACCCTTGAATATATTTATAGCTATTTGAAAAAAATATCAAAAAATAACCATTTTTAATGTCTCTTCATACGTCCATGGCCCATATATTCTGCAAAACACCTAAAAAAATCATTGCAACCGAATAAATTTATAACAGAATAGCCCGCTACTTCTTCAGCGAAAAGTCAACCTTAACATTTTAGATTCGTTCCAACAGTTCATGATCGGCCTTTTTATACCCTCCACCTCGGAAACTTTATCATTCCGTTTGTAACATGTCTAAATATCCGTCGTAGACCCCATAATGTATACATATTCATAATCAGCATAAATTTCTAAGTCGATTTAAATATGTCCGTCTGTCTGTTGAAATCACGATACAGGCCAGATTATTTGACGTAGAGCGTCAAAATTTAGCAGAATAATTTGTATTGTGTTTAGGATGGTTGGTATTGAAAATGACATATATCGGTCCACGTATTGTTATAGCCTCCATATAACGGCACCTCCTTATATTCGGTATTTTGATGATTTTTGCCGCATTTTTTCATGGATTTGTCTAAAAATTTGTATTTGTTGGTCATAATGGATTCTAGCTCCGGTGGCGAAACATTGCATGTATAAGTCCACGTTTTGGTATAGGTCCCCATATAGCGGTAACTCCCGATATTCGGTATTTTGATGATTTTTGCCACATTTTCCTACGAATATATTTAAAAATTGGTATTTGTGGGTCGTAATTGGTTCTAATGTTTCCATTACCCTAAGGTGGAGGGTATTAAAAGTTCGGCCCGGCCGAACTTAATGTTTTTTACTTGTTAGAACTGGAAATGCAGAATTTGTTTAGTTTGAAAAAATTCTTTGATTTTCAAGTTTTTCCGAGGAGGATATTAGCAGAACCATTGGAAAATGAACATACATCCAATTTTCTTGCCCAAACCGGTTTCAATGACTCCATCTGTAAACCCTAGAAACTAACAGTGACCCTAATATCGAAGATCAGAATTTCAGATCTATCCCTTAACCACATACATCAGCAGTGATATCTACATTAAATTTCAGGATTTCAGCTGTATACAATCACTCAATACCGAATTAAACAGCATTTAGTACTTTTCGTAAAATTTTAGTACACATTTCCAAAACCACCTCCATATCCCAATTCCAAATACCATCAGAGACCTCAACATATAATTCGAGGATTCCAGCCCTATTCTTTCAACTTATACCAAACTTATATCAGTTTGTATTTTTCACACCAATAAAAAACCAGCAAAGAAAGTTTTAAAGTCGGGCGGGGCCGACTTATGATACCATACACCACTTTGCTAATTTTGTAGAGCTCCACATAACAATTAAAGATTTTTATGGGAGAATTCAATCATACACGCAATGATTATATCTATAATTTAAAGTTCAAACGACTAAATATGCCGAAACATTAGTATCTCTTAAATTCGGATTGTATTGCCCATTTGATATATATGAGAGCTATATCCAAATCTGAACCGATCTTGATAAAATTTTGCAAAGATATATCTGAGCTGTATTTCATATATTTCCCTGAATATCGTTGTTACGCAGTGCATATTACGGCTGTGAGTAACATATATAACAAATCGGATGAACAATATATATGGGAGCTATAGCTATATCTGAACCGATCTTCACCAAATTTTATATACTAGCTTCTAGACTCAATTCGATCGTAAGTGCCAAATTTCATCCCATTTGGACAAATATTAGACGTTTGGTGCACAAATCGGACGTAGTTATGTATGGGAGATATATCCATATCCGAACCGATCTCGATAAAATCTAGAAAAGGTATTTCTGAGCTGTATTTGATATATTTCCCCAAATATTGTTGTTACAGAGTGCATATTACAGCTGCGGAGGACAAAAATAACAAATCGGATGAACAATATATATGGGAGCTATAGCTATATCTGAACCGATTTCGATCAAATTTGGCATACTTATTTTCAGGCCCAATTTGGTTGTATAATTCCATACTATTCTGGCTAATATTACACGTTTGGTGCACAATAAAAGGCAAATCGGACGAAGATATTTGTGGGAGCTATATCTAAATTTTTACCGATTATCTCCAATTTCATTAGGGTTCGTCCTTGGGCCAAACAAATGATTTGTGTAAAATTTCATCTGGATCGGATAATAAATGCGAACTATACTTTGTTTACAAAAATACATGGACAGACGGACGGACATGCATAAATCGACTCAGAATGTGATTCTATGCAGATCATTAAAAGGAACTAGACCCATAGTTCTCGTTTCCTTTTGCCTGTTACAAACAAATGTACAAAGACATAATACCCTGACCACCTTGTGGTGTAGGGTATGAAAATAAATATTGACATCCATTTCAAATTTTAGGATTTCAGCTCTATTCCTTCACCTAATACAAATTTTAGTACTATTTAGTACTTTTCGTATAATTATCTTCAAACCGACATCCATGTCTCAATTCTAGATACCAGCAGAAACCTCAATATCAAATTTCTTCAATTAATATTTCTTCAACCAATACCAAATTTAGTACCATATAGTAATTTTCGTACAAATATATAGGACACACTTTTGAACCACAGGCAAATCGCAGGCACCATCATTAATGTAAATATCAAACTTCAGAATTCTCTCTCTATCCCTTATCCCAAATACCAAATGTAGTACTATTTAGTACTTTTCGTACAATTAACGTACACATTTCCGCAATCACTTCCAAATGTCCAGGATACACACTAACAGCGTCTTTAATGCCAAATTTCATATTTCAAGCACTTTCTGTTCACCCAATGCCAAATTGTACCTAATATAGAACTATTTAGTGCGTTTGGTCCACTTGTAGTACACATCTCCAGAACCACCTCTTTATCACAAAGCTACCACCAACACGGACCCCAATACAAAATTTCAGCTACATCCTTTCACCCTAAACCAAACTGTTCCAAATTTAGTACCCTTTAGTACAGTTCCTACACTTAGTACACATTTCTTAAACCACTTTCATATATCCAACTTATTTTCCAACCTTAAACCTCATACAAAATTTCAAGATTTTAGTTTTTTCCGTTCACATAATACCAAATGGTACCATTCTAGAAGTTTGGTAACATTTTAGAACATATCCTAAATTTAAAGTTCAAATTTCCAATTACCCTTTGCTACATCTATCCTGCACTCCAACAGTGACTCCCATACCAAATTTCAGAATTCCAGCTACATCTGTTCATCCCAATTCAAATTCGTACCAAATTTAGTACCACTTAGTACAAATAGCTTCCTATATACCCCAATCCTGCACTCCCACGATAATACTAATTTCCAAATTTTAGGATTCTACCCCTTTTTCATTCGCCCAGATACAGATTGTAATTTATGTGGTACAATTTAGTGCACATAAGTACGAATTTCCCGAATTACCTACACAACCCAATCCTCACTCTGGCAGCAATCTTATTTTCAATCTTCAGGATTCCAAATCTTCCGGTTCACCCAACATTTAAATTGTAACAAATTTAGTACCATTTAGTACACATAAGTACAACTTTTCAAAATTTCCTACATACCCCAATACTACAATGCAATAGTAATCTTATTTTAAAATTTCAGGATTTCAACTCGATTGGTTCTTCCAAAAATTTTAATTGTACCTAATTTAGTACCATTTTCTACACATACAGGGTGAGATAAAAAACTGCAACAAAGTCAAACGCCATAATTTTTACATTTTTTTAAATTGTATTGAATGAAAGCAAAAAATGTCGGAATAGATTACATTTGTTCAAATTGGTCACCTTTGGCACGTATTATGGCCTTCAAATGGCCAATAAAACCGTCACACGCTGCCCGAATGTTGATCTGCGGTATTTTGCCCCAGTCCCGGCGAAGCGCTTGCTTGAGGTGATCGACACTTTGCTATTTTTTAGTGCCAATCTTGCTTAACAAAATACTCCAGACATAATAGGCCAACCGATTGGTATCCGGAGATTTTGGTGGCCATTGTGCGCCGGAAATGAAGCGAGAAACCTCATTTTGTAACCATTCTTGGGTGGGGTGTTCTGAGTGCAGTGGTGCTAAGCCCTGTTGGAATGTCCAAGGTCTGCGGTCAAAATGTTTGCATGCCCAAGGCCTTAATACACCCATCAGAATATTTTCGCTATAATATTCGGCATTTATTCTGATGCCACGGTCGATTAATACGAGCGGAGAGCGACTATCAGCTGTAATCGCGGCCCACACTATCACCATGGCCGGCGCTTGAGTTGTGGTTGCCAAACGAATGTGCACACTTCCACCTGACCTCTTTGGCATGTAAACACGATCATTTTGTTTGTTTACAAACTGCTGGACAACGAATGTTTTTTGTCGAAAAAAAAAAAACAAAATTCGACAGTTCACCCCTTTCGGCCAAGCGAAGCAACTCTTTAGCTCTTTTGAGTCTATTTTCTTTCTGTTGCGGTGTAAGTTCTTGCTCGTTTTGTTATTTCAATGGCTTTACCCCGAGCTCATTTTTCAATATTTGCCGAATGGAATATTGCAATATGTTCAGCTCACGACCCATTTTTCGGCCACTGCGAAGCGGGTTTCGATCAAGTCGCTTATTTACTCTTCGAACCATTTCTGCTGAAGTTTCTGTTTTCTTCCTTCCACTTCTTTGACGTCGGGCTACGCTAGCAGTATCACGATAACGAGCGATGGTACGAGACACAAGAGATTTATTCAAATTTAAATGCCGGAGTGCTCTAACGATAGCCACTTGCGCTTGAATTCCTTCACGAATAACTTTTTTTCTGGAAAATTCTCACCAAAATGCCTTTCAACGCTTCTAAACAATATAATGAGCTGTCACTGGAATAAACAGCTGTCGGACTAGTGGCTTAGAAATGACAGCAGTCTGAAGTTGGTTGCAGTTTTTTCACCTCACCTTGTACACTCCATCAGTGACCCTCATTCCAAATTTAAAAGTTCTACATTCACTGCTTCCTCAAATACAAAGGGTACCATATTTAGTAACTTTTAATACTTTTCGTACTGTTTAAGTAAGAATTATTCAAAATTCCTGAAGGTGTGGGGTAACCCCTTCCGACCAAAAGTGACCCCCAACGAAAATTTCAATATTCTAGCTTCAGTCGTTTTGTCTGGGCGTTGATGAATCGTTAAGTCAGTCAAGTCAAGCCTCAGGCTTTCTGTGAGGACAATTTAATTTGTTCCCACTTCCCTTAAGATTGTCATATTCTGATAGCGTATTCCCAAGTCGTTCTCTCCATTATTCTCAATAAATATTTTGTTGTTCTTCTTCTTTTTCTTGCCCATCATGTTCACAACATAACTGTCCTTATTGGTAGAGTTTATGGGTCCACCAGCACATTTTGGCCATGTTTTGGGCAATATCTCGTTGTTGTTGTTGTTGTCTTCCATTTTTTTTCGTCTACCGTTCCAATTTTTCTTCGATACTTTATCAAAGTCGGCTTCTTTTGTTTTCCACCTTCAGTGATTGGACTCTCCATTGGTGTTCGCTGTCGTTCACAGAGACGACAGAGCAACACAGACGACATACCTGATGATTATGAGCTTCATTATTCCTGATGGGGAGAAGTGTTTCATGTTCAGTGGATTTCAGTATTCAGTATTTGGGGACGGTGTTGACAGTTTTGAAATAATGTTGTCCCGTAGTTTATTTTCTGCGATTGAACGGTTTTACCTTTGGAGGGTTCCTTTTTCGATTTGTATTCCAGCATTTCAGTTTCACTGCAGTGTGGAGTGCTTGAAAGATTTGCATAATTTTATTTTAACAAGTTGTCATTTGCTTTATTGATGGAGTTCGGGATTGCAGTGCTGGGCTTTTTTTTTTTTTTTTTTTGAGGAACTGTCAAAGAAGTGTTGGCAATTTAACAATTGAGTGAGGTTGAGAGATATTGAGTATCGATGCGGTTGAGTGACAGTTCCTTAACAGTTCCCACCATCTACCTAATTTAACACTTTCTTTTCAAAGTGACAGCACTTGGAGGTTGCAAGGTATTACAGTTGTCATTTATTTGAGCTCATTAAAAGTTGAAGGAAGAGTCGGTCTTTATGTCTGAAAAAAAAAGTTGGAAATGTTAATAAGGCAGTAAGTTTTGTATTCTTAAAAATTGACAATTTCGGCGGTTTCAAGGTAAATTCTATTGGCCAGATTTCTCAAACTTACATCGAGTTCAAAGAGATATTTAAAAAAATCAAATCTTGAATCAACTTTAAGACAGATGTAACATGTTCGAAGAAACAAGTCGATGCTCTGTCAAATGTCCTTTTCAAGAGACTTATCACATAAGACCTAATTTTAGTAGAAATATTGCAATGAGTCAATATTAGGAAACATTTGGGAAAAAATCCGCAATTTATGAAAATGTTGATTGTTATACCCTCCACCATAGTATGGAGGGTATATCAAGTTTGTCATTCCGTGTGTAACACCTTGAAATACACATTTTAGATCCCATAAAGTATATATATTCTTGATCAGGATAAAATTCTATCTCGATTTAGCGATGTCCGTCCGTCTATCCGTCTGTGGAAATCGCTCTAACTTCCGAACGAATCGAAGTAGATTGATAAAATTTTGCTCAAATGTATGTTATGTCTGCAGGACTTTGGGTATTGAAAATGGGCCATGTAGGTCCACGTTTTGGTATAGCCCCCATATAACGGTACCTACCGATATTCGGTATTTTGATGATTTTAGCTACGTTATTCACCGGAATTGTTTCAAATTTCGCATTTGAAGTTCGAAATGGATGCTTCAGCCAAAGACAGAAAATAGTCTGTGCAGGTCCACGTTTTGGTATAACCCCCATATAACAGTACCTCTCGATATTTGTATTTTGATTATTTTAGCGACATTATTTACCGGAATTCTTTCAAATTTGATATTTGAAGTTCGTAATGGATACTACAGCCTAAGACAGAAAATTGTCTGTGCCGGACCACGTCTTCGTATAGCCCCCATATAACGTTACCTCCCGATATTCGGTATTTTGACGATTTTAGCGAATTTAATCACTGGAATTATTTCAAAATTGGTATTTGAAGTTCGTAATGGATACTACAGCCTAAGACAGAAAATTGTCTGTGCAGGTCCACGTCTTCGTAGAGCCTCCATATAACGATACCTCCCGATATTCGGTATTTTGATGATCTTAGCGACATTATTTATCGGAATTCTCTCAAATTTGGTATTTGAAGTTCGTAATGGATACTTCAGCCTAAGACAGAAAATTGTCTGTGCAGGTCCACCCATACCCCCATATAACGGTACCTCCCGATATTCGGTATTTTGATGATTCTAGCGACATTATTAACCAGAATAGTTTCAATTTTGGTATTTGAAGTTCGTAATGGATACTACAGCCTACGACAGAAAATTGTCTGTGCAGGTTCACGTCTTCGTATAGCCCCCATATAACGGTACCTCCAGATATTTGGTATTTTGATGATTTTAGCGTCATTATTCACCGGAATTGTTTGAAATTGCGCATTTAGAGTTCGTAATGGAAACTACAGTCAGAAAATTGTCTACGCAGGTTCAGGTCTTCGTATAATTGTACCTCCCGATATACGGTATTTTGATGATTTCAGTGATATTATCCAAATTTGGTATTTGAAGTTCGCAATGAATACTAAAACCTACGACCCTAATATATCGGCTACATTCGGTATTTTTCAGATTTTAACGGATTTTATTGTTTTTTGAGTTTTTTGAGTTCGGCCCGGCCGAACTTATAGCTTTTTTACTTGTTTACAGTTACTTTAAATTAATTTTGGGGTAAATTATTTACGTAATAAAAAATCAAAAGTAGCTATGAATCTATCTCTTTTCCTTCTTCCTTTTGCAAAAATCCAATATGTCAAAATTTTTGGCCTCTGGGAATCCAAAATTACAAATTTCAAAAAAAAAAAAAATAAATAAATAAATAACGTTATTGAATCCTTTAAAAAAAAGATAAATATCGGTCAACTTCTAAATCTGTAATGTTGCTATAGAAAGCTATTTATATATAAAGGACATGCAGAGGTCGTCCAGATGGTCTTTTCTATATAAAAGACCTATAGAATATTAAGTGAGAATCTACAAAAGATGTTTTTCTCTCACTAAAATTCTGCAATTCTACTTCCTAAAATCTCTATAGACCAATGAAAAAGGCAAACCATTGTGGCCAATTATAATACCATTTTTGTACCCTCCATTCCTGTTAACCCAGCCGCTCCATGTGGTGTGAAATGGAAACATACTTTTTTGCGCAATGGAATTTCGTTACAACATTTGATAATTAAATTAGCGTTAACCATTTTTGGACTGCTTCAGAGGCAAAATTGCTGAAGCTTGTCATCATTTATGGTCGAACCATTCATGGAAGATGTTCGAATGCCTCAACAATGTGGTGGTCCGTCTGGCTGACGTACGAGCTGCATGACTATGTAAGCATATTCACATTGGTTAACATTTTAGTTTTAGGTTACAATCTTGGTAAAAACAGCCAGGTTTCCGTTGGTTACAATGGGGGGAGCCAACAACAAGGCATTGTGGCAGCGATGAATATCAAGTGTGTGTGTGTGTGTAGTTGTGCATGTGTGTATGAGTGCCCGTGTGTTTGTCCTCCTTGTCTTGGCTTGCTCATTGTTTGCATTTATGGTACCATTTAACAACTTTTAATTACTTAATATTAGTTACACTACAAATTAGCGTCAAGTTATGACAACAAAAATGACAGCAAAAAACAATGGATGAAGGGGATACAAAAAAATATAAAAACAAGAAAAAACGGTTAGCATCGTGCATGACCATTTTTAAAACAAAGGTGAGTTATTTTATTGAACAAAAAAAATATATATATTGTTAAATTCATGTATATTCAAAGAGGGACTGAAGGAAAAAACGATATGTGCTTTATATTCATTTATTAATTAAATTACTCATAAATATACTTTTAAAAAATTATTAATTAATTTATATATTCATTTACCAATTTCGTTATAAGCAAATTGTTTAAATTATTTTTATACCCTACAACCCTATGTGTTGGGGGTATTATAAGTTTGATTGGGCCAAAAATTATGTAACACCTCGAAATATGGGTTTCCCACATAGGAAAGTATATATGGATCTTCCTATCTCGCCGAGCTGGGTCGATCTAGCTATGTATGTCCTCTATCCGTCTGTCCATTTTAATTTGTAATCACTCTACAGGTCGCAATTATGGGCCGATCCTCACGAAATTTTGCATGGAGGTGGGGCTAGAGCCAGAATAGAAGCCTATTGCTTTTGGAGATGATCGCATAATATTTAGGATTGGAAAGGACCAAAAACTGAAAAATTTCCTGATTTTGCAGTTGCTCTACGGGTTGCAATTTTAGACCAATCGACGCGGAAGTTATCATGGGGCTAGAGCTTAGGGCTGGGCAGGAGCATTCCAATTTTGATGGTTATCAGACGGGTATTTAGCGGGTAAAATAGACCCTAACTGTTATGTCAGGAAATAGGAAAATTTTCACTAAACCGCGAATATTTTTAATCCTAAATCACGAATACATTAAAAAAGCACTTCTGACACTTACAGTGGTGTTAATAGCCAAGAAATCGGATATAGAGCAAAATAGGTACAATATATATATAAAAGAATTGATCTTATTTATTCTGCTTATAAATCAAGAACCGCTCGGTCGCTTTTCACAATTCACATCAATTCGAAATGGTCTCTTGTCAGAAAGGGATAAAATCTAAGAAAATCGCGGAAAAATATCCGAATAAAAAAGTGAATATTTTTTTTTTCATTCGTTCTATTTTTGTCATATATTTAATCGCATGCGATTTTTATACCCTACACCACAATGTGGTCAGAGTATTATGACTTTGCGCATTTGTTTGTAAAAGGCAAAAGGAAACGAGATGGACCCATAGTTACTTTTGATGATCAGCATATAATCACATTCTGAGTCGATTTATGCATGCCCGTCCGTCCGTCCGTCCGTCCGTCCGTCCGTCTGTCCATGTATTTTTGTAAACAAAGTACAGTTCGCATTTATTGTCCTATCCAGATGAAATTTTGCACAACTCATTTGTTTGGCCCAAGGACGAACCCTATTAAAAAATTGGAGTTAATCGGTCAAGATTTAGATATAGCTCCCATATATATCTTCGTCCGATTTGCCTTTTATTGTGCACCAAACGTGTAATATCAGTCCGAAAGCCATGGAATTTTGCATATACAACCAAATTAGGCCTGAAAATAAGTATGCCAAATTTGATCGAAATCGGTTCCGATATAGCTATAACGCCTATATATATTGTTCATCCGATTTGTTATTTTAGTACTCTGCAACCGTAATATGCACTCTGTAACAACAATATTTGGGGAAATATATCAAATACAGCTCAGAAACACCTTTGTAAATTTTTATCGAGATCGGTTCGGATGTGGATATATATCTCCCATATCTAACTTCGTCCGATTTACCTTTTATTGTGCACCAAGCGTCTAATATTTGCCCAAATGGGATGAAATTTGGCACTTACGACCGAATTGAGTCTAGACGCTAGTACCTCAAACTTGGTGAAGATCAGTTCAGATATAGCTATAGCACCTACATATATTGTACAGCCGATTTGCTATATTTGTTACCCACAGCCGTAATATTTACTTTACTTTTTTCATACCCTACACCACAAGGTGGTCAGGGTATTATGTCTTTGTGCATTTGTTTGTAACAGGTAAAAGGAAGACCCATAGTTCCTTTTGATGATCTGCATAGAATCACATTCTGAGTCGATTTATGCATGTCCGTCCGTCCGTCTGTCCGTCCGTCCGTCTGTCCATGTATTTTTGTAAACAAAGTACAGATCGCATTTATTGCCCTATCCAGATGAAATTTGGCACAAATCATTTGTTTGGCCCAAGGACGAACCCTATTGAAATTGGAGATAATCGGTGAAAATTTGGATATAGCTCCCATATATATCTTCGTCCGATTTGCCTTTTATTGTGCACCAAACGTGTAATATCAGCCCGAATAGTATGGAATTTTGCACATACAACCAAATTAAACCTGAAAATAAGTATGCCAAATTTGATCGAAATCGGTTCAGATATAGCTATAGCTCCCATATATATTTTTCATCCGATTTGTTATTTTTGTCGTTCGCAGCCGTAATATGCACTCTGTAACAACAATATTTGGGGAAATATATCAAATACCGCTTAGAAATACATTTGCTAAATTTTATCGAGATCGGTTCAGATTTGGATATAGCTCCCATATATAACATCGTCCGATTTACCTTTGATTGTGCACCAAACGTCTAATATTTGCCCAATTGGGATGAAATTTGGCACTTACGACCGAATTGGGTATAGAAGCTAGTATGGCAAATTTGTTGAAGATCGGTTCAGATGTAGCTATAGCTTCCATATATATTGTTCATCCGATTTGTTATATTTGTTACCCACAGCCGTAATATATTCTTTATTGTTTTTTTTTTTTTTTATTTTTTTTTTGAATTTTATTGAATGAAAGCAAAAAATGTCGGAAATAGCATCAAATTTTCCGGCGAAGCGTTTGCTTGAGGTGATCAACACTTTGGTATTTTTTAATGCCAACCTTGCTTTCCAAAATACTCCAGACACAATAGTCCAACGGATTGGTATCCGGAGATTTTGGTGGTCATTGTGCGCTGCAAATGAAGCGAGGACCTATTGTAACCAATCTTGGATGGGGCGTGCTGAGTACGATGGTGCTGAGTTGGAATGCCCAAGGTCTGCGGCCAAAATGTTTGCGTGCACAAAGCTTTAATACACCCTCCAGAATATTTTTGCGATAATATTCGGCATTTATTCTGATGCCACGGTCGAATAATACAAGCGGAGAGCGACCATCAGCTGTTATTGCGGCCCATCACCAAGGTCGGGGCGTGAGTTCTGGTGGCAAACCGAAAGTGCACATTTTCAGCTGACCTCTTTGGCAAGTAAACACGATCGATCATTTTGTTTGTTTACACACTGCTGGACAACGAATGCTTTTTCATCGGAGAAAACCAAATTCGGCAGTTCACCACTTTCGGCCAAGCAAAGCAACTCTTTACCTCTTGAGTCTATTTTCTTTCTGTCATGGTGTAAGTTTTTTGCACTTTTTGGAATTTGAATGGCTCTACCGCGAGCACATTTCTCAATATTTGCGAATGGAATATTGCAATATGTTCAGCTCACGAGCCATTTTTCGGCCACTGCGACGCGGATTTCGATCAAGTCGCTTTTTTACTGTTCGAAGCATTTCTCCTGATGTTGCTGTTTTCTTCCGTCCACTTCCATGACGTCCGGCTACGCTACCAAAAAAGAAAAAAACAAAAGATTTATTCACATTTAAATGCTGACGTACTCTAACGATAGCCACTTGTGGTTTTCCAGCCAAATATAAAGAAATCACACTATCACGCTTGAATTCTATCACGAATAACTTTTTTTCTGGAAAATTCTCAGCAAACTGCTTTTGTACGTTTGTAAACAATATAATGAGCTGTTACTGGACTAAATTTAACAGCTGTCGGACGAGTGACTTAGAAATGACAGCAGTCTGAAGTTGGTTGCAGTTTTATCATCTCACCCTGGATATGAATTCCTGGAATTTAGGTAAGATTAAAACCCTTGATGTCTTCTAGGACCTATAGTAGAAATTTATGAAAAATCATTTCCTCAATATTTCGAAATGCTACGATCCCGTTTAAAGGGAGTTTTTACCCACATTTTATGAAAAGGGGGATTATAAACTTGGGCCGAAATATTCATCGTACTCGTATCTGCAATACTGACGAAAGCTCTACATGCCTAAAATGAACAGATTCCAAAAAATCTTAAGGTGTGGTAGAGGGCAGAACTTAATCCCTTTTTAAGATTACCTTGTGATGTAAACTTTCAAAACGCGGATATATGTGTCTTGGTTTTTTTTTTTGGCCTATTTTCATAATCTGCTGAGTTTCGCAGTGAAATTTTTTTAATTAAAAATAATTTATTTTTAAAAATATTTCAAAATTCAAAAATTTTACCATTTTTATTTTAATAGGTCTGTATATATAAGTCCTGCTAATATAGAGTCTTAGATATAATATTCCAATTTCTGGCTTTAGAAACCTGTTTCCATTCTGCCCATCAGGAGTACCATCCATCAATATACGAAATCATTAAAAAGTTTCCGATCTATTAAAAATACAATCGTCGTTTTTCTGCAATTTATTCAATTATCAAAGCCAAGCCATGCCATGCTGAACCAACCTATTCTCTATGGGTCACTAACTCCATTTCTATGAAAAGAAGAAAAAAACTGCCCGGCTTGAAAATAAAATTATTCCATTAGACGCCAAAGTGCAGTGAAACAAAAACCAAAGAAAACGAAAAAAAATTTTACCATTTTTATTTTAATAGGTCTGTATATATAAGTCCTGCTAATATAGAGTCTTAGATATAATATTCCAATTTCTGGCTTTAGAAACCTGTTTCCATTCTGCCCCATCAGGAGTACCATCCATCAATATACGAAATCATTAAAAAGTTTCCGATCTATTAAAAATACAATCGTCGTTTTTTCTGCAATTTATTCAATTATCAAAGCCAAGCCATGCCATGCTGAACCAACCTATTCTCTATGGGTCACTAACTCCATTTCTATGAAAAGAAGAAAAAAACTGCCCGGCTTGAAAATAAAATTATTCCATTAGACGCCAAAGTGCAGTGAAACAAAAACCAAAGAAAACGCTGACATCGAGAATCAAGCGGAATAAAACTGTTATTGGGAGGCCGCCGCATTGTCGCCACAAACGCAGCGAAATCGTTAAACGACTGAGCTCTGAGTGCAGCAGTGGCATGCCATCAAAGGATGTGGCAAGTTAGGTTTATTTTCTTATTTTTTTTCTCTTTCCTTGGCCACTAAGATCCCTCGCCAGTTGGCCAACCTAACGACAAAGAAGAAGAAGAAACAAAAAACGCACACCGGCCAACGAATTGAAATCAATCACAGCCACAGAACTGCAGATGTCCACATTCACATTCATTTGCGGAGTTGTGCGGCCACAAAACCCCACCGAAAAGGAACATGAATGAATCCAGGTGATGTCAGGCTGCATTTATAACGAAACGATCACGTTCCTCATCATTCACTGCATGCGTTGCGTCGCGTTTTTTGTTCACTTCTTCGTTGTCGTCATTTAAACTGGGATAAATGATCGATCATTTTGCTGCAACGAACGTTGAGTTTTTAGTTTATGAGGTGCGTTTTGATTTTGTTTTGTCGGGTTCTGTTTTTTTTCCTGCGTTTCTGGTTTGATAAATTCATCTGTCATTCGGGTGGCTGCAAATGCGGAATCTTGAGAGAAAATTAAAAAAATATATTATTATCAGGTGAAGTAGACTTGATTTTGTGAGATATATGATACAAAGCAGATCTTTAAAAAAAAAACCAAGAATTTTTGAGGAACCTGCAGGGCATCAAGTACGCCCCAACAATAGCAACAACAACCAACCAAAACTTAATAGCCGCCATAAAATAACTCTAGTTTAGTTAAAAATCTCAGATTTTTGACCCAAAAATTCGGGTCCAAGACCCGGGTTAGACCCGAACCTACCAGACCCATATGGACAATATGGATATCAGTTGCAAGATAATGAATATCTACCTAGAAAGTTGTCATGGCACTTTTTTAAACGGTTCGGGAGTTGTATCAAAAATAAAGATTTTTTGAACCCCGATTTATTAAAAATTTCCCCAAAAGCAGTCCACAAAATGACACAAATGCTAACGGTATTTTCCGACCAGTGATTTCCTTCAGATTTCTCAGTTTCTCTGCCTTTGAACGCGAACGAACCGTTTAAATTAAACCCATCATGTGACCCATTTGTTTTTTCAAGTGATACCTATAACCCGAATCTTAGACCCAGATTTTTGTGCTAAATATCCGAGTATTTTCCCCCAAGGAAAAATTACTTTCACGGAATCATCAGCAAATACCTATCTCTGGAAAAAAAAAAGTAAAAAAGCTGCTTTTCCAGAATCAGGGTGCAAATACCTATCTCTGAAAAAAAGTAAAAAAAATCCGAGAGTTTTTTCTGAATTAGAGTTAAGCAGCAGCCATGACGGACCACACCACACTGCACTCTAACAACAATAACAACACACAACCCTCTTCACCAATTACAGGAACGCAATGGACCGACATAACAACACATGATGGCTATGGTGGTGACATATCTAGTTTTCATTTCGGATGATGAATCAGGCTCGCTACTGCGGGGAGCTTGTCTAAAGGGTACGTGGTGCTTTAGAAGTTATTTACTATCTTCTGACTAACAGGCTCTCCTCAACTTGAGTGCCATGTAACATGGATACAGTAGCTTCATGCTCGCAGTTCTAACAGGGGCTTTGGGCTGGCTGTCCCAAATAGAGTTTCGGACCCGCTAGCTGTCCCAACTGGAGCTAGGAGAGAGCTAGCGAGTCCGATTTCCAACCGAAATCTGGAGTTCCGATTCAAGTTCCCGATCATCTCTTCCCCAGACACAGAGATCCGGATTATATTTAAGTCTTCGACAACCCGAAGATCATCAGGTAGTCGTAGACCGCAGCATAGCCCAACTAAATAACCTCCAAGCACTGTTATGGGTTACCGATCATCTATTCCCCGGACACCCGACGTTCTTTCATCAAAGTTTCCGATTATCTTCAAATCATCACCAACCAGAATGTCATCATCATAATTCCTGGACACCCGACCTGAACATCTTCATCGCAGTACCCGGGAACCGGAATCGAATCATCTTCAAATGGTCTACATTTCGAAGTTCATTATTGTAGTCCCCGGACACCCACCGTCCATTCATCAGAGTTCCCGATTATCTTCAAATCATCACCAACCAGAATGTCATCATCATAATTCCTGGACACCCGACGTCCATTTATCAGAGATCCCAATTATCTTCAAATCGTCTACAACCTCAACATCTTCATCAAATAGTCTACATAGTCTTCAATAATCTCCCCGGACACCCCTCGCCCATTCATCAGAATTAAATCAAAATTCTACTCTTGTCAATTCATAAAGTTAAAGGTCAGGGTTTTCATAAGGACCCACCTTATGACGACTGCGACTGGGCTTATCCCGGATAACGAGAAAACCATGTTACATTCTGCTTTCAAGGGACTTCGAAAATTTTGATGAGGGTTTTAAAATTATTTTTAGTGTACCTCCGAGGCTACAAACCAAACCTCCTAAAATATTTTGTCTAACTAATGAATTACCGCTGGTTCTGTGTTGGAGAATAAAGTCAGACCTATATTATTTGATTTGGCATTGATGAGAGTTAGACGGTGGCAGAGTGAATATTCGACCGTCTCAGTTTCCTCCTCATCCTGGCAGAGACTGAAGTAATCGGTATCATTGTCACTCCACATCGAGGTCATGGTCCTTATGCTACAGTGATCTGTGATAATCCCCACTACAACTTTTAGGTCAGGTTCTTGACTTCAATGGAATTGAATGGGAAATTTCAATGACCTGGAACCCAACAAAACTTCATGGATGACCTAAATTTTTCCAAAGCTTCCCTATACTCCAAAACTGCCTCATTAATGGAAAATGAATTTCATCGCAAAGATGTCTGTCTGGAATACCCTACAGTAATTTCTAAGTTTGTAGGACATGCTAAGGTTAAGACTATTTCAGAAGATCCCAGCATCCATTCCACATCCATCTTAGAACTGCCAGTATAAACAGCAATGTCGTATAAAGGTGAGTTGTTACGGGTCCAGTCGTCCCTCTCAGGTATGTGGATGTCAAGTGGCTCAAAGGTGGTGGCATCCATGTTGATAGTATTTTCTGGCTTGGGATTTTCTTTAGGGAAATTGCCATCAGTTCGCTATCTTCCCAAAGTTCACGACACCCAACTACGAGGAAGTTCTTCGACTCCTCATTTTCAAAGCAGAAGACTTTGGCGGCTTTGTGGCGCAACCGAACTGCAACCTTTCATGATGGCCTTCTCCCAGAAAAATTATCTTCCTCACATGGTCTTCGATAACCAGCCATCGACTTTCATTGCTGTTATCTTCCGACCCACTTTTGTCAATGACCACGTCTTTGTAAAAATTGGCTCTGCCGAACTGTAACCTTTTGGGATCTCCTTCTCTCAGAAAGATTTTTTTCTTCCAGGCGATATTCGACAAGCAGCCCTTGATGTTTGATGTTCTTACCTTCAGGCTAAGATTTGTTAATAACCACGTCTTTTTAAAGGGTGGCCCTGCCGAGTTGCAATATTTAGCGATCCCCTTCTCCAGACAGAGTATTTGCCTCAGATGGTATTCGAAAAACAGTCGTCTACTTTTGCTGTTCTTACTTTCCCGCTCAGCTTTGTCAATAACCGCTACACGGAGGTTATTCGGGTAGATAGTCTAGGATTATTTCCTTGTCCTTACGGATTGTCTTGCAAATTGTGATTTGGCGGTATGCTATTGGCCTATTCCAGGCGTGTAACCTGTGGGAGACACTGAAACCGGATGTTTTCTTGGTTCCTTCCTATTACGTTGAAGGTGAGTAGCAGTCGTTTTCCTTCAGAACCGCCGTGGCGGTGATCGTCACTGCAACACTGCACTTTACATGCAACTTGTAGGAGTATGCCATTCCTAGTCGCTCACAGATGAATCCGACCCCCGTGCCTTCTTTCATCCGTCTCTAAATATCGGTAGACCGATTAGTGGTAGGTTGGTTCCGTTCCGTTCATCCCTGCTTGGAATGAATATCTCAATTCTATCAAACCTCATGTTCGGGAATATGTAATCGCTGTTCCGTTAATGAGGGTCGAAGATTACTTCAGCTCTTAGAAAGTCCAGCAATCTAGCATGACCCTGTAGCCATATCGCACTTCGTGCAGCCTGGTACTTATCATTACGTTTTAGGTTGGTTAGGGTGTAGTTTTTGATGGCAGAACAAAGAGAATTATGTCAAACTTGGTGTTTGGAGTTTGTAATCGATATCACCTTTTCTGGCGGACAATTGGCTGTAGAGATCCACGTTTGCCTGATATTCGGACTTATTAAAATTATAGCGACATTTCTCAAACGGATTTTTTTCTATTTCGCAAGTTCCATCCAAATAATTGAGGATATAAGAAGTTCGGCCCGTCCTAACTTAGTTGAGTTTTTGATTGTTTATTTTCGAATAGTTGACTTACCTATGATTCGAATTTGTTTAACACAGAGGTACATCTGTCGAGGTTCGCCCTAATATAATACAAGGATACAAACGTCATCGATCTTGGCTTGATCGAGAGTTGCCTATTTTCTAATTTTAATTCCAACTTGGGAGTTGTCCTTTCTCTAACTTCAATACCAAGTTGGGAACGAAGAAGACTGCCCTGATCGATAAATTAAATGAATATTTGGCCCAAATATTTTGGCTGTAGAAACTGATTAATTTTTGCGCTACTTCTCTACGAAATTCGTAAATTCGTGCCATTTAAAATACTAATCCTTAAGAAATTCCCAAGGTGTTGCATACATTTAATATGCCCCTCCAACTCTATATGGTCAGGGCATAATAAATGAAGTGCAAATATACTAACTATCCAACCAACCAACCGGGCAACAAAAAAAAAGAACTCCAAATAACAAGGAGCCAATTTGCTCCAGGACAAATGTAATAAAAAATACATAATCCCAATAAAACATTTCGCCAGTCCAGTGAACATTTCACTCCTGCTGATTCATGATCAATAACAGCTACAAAAGAGGTAAAATAAAACACAAAAACATAAACATCCCCAAAAGCAAGCACACTTACAACAACAGCACCTGGTCGAAATGTGTGCCCTCGCAACAAGTGCGACAGACATGCAGACAGGGAAATGGAAGAAAGAGACTTGCACAGGTGCACGCAAGGAAAAAACTACGTTTTGGGCTCGATCACCTCATGCCTTAGAGATCTTTCTTTTAGTACCTCAAATGGGAATTAAGACGATAAACGAATGAACATGGGCCGCATTGAGCTTCCTTTTCTGCCTCAAAAAAAATAAAACTTAATTTTATTCAATAAAAACGTGCTTTAGCCGCCGGCATTGTTGCGATGCACGCCGACGCAATACTTTACGAAATCATGCCCAAAACAATCAGGGCTACCAACAAGAGTCTGTCGGCCATCAAGCCAGCATCAACGAACGAATGAACCATTCAACCATCCAACCAACCACTTGTTCATGGCTAACGGTGGTGGTGCTGGTGATGGTGTATTCTCTCACACAGCCTCTTCTCATTTCGCTGAAAGCAACAAAAATCGTTTAAGCCATGATTTTTACAAATAACAATCAATTGTTCGGCCATAAACGTTGTTAGTTGTTGGTCTTTCCTCCACTCACTCACTCATCCGAATGTCGGTGAACCCGAAAACCAAGTCAGTCGGTCCGTTTTTTTTGTCTGTCGGTGAACCGACAAGTAGAAATGGTAGCAGTAGTGGCACACTACACATTGTTGCCTTGTGGTAGTACCCATTTGAACCAACAACAACCCAGCCAATCAGAAGACGATGATGCTCGCTCATCTTGCGAATGCTCATACTCTTCATTGGGCTCTCACTTTATCTTTGATCACCTTTAATGGCAAAGGAAAAAAAAACTCTTAATCATTCTCTTTCATGGAATCTCTTGGAGTTTGGATAAAGGAGAATCTCTTAACCATCTTTAAGACGAGGTTGGAGTAAAGTTCTTCTTAAGTTGCTGAGGGATTTTTCTGTTATCTCTTTACTTTCGAAGATAGTGTGGCCTTAGGGATTTTGCATCCTCAAATAACGATTTGAATGACCACTTGAAGCAGTGATTAAATTTAGACCACGAATTTCCATATTCCCTAAACCGTACTGTGGTATAATTTGCCAAAGGAAAGTTGGGTTGTTCCGACATTCGGGCCGGAATTATAGGTCAAAACATTTTTTCGAGTGAGAATTTAACCGAGCTAAAATGAAACCCAATTGTACTCGGTTTGGACTATACACATTTTTATACCCTCCACCATTCTATGGAGGGTATATTAACTTTGTCATTCCGTTTGTAACATCTCGAAATATTTATAATAGACCCTACAAAGTATATATATTCTGGATCAGCGTAAAATTTTAAGACGATCTACAGACGTCCGTCTGTCCGAGTCTCTTTCTGTTGTAATCACGCTATCTTTCGAACGAATTGAGATAGAAGGCAAAAATTTTGCACACATGTATAATTTACCAGTAGGCAGGTACAGCAGGTCCACGTCCTCGTATAGCCCCCATATAACGGTATATTGACGATTTTAGCTATATTTTTATACCCTACACCACAAGGTGGTCAGGGTATTATGTCTTTGTGCATTTGTTTGTAACAGGCAAAAGGAAACAATATATACCCATAGTTCCTTTTGATGATCTGCATAGAATCACATTCTGAGACGATTTATGCATGTCCGTCCGTCCGTCCGCCTGTCCATGTATTTTTGTGAACAAATTACAGTTCGCATTTATTGCCAGATCTAGATGAAATTTTGCACAAATCATTTGTTTTGCCCAAGGACGAGCCCTATTGAAATTGGAGATAATCGGTCAAAATTTTGATGTAGCTCCCATATATATCTTCGTCCGATTTGCCTTTTATTTTGCACCAAACGTATAATAATAGCCCGAATAGTATGGAATTTTGCACATACAACCAAATTAGGCCTGAAAATAAGTATGCCAAATTTGATCGAAATCGGTTCAGATATAGCCATAGCTCCAATACATATTGTTCATCCGATTTGTTATTTTAGTCCCCCGCAGCCGTAATATGCACTCTGTAACAACAATATTTGGGAAAATATATCAAATACCGCTCAGAAATACCTTTGCTAAATGTTATCGAGATCGGTTCAGATTTGGATATAGCTCCCATACATAACTTAGTCCGATTTACCTTTTATGGTGCACAAAAGGTCTAATATTTGTCCAAAGGGGATGGAATTTGGCACTTATGACCGAATTGAGTCTAGAAGCTAGTTTGTCAAAGTTGATGAAGATCGGTTCAGATATAGCTATAGCTTCCTATATATTGTTCAACCGATTTGTTATATTTGTTACCACAGCCGTAGTATGCACTCCGTAACAATGATATTCAGGGAAATATATCAAATACAACTCAGAAATATCTTTGCCAAATTTTATCAAGATCCGTTCAGATTTGGGTGTAGCTCCCATATATATCAAGTGGACAATACAAGTTCGAATTTTAAAGAAACAAATGCTTCGGCATATTTAGTCCTTCGAACTTAAAATTACAATTATAATCTTAGCGGGTATGATTGAATTCTCCCATAAAAACTTTTAATTGTTATGTGGAGCTCTACTAAATTAGCAAAGTGGTGTAGGGTATCATAAAGTCGGCCCGCCCGATTTTAAGGCTTTCTTTACTGTTTTTTTTCAATGGAATTGTCTGAAAATCCCCACAAGAAGTTCCTTGTAAGTATTTTATTCCCTGAAAGAGAACTGTCTATATTGGTATAACTTCACCCCCGATATTCCGTATTTTAATGATTTTAGCAAAATTTTTCAATGGAATTGTCCTTGTGAGTACATAACTCCCCGGTTGAGAATCTTCTATATAGGTCCACGATATCATATATGCCCTATACAACGGTTCCTTCCGATATTCGGCATTTTGATGATTTTAACCACATTTTTAAATGGAATTGTCTTTAAATCCACACAAGGGGTTCCTTCTGAGTATTTTACCCCCTAGAAGACAATTGTATAAATAGGTCCACTTTTCAGTATAGCGCCCACATTCGGTATTTTCATGAGCTTTGCGACATTATTCACCGGAATTGTTTCAAATTTCGTATAAGTAGTACGGACCCGTTCCTACAGCCTACGACATAAATTACTTATGCAGGACCACGTCAAGAAAGTGGTTGGAAGAAAACAACAACCCCAGCAGAAATGGTTCGAAAAGTAAAGAAGCGACTTGATCGAAACCCGTGTCGCAGTGGCCGAAGAATGGCTTGAAAAATGAGCTCGGGGTAAAGCCATTCGAATTCCAAAAAGTGCAAGAACTTACACTGCAGCAGAAAGAAAATAGACTCAAACCTCCCGATTTGGTTTTCTCCGATGAGAAAACATTCGTTGTCCAGCAGTTTGTAAACAAACAAAATGATCGTGTTCACTTGCAAAAGAGGTCAGGTGAAAATGTGCACCTTCGGTTGGCCACCAGAACTCAAGCGCCGGCCATGGTGATTGTGTGGGCCGCCATAAAAGCCAGATGTCGACCGTGGCATCAGAATACATAAATGCCGAATGTTATCGCGAAAATGTCGTATTTACTTTTCAAAGAGGTCAGCTGAAAATGTGCACCTTCGCTTAGCCACAAGAACCCAAACGCCGGACATGGTAGGGGTGTGTGGGCCGCCATAACAGCCGAGAGTCGTTCTCCGCTCGAATTAATCGACCGTGGCACCAGAATAAATGCCGAATATTATCGCGAAAATATTCTGGTGGGTGTATTAAAGATTTGGACCACAGACTTTGGACATTCCAACAGGACTCAGCACCATCGCACTCAGCAGGCGCCACCTAAGTATGCTAACAAAATGAGGTTTCTCGCTTCATTTCCAGCGAACAATGGCCACCAAAATCTCCGGATACAAATCCGTTGGACTATTGTGTCTTGAGTATTTTGGAAAGCAAGGTTGGCTTCAAGCCCATAATTCGTGCCAAAGGTGACCAATTCGAACAAATCTAAACTTATTTTAAAATTGGATGCTATTTCCGACATTTTTTGCTCTCATTGAAAATAATACCAAATGATACTAAATTTCTTCCAATTTGGATTTGGGTTAAACGATGCCAAGGGAAATTACTTACAAGCTGTCTTCAATCCCTATGAACACTTCGTACAAAAAAAAACATTATTTTACACCTACTGCTTAGTATAACTTCATCGTTTTGATATCTCTCCCACAAATTTAATTATACCCTACAACACTATGTGTTGGGGGTGTTATAAGTTTGATTGGGCCAAAAATTATGTAACACCTCGAAATATTGGTTTCCCATATAGGAAAGTATATATGGATCTTCCTAGCTCGCCGAGCTGAGTCGATCTAGCTATGTATGTCCGTCCGTCCGTCTGTCCATGTTAATTTGTAATCACTCTACAGGTCGCAATTATGGCCCGATCTTCACGAAATTTAGAATGTAGGTGGGGCTTGGACCAGAATAGAACCCTATTGCTTTTGGAGATGATCGTCAACTGTTTAGGGGTTGAAATGGACCAAATACTGAAAAAATGTCAGATTTTGCAGTAGCTATATAGGTCGCAATTATGGACCAATCGACGCGAAATTTCGCATGTAGATAGAGTTTAGGGCGGGGAAGAAGCCTACTAATTTGGGTGGTCATCGGATAATATTTAGCGGGTAAAATATACCATATCTTTTGTGTTGAAAAAAATCAAAATTTTTCATTAAACCGTGAATATTTTAAATCCCGGCGAAATCACAAAGCCATTACAATGTTACTTCTGACCTTTACATTGATGTTAACATCCGAAAAATCGGATGTATAGCAAAATATGTGCGATATACATGTTTATCAAAGAAGATATGCTTGAAAAATCTCTTATATGTCGAGAACGGCTGAACTGATTTCGACAGTTCTCATTAATTCAGAATGGCCTCTTGGCAGGAAAGAAAAAAACGTCTAAAAAATCGCATAAAAATAGAGAGCTAAGGATGAAAATATTGATTTTGTAAAATTTTCTCATATTTTTTCAATTTTGGCATATTTTGGGAATATTTTCATTTTGAATTAAACATTTGGTAATATTTCTACAGCTAACAAAACTAAGTAGTTAGGATATCCGGATATCATATACAGATCGCATTTATGGCCCGATCCTTACGAAATTTTGCATGGAGATAAGATGAGGGTCAGAATAGAAGCCTACTCTTTTTGGAGATGATCGCCATATATTTAGGGGTTGAAATGGACCAGAAAACTGCAAAATTGTCAGCATGTCATAATTATCGCCCGATCCTCACGCACATTTGAATGGGGTTTAACGCACATTGCAAAAGCCAAGCAGTTTCGGATGGCCATCCAAAAATATTCAATGTGTGAAAAAGTTTGCCAACTCTTGTAGACAAAATACGAAAATGTCCATTCCAGTGACTTTTTGGAGAATTCACAAATACTATTTCGTTAACGCTGATTTCGTTGAAGAATATAGTCAAATGTCTGTATCTCATATAGATGCGTTTCAGTCAAAAAACCAATCTTTTGCCACTTCTGAGAGATTATAGGTCTTTGGGAAATATTGGTTCCAGATCTAGGAAGACCATTTACGTGCAACATCTACCAATAAATTGGAAATGAGCAAATTAGTTAAAGTTGCTATTATTCGAAAATTAGAGAACGAAACCTGATGGTTTTCTTTTATTATTTGTCACAATATCTTGTGGAATTCTGTCGAGTATTTCGCCTATATAAACTGTATGGTTTATTATAGTGTTGTAGGGTATTCAACGGTCGGCCCCGCTCGACTGTAGCCTTTGCTTACTTGTTTTAAATTAAATTCCCCTGAATTTAACCCCCATACACTTGTCACACTCCATTGTTTTATTTCTTAAATCGTTAAATCAATGAATGAACCTTTAATGGATTAATTAGATCACGAACAATAGTTTCTTAAGAGACCATCTTGATCCAAATTTTCATTAGAAATTAATGGAAACGAAAATGTTTTTCAAATTAATTTCCTGGAATTGTAATTTCATCGGTAACTGGGTGTGCGTGCATCCACGTGTGCGGACAAACAAGTGTAATGTGTAAACGGTAGTGATGTGCGTGGGTTTATAAACTATTATGTGTTAAACAAAAGTGTTTTATTTAATTGGACAATTTTATGGGAGTTGTGAGACATGTTGGATGGTGGACATTTCCAAACGCTAAAGTCCAGATTTATTTGAAAATAATTTGAGATAATCAGGTAATATGAAAGAATTAGAAGACAAATAAAAAAAACGTTCGTCAAATTACAAAAGAACTTCTGAGGACTTTTATAGGTATTAGAACTTTAAAGGACTCAACACTGGAGTGAGGAAGTCTGTCTCAAAGACATAAAAAATTCTTCTTAGTTGAAAGTAAAGAGTTGCTTCGAGTATTTTGGAAAGCAAGTTTGACACTAAAAAATACCAAAAATTCTATTACCTCAAGCAAGCGCTTCGCCTGGATTCGGCCAAAATACCGCAGAGCAACAATCGGTCAACGTTTGACGGTTTCATTGGCCGTTTGAAGGCCATATTTTTTGCTTTCGTTCAAAAAATCTAAAAAAGAAAAATGAAAAATTATGTCGTTTGACTCTGTTGCAGTTTTTTATCTCAACCTGATAGTATTGGAAATTTTGACCCTTTGTGCGTGAGGTAAAAGAAGGGGTTGGTAGATATATATTATCTTTTCAAGAAATCTTGCATTAGCAACAATATTTGTAAGTGTAAAATTTGAGGAGAGTCGGATGCCTATTTCGATTTCCTTGAGCGTTTTGTTTTTCAAAAATCTTGAACCCTATGTTGTCGAGGTACCAGATGAAATAGTCCGTTCTCTACGATCTTTATATCAGAGCTTGTTTTGATGAAAATATTGAGATGTAGCACATTTGAATTAAATCCGATTTTGATTTCGTGTTTTATCAGCTTCACGGATATTCAAAATTTTGACCCTTTGCGGGTAAGATACCAGAAGGAGGGGACCAATATTTTCCATTTTTACACCAGACCTTGGGTTGATAAAAATATTGTGATGTGTGTAATTTGAATAAAAGCAGATCCCTTTTTCGGAATTTATTATCGTTTTGGTTATTCAAAACTTCGACCCTTTGTAGGGGAGGTTCCAGGAAGAATGGTTCGATCTCTTCCATATTTATTACAGATCTGGTGTTGATGGATATATTGAGATATGGCAAGTCTGAATGGAATCGGATGTTAATTTCGTATTTTATGAGCTGCATAAATATTCAAAAATTCGATCCTTTAAGGGGGATGATATATTTCATCTCCACTCCACTATCAATATAAAAAATAGACAATCGGACCTTAACATCAAAATTTATAAGCGATATAATTTTTCAAAATTTTGAACCTTTGTAGAGGATGTACTTGATGAAGTAGACCGATATTGTCCATTTTCGCACCTGACCTAGCACTTACGCAACTATTGGGATTTGCAAAGTTGGAGCAAAATCGGATTATCCTTTCTCTTTCTGTGCAGAAAAATAATTTATTTTTGAAAAGTTCTACCTTCTCTGAGGGAGGAACTGATATTGTCTAGGTCCAAAAAGACCTAGTGTCTAAACCGTTAATTGGATGAGTCACGTTTTGGTCGTGTCAATTGATATACACCATCTGTAGCCATATGGTGAGGGTATAACAAACTGCTAGATTACAGAATATCTGCTGCTAGCAGCTGATTTAAATTTTTTGCCCAACTTTGGCCAATTTTTTGTAGGGTTGTATTACTGTAGTTGTACGAAGCTGATCTGCCTCCTAGTTGTACCTTCTATTGGACTTTTATTGGTCGAAAACTGCCTGTATGGCTTGAAGAAGTCCTTATTTTGAAATTAAAGACCTATATTGAGCATTTTTTGAAAGTAGGATTTTTCACAAAACTTGGGTGCTTTTAGCCATTTTTCGAAAATAAGACGAAAAAGACTGCTGATCGACCAAAGTAATCCTCGTTATCCGTAATATTGATGAAGACTTAATGCACCTGAAATGTAAGGATTTCAGGAAATCTAAATCCGAAAATTCCAAAAAAAATCGGAAGAAAGGGAATGTCTTCATTGAGTTGAACACACATACGGGATACGGCTATATGGACTATGGTCCTCATATATAGAAGATCTTTCTATCTATCTCTATGCTCTTGTAAATTCAACCATAAATTTCCTTCAAGTCTATCCAAGCCACTACATTTCATTCCCTCTCTGAAAATAATGATGTCCAAAATAACTTAAACAGGGAATCATCCAAAAACAAAGATGAAGGCTGTTAATTGAATGCCTGTAACACACATTACCAGCGGACCAAATACAGTAAATCAACAAATCCAAGGGGTAATCAAGCAGAAAAGTGTTAAGCCCAAATTTAAAGAAAACAGGCAAAAAGAAGACGAAGCAGAGGCAACAACAACCAACCAACCGGCCGACCAAATGACTGACATGATATAACCTCAAGTCTGATATTAACTTGTCCAATTAACGTGAAACAAGTACACTATCATGATAAATAGGTACGGGTTCCTTCCAGTTTCGCTTCGGATTTGTAAAGATTTAGGTGAGCATAAATACCAACATCAAAGTGAAGCAAAAAACAACAAAACGAAATGAAGAACAACAAAAATGTAATTAATTTTAACAACAAAACAAACCTGTGTACGCACACAAAAGCCATAAACAATGCCCCGCCACAAAAAAAAAAAGGTGGCCATTATGCCAGATGAGAATTATGATTTAAATAATCTCCGAATATGTAAAGGTTGTGCTATTATTTCGAAAGTCCAACCACCACCGGCTGTACGGGGAACTTGTTAAATTACACGGTTTAACACAAGAAATTACATGATTTAAGGCTAAATCTGCAGTTTTTTTTTGGGGTAGTAGCCAATTCAAATACACTAAGAAAACTTAAAATTTTTGCAAAATGTAGAAATAATTTATAATTCTAGACAAGTGAAAAAGCAGTAAATTAGGCCGGGCCGAACTTTAAATGCTCTCCACCATTTGGAATGAATTTGGAAATTTTCAAAAAAAGAAGTAAAAAAACTGCCGGCCGGGCCGAACTTTGAATACCCTCCACCATTTGCAACGAATTTGGCAATTCCCAAAAACAATAAAATCCGTTAAAAAAATCTTAAAAATACCGAATGTAGCTGTCATTTTAGGGTCTATACGACGACATGGACCTGCATAGGTAACTTTTGTCATAAGCCACCACAATATTCAAATGCGAATCTTAAAAAAATCGGTGAATAATTTAGCTAAAATCATCAAAACACCAAATATCGGGAGGTCCCGTTATATAGGGGCTATACGAAGACGTGGACCTGCACAGATAATTTTCTGTCTTAGGCTGTAGTATTCCATTACGAACTTCAAATACCAAATTTGAAACAATTCAATTATCGTGGACAGACGGACATAGGGACGGAAGGGCATACATAGCTAAATCGACTCAGCTCGGCGAAATAGGAAGATCCATATATACTTTCCTATGTGGGAAACCAATATTACGAGGTGTTACATAATTTTTGACCCAATCAATCTTATAATACCCCCAACACATAGTGTTGTAGGGTACAAATATAATTCGTTATAACTCCTATTAAAATCTTAAAAATACCGTATATAGGGAGTTACCGTTATTTTGAGAGTCTATACGAAAACATGGACCTGTCACAGGCTGTAGTACCCATTACGAAGTGCAAATACGAAATTTTAAAAATTCTTGTGAATAATGTAGCTAAAATCATCAAAATACCGAATATAGGGAAGTCCCGAAATTTAGGAGCTATACTAAGACCTGCTTAGACATTTGTCGCAGGCTGTAATTCTCATTAGGAACTTCAAACTTGAAATGTGAAACAATTCAGGTGAATAGTGTGGCTAAAATCTTCAAAATTCCCAATATCGGAGTTACCGATTTTTAGAGGCTATAGGAAGACCTGGACTTGCATAGACAATTTTCTGTCATACACTGTAGTACCTATTAGGAAATTCAAACATGAAATATGAAACGATTCCGGTGAATAATGTCGCTGAAATCAGCAGCAAAATACCGAATACAAGGAGGTACCGATATATGGGGGCTATACGAAGAGAGGCTGTAGTATCCATTACGAAATTTGAAAAAATTCCGGTGAGCAATGTCGCCAAAAACATCAAAATACCGAATTTGGGTTGTAAAGTTATATGGGCATCAAATATTAGAATAAGTTTAGATTTGGTCGAATTGGTCACCTCTGGCACCAATTATGGCCTTCAAACGGCCAATGAAACCTTCACACGCTGCCCGAATGTCGCTATGCGGTATTTTTGCCCATTCCCGACGAAGCGCTTGCTTGAGGTGATCGACACTTTGGTATTTTTTATTGCCAACCTTGCTCTCCAAAATACTCCAGACACAATACTCCAACGGATTGGTATCCGTAGATTATGCGCTGGAAATGAAGCGAGGAACCTCATTTTGTAACCATTCTTGGGTGGCGCGTACTAAGTGCGATGATGCTGAATCCTGTTGGAATGTCCAAAGTCTGCGGACAAAATGTGTCTGTGCCCAAGGCACAGAATATTTTCGCGATAATATTCGAAATTTATTCTGATACCACGGTCGATTAATACGACCGGAGAGCGACCATCGGCTGTTATGGTGGCCCACACCATCACCATGACCGGCGCTTGAGTTCTAGTGGCCAACCGAAGGTGCAAATTTTCAGCTGACCTCTTTGGCAAGTAAACACGATCACTTTGTTTGTTTACAAACTTCTGGACAACGAATGTTTTCTCATCGGAAAAAAACAAAATTCGGCAGTTCACAACTTTCAGCCAAGCGAAGCAACTCTTTGGCTCTTTTGAGTCTATTTTCTTTCTGTTGCGGTGTAAGTTCTTGTACTATGAGCTTTATCCCGAGCTCGTTTTTCAATTTTGCCGAATGGAATATTGCGATATGCTCAGCTCACAAGCCATTTTTCGGCCACTGCGACGCCGGTTTCAATCAAGTCGCTTCTTTACTTTTCGAACCATTTCTGCTGATGTTGCTGTTTTCTTCCGCCCACTTCCTTGACGTCGGGCTACGCTACCAGTATCACGGTAACGAGCGATGGTACGAGATACAAAACATTTATTCACATTTATATGCTAGAGTGCTCTAACGATAGCCAGTTGTGGTTTTCCAGCCAAATATAAAGAAATCACACTATCACGCTTATATTCCATCACTTTTTTTCTGGAAAATTCTCATCAAAATGCTTTTGTAGGCTTGTAAACAATATAATGAGCTGTCACTGAAATAATTTTATCAGCTCTCGGACGAGTGGCTTAGAAATGAAATTGGTTACAGTTTTTTCATCTCACCTTGTATACCATGTTCCGCCACCAAAGCTGGAACTCATAAAGAACTACAAATACCTTTTTTTAGAAAAATCCGTTGAAAAATGTGGCTAAGACCATAAAAATACCAACGGCTATACGAAAATGTGGACCTATATAGCCAATGTTCTGTCACCAAAGCTGGAACCGTTATATGGTGGCGACCGATATACCTCATTTTCAATAACAAGCATCCTAGACACAAGGCAAATTAAAGTGCCAAATTTTAAAGCTCTACGTCAAATAATGTGAGCTGTATCATGAATATATATACTATATGGGGTATATGATGAGTACTTAGTGGTGTTGCAAACGGAATGACAAATTTACTTAAATTTTCAAGGTGGAGGGTATAAAAATTTCGAAAATGAAATAAGAATTCTTAATTTCTATGATTTTGTCTCACTACCACCTATGACACATCTTGACTTACATGCTGAGCCTACGATCTATATTTCTATTGGAGAACATTCTAACAACCAAATTTTTCATTTGCCAAAGAACCAACTAATAATAGCAACCCTTTTTTTCAGTGTATCCATTTTTAATTCGCAGAATATTCTTTGGGATCTGGAAAACATTTAAGAAAGTAAAGCACTTAAAATAATCAGATAACACCTTTAGATACAGCACCTTTGCGCACACATACGCATGTACAATTTTCAATAACATCGTAATGACTTTGTGCTGATATATGTATGCATTTATGAGTGCGTGTGTGTATGTGTGTAGTTGCAGAAAGAAAGTGGACCCTTTCTCAATAAAATTTAAAGGAAAGCTTCGTAAAGAAAAAACAATTCTTTAATCTTGATTCAAAGGCCACCAAACGGCAATATAAACTTAGTAGGGGAAAGGATAAAAGGGGGTCTGAGGTTGTTTTGCATTGTATAAAATATATTTAAGAAGCAATCTGGCAAAATTACCTAAACTTAGATTTTGAACCCTAAAAACAAGGTTAAATTGTACAAATGTTCCACTGCCGTCGTTTTATATATTGTTCCTCGGCCATATGTTTCTGAGAATGCAGAAGTACTACATCTTCGACCTGGATCTGAGTTGCATAATATTTTTTTTATTTTCACCATATTTTGGCTGTGTAAGGAAGGTACAAGTAGGTTTATGCCTTGTGCGCCTTGTATGGTGCGATCGATAACTCCTCAGGGAGGTTTTCGATTTTATCCAAACTTGACACTCCGAAATTTTTCTATCAAAATGAAATACAAGCGGAATATGGGAAATTGCGGCCAACTCCTTTTTTATTAACACCCAATTTGTCAAAACTTTGACCATCATCATATACAGGGTGAGATGGAAAAACTGCAAACAACTTCAGACTACTGTCATTTTTAAGCCACTCGTCCGACAGCTGTTAAAATTATTCTAGTGACAGCTCATTATATTGTTTATAAGCTCACAAAAGCATTTTGGTAAGAATTTTCCAGAAAAAAAGTTATTCGCGATAGAATTCATGCGCGATAGTGTGATTTTTTTATATTTGGCTGGAACCCCACAAGTGGCTATCGTTAGAGCATTCCAGCATTTAAATGTTATTAAATCTTTTGTGTGTCGTACCATCGCTCGTTTCCGTGATATTGGTAGCGTAGCCCGACGTCAAAAAAGTGAACGGAAGAAAACAGCAACATCAACATCATCATGGTTCGAAAAGTAAGGAAGCGACTTGATCGAAACCCGCGTCTCAGTGGACGAAAAATGACTCGTGAGCTGAACATATCGCAATATTCCATTCGGCAAATAGTAAAAAATGAGCTCGGGGTAAAGCCATTGAAATTCCAAAAAGTGCAAGAGCTTACACCGCAACAGAAAGAAAATTGACTCAAAACAGCTAAAGAGTTGCTTCGCTTGGCCGAAAGTGGTGGACTGACGAATTTGATTTTCTCCGATGAGAAAACATGCGTTGTACAGCAGTTTCTAAACAAACACAATGACCGTGGTTACTTGCCAAAGAGGTCAGCTGAAAGTGTACACCTTCGGTTGGCCACCAGAAAACATGCGTTGTACAGCAGTTTCTAAACAAACACAATGACCGTGGTTACTTGCCAAAGAGGTCAGCTGAAAGTGTACACCTTCGGTTGGCCACCAGATCTCAAGCGTCGGCCATGGTGATAGTGTGGGCCGCCATAACAGCCGAAGGTCGCTCTCCGCTCGTATTAGTCGGCCGTGGCATCAGCCGGTTTTGCCGACAGTGTTCGATTATTTAAATATATATTTGACTTCTGTTATGAATATTCGATTTGTTGACCCTCTATGGAGTAGGTTCCGTTATTGTCCATTTATAACCGATTTTATGCGAAATCATAAATTCCATATTCATCTCAGGTTTCTGGTTGAGAAATATATTTAGATGTTGCAAGTTATAACAGGTAAAATTATTGAAAATTCTGACCCTTTGTGGTGAGGTACCAGAAGATACTCGAAGATATCTATCGCTTTCACAACAGATCTTCCGTTAGCAAAAATATTTGGATTAGAGCTGGATGCTTATTTCGCTTTTTTTGAGCGTTTAGTTTTTCAAACATCTTGAACCATATGAGGGGTAGCTACCAGAAGAAATTGTCCGATCTGTACCATCTTTATAAAAGATCTTGTGTTGATGGGAATATTGAGATGTACCAAGTCTGAATGGAATGGGATGTTAATTTCGCGTTTTATTAACTTCATGGATACCTACAATATTGACCCTTTGTGGGGGAGGTACCAGAAGGAGTGGACCAATATATTCCACCTTCACTGCTGATCTTGTACTAATAGAAATAATGGGATGTGTGAAATATGAAGAGATCCGGTAGCTGATTTCGGATTTTATTATCGTTTTTGTTATTCAAAAGGTTGGCCCTTTGTGGGAAGGTACCCGAAGGAATGGCCCGATCTCTACTATCTTTATTACAAATCTTGTGTGGATAAGCATATTCAGATGTAACAAGCCTGAATGGAATCGGATATCATTTTCACGTTTTATTCATGGATACTCAAAATATTGACTCTATGTAGGGGAGGTACCCGAAGGAGTACCTTCACAGCAGACCTTGTGTTGATGGAAATATTGAGATGTGCCAAGTCTAAATGGAATCGGATATTAATTTCTGGTTTTGTGAGCTTCATTCGAAATTTTGACCCTTTGTGGGTGAGATACCATAAGCTGCTCGCAGATATTTAATTCAAATAGGGGGGTGGGATTTTTCGATCCTTCAAAGTGGACAGAATTAAAAGTTCGCCCTGGTTTCGCTCCGCTTTTTAACTTTTTTCCAATTGGTCTACAACACTCTGTACTACTAAATAATAAAAAAGTCAAAGTTCTTTCACATTCTTCCAACTTTTATTGGTCTCCAACTAAGTGAATAAATTTGCATAAACATTTCTCAAAACTACAAATCCCAAAAAATAAAAAAAAAAATATTTTCAGTTAACAAAATGTTAGTTTTTCTTTAACAACATTGTTCTTGTCTCTGCTAACGACAAGAAAAAAACTATGAAAACGTGTCTGATTTATTTCTCGCTCAACCGAAAAACCAAGAAAACATGCTTCACAAAACCAAAGTTAATGGGACAAAGTTTAAGGGCGAAATTTGTCAGTTAGTCTGATCATTAGTCACTCGGCGAACAAAACATGGCAAATCAACTGTAAAACAAAAGACCAACGAAAATTATTTGCCCAAAAAAAAAAATAGTGAAAAATCAACAAAAAAACATCCTTACAGAAATTTTCACCGTTTTATTGCCGTGATGCCGTTTTGAAGTAACAGCCGAAGAAGATAAAGAAAAATCGCTTTGGAAAAACTGTGCTGTTTTTTCTCTTCTGAGGATTTGCATGCCTTAACCCCAAGTGCATGTCATCATTTGCACCATCGTTATATGACTTCAACAGCTATTTGTTTTCAAATACTTGGTTTTTGAAAAGTAGCGATTTTGATGTTGTTTTTCGTTTTTTTTTTATTCTAGTCCTCCTCTAAAAGAAGAAGGAACACCAAGTTGCCAGGCATTCGGGCTATACATATATGTGAACACCGTCTACTTGTCTGCTTAATTACGTACCGCCCCTTGTTAAACATGAAACAATGACATGTCGACCAGAATTCGCTATGACAATGAAAGGTAGACTTTTGAGAATAGCAGGTAATGGAAAACAAAAAGAAAAACTACCAACATCAACAAAATGCAAACAAAAGGTCTGTATACGTCTGTGCTGTTGTTGTCTGTAACAATAAAAGGAAATTGCTGGAAAACAAACGACAAAATGTTCGTGATGTTTGTTGAAGTTCTCTAGCTCACTTGGTTCTAATCACATTTTCGAAGAGATTTAAATAAATACACGTGTGAGTTAGTTTTGAAAATGTATATGCATTTGAAGTCATTTAAATTTGGTAGGTTCTTTGAAAATTATTATTATTTTTATACCCTCCACCATAGTATGGAGGGTATATTAAGTTTGTCATTCTGTTTGTAACACCTCGAAATACACATTTTAGACCCCTCAAAGTATATATTCTTGATCAGCATAAAATTCGATGTCGATTTAACCATGGCCGTAGGTCTGTACGTCTGTGGAAATCACTCTAGCTCCCTAACGAATTGAAATAGATTGATAAAATTTTACTCAAATGTCTGCAGGACCTTTGGTATTGAAAATGGGCCATGTAGGTCCACGTCTTCGTATAGCCCCCATATAACGGTACCTCCCGATATTGGGTATTTTGATGATTTTAGATAAATTATTTACCGGAATTGTTTCAAATTTGGTAGTTGAAGTTCGCAATGGATACTACAGCCTATGACAAAAAATTGTCTGTGCAGGTCCAAGTCTTCGTCTAGCCCCCATATAAAGGCACCCCCGATATTCGAAATTTTGAGGATTTTAGCGACATTATTTACTGGAATTGTTTCAAATTTGAAGTTCGTAATGGATACTACAGCCTATGCCAGAAAATTGTCTGTGCAGGTCCACGTCTTCGTCTAGCCCCCATCTGAAAATCGGCACCCTCTGATATTCGATATTTTCATGAATTTAGCGAAATTATTTACCGGAACTATTTCAAATTTAGAATTTGAAGTTCGTAATGGATATTACGGCCTCTGACAGAAAATTGTCCGTGCACGTCCACGTCTTCGTATAGCCCCCATATAACGGTACCCACTGATATTCGGTATTTTGATGATTTTAGCGAAATTATTTACCGGAACCATTTCAAATTTAGAATATGAAGTTCGTAATGGATATTACAGCCTGTGACAGAAAATTGTCCGTGCACGTTCACGTCTTCGTATAGCCCCCATATAATGGTACCCCCGATATTCGGTATTTTGATGCATTTAGCAACATCATTTACCGGAATTGCTTCAAACTTCGCATTTGAAGTTCGTAATGGATACTACAGCCTATGCCAGAAATTTGTCTGTGCAGGTCCTCGTTTTATAACCCCCATGGTGCTTCCCTATATACAGTAATTTGATGATTTTAGCTACATTATAAACAGATTTTTTTCAAGTTTCGCATTTGAATATTGTAATAGCTTATGACAAAAGTTGCCTATGCAGGTCCACGTCGTCGTATAGACCCTAATATACGGCTACTTTCGGGATTTTTAAAATTTTAGCAGAATTTTAACGGATTTTATTTTATTTTTTTTTTTTTTGAAAATTGCCAAATTACCAAACAGGAGCCAAGAGCCCAACTTTCGCCAGTAGTTATTAATCAGCTGTGGGTGGTATTTTCCAAAGTTGAAAGACCTTGGGTGCACGAAATCGAAGAAAGATACGTACGAAAGCATCAGCACCAATATTTACCCATTCGCAGCTATAAGTTACCTCTACTAGTAACTAATTAGGTTAGGTTAGGTTAGGTTAAATGACGCGCGGTTACCATATGGCAACCGCTTCACTCGGAGACCTATAGGTCCATTGTGTTCATCCTAGAAAAATATTAAGAAAAGAGGAAGGAGTGGTTGATAGAAAAGGTGAAGATAAGAGATAGAGTTAAAGAGTGAGACCTACGGCTGAGGGATTTGCCGTGTCGTCTTTAGCCACTAAATCTTCCGGCTAATTAAAGGATTACTATAGGGTCAGTGTTAGAAAAAGAAGACAGATCATGTGACACTAGTTCTCCCACCAGTCTGTGTCTCACATTAAGGAGTGCTGGGCAGTGGCAGAGCAAGTGTTCGACTGCCTCGATTTCTTTTTCATCTTGACAGATCCTACAGTAGTCAATGTCGTCGCTGTCCCATTTCGAGGTCATAGCCCTCACCTTATAATGACCTGTGATGATACCCACCACAAGTTTTAGATCAGGTTTCGACAATGACAGTAGCGACTTTGTTCCCTTCTCTGAGAGTGTGGGTCAGATTCTTTTGGAGATGGTGCAACCCATTTCGTCCAGCCATTTTTGTTGGATTCTCTCAGAGTAATGTCTATGAATGACCTGTAGGAAATGGCTCAGTGGTGGTTAACCGAGTTATCTACTTCAATTTTAGTTGATTCGGATCCTAGCCTGGCCAATTCGTCTGCAGTCTCGTTATAATGGCCAGGAACCCAACAGAGCTTGATGGACTACCCAGTGTTTTCCAAGGCTTTCCAGCAGTTCAAAACAGCCCTAGACTTGATAGTAAAGGAATTTAAGGCCTTCAGTGCCGCTTGACTATCGACATATATAGTTACCGGACCGCTGGCCTCAGTGTTCCTCGTGACCAGCAGGTCTGTGACCTTTTTGACCGCAAAGATCTCCGCCTGAAATACGCTACAGTTGCTTCCAAGCTTGTAGGGTTCACGAACATTAAGGGTATCACAGAGAACACCAGCTCCCGTACCACACTCCATCTATGAACCGTCGGTATAAACAGCTATGCCGCGGAAAGGTGGGTTGTTATGGGCCCAGGCATCTCTGTTACGAATGTGTATATCAGGTGGGTCGAAGCTCAACCGTGGTGAAATGTAGTCACTTGTATTGGCTACCACTCTCACATTCCTTACACGTCTTAGAATCGCAGAATGTCCAAAGGGTTTGACTGCACCATTCGTTTAGTTCTCTGAGTCGAAGAGCACTCCTGAATACTAGCAACTAATGACATACACACAGTTCCGCAAGCCGTTTGTTTAAAACCTAAATCGATCCTAGTCGCTACCATCCTTTATCGGGGCCTATAGAGAGTCTGGTCGACGTAAAGCAAAATTTCTTCAATATTTTTATACCCTCAGCCATATGGCTAGAGAGGGTATATATCAAAACATACCTCATCGAAATAAGGGTTTTAGACCCTAGGTCTCTTTGGACTAAATCCATTTCAGGACATTTGGAGTCCATCTAGCAATGTCCGCCCGTTTTTCTATCTCGCTGGGTGGCGCGCACGATAACTCTCCAAGGGAGTATCCGATTTAACCCAAACTTGGTATATCGCAATATTATTGTCAAACTTAGATAGAGTTCGGAAATGGCCCATATCAGTCCACTCCTTCTGGTACATCTCACCACAAAAAGTCGAAATTTTCGAAAAATTGTTTTACTGCACGGAAAAAGAAGGGATAATCCAATTTTGCTCCAACTTTGCAAATCCAAATATTTACATCAGTGCTAGGTCAGGTCCGAAAATTGACAATATCGGTCCACTCCATCAAGTACCTACCAAAATTTTGAGTAATTATAACTCGTATAAAATCACAATACTTTGAAAACCCGAGGTCTGGTGTTGAGATGGTCATCTCCTTCTGGTACGTCACCCACAAAATGATCAACATTTTGACTAACCACGAAGCTTATACAAAGGGAATTTAATATCCGATTCGAATCAGACTTGACACATCTCAATATTTCTATCAACACAAGATATGTTATCAAAATGGTAGAGGTCGGACCAGTCCATTAGGTAAATTCATTTGGAATGGTCAAAGTTTTGAGTAACAACAACGATCATAAAATCCGACATAAGACTTCGGTTATCTCCATAATTCATGCATTCCGTTATTTCTACTAACACAAGATCTGCTGTGATTATGGGATATATGGGTCCACTCCTTCTGGTAGCTCAACATTTTGAATATCCATGAAGCTCAGACTTTGTACGTCTCAAATTTTCTACCAACACCAGATCTGTTATAAAGATGGTAGAGATCGGACTATTTCTTCTGATACCTGCCCCACATAGGGTTCAAATTTTTGAAAAAAAAAAAAACCAAACGCTCAAAAATTGCTAAATCCAAATATTATCAAATTTTTATGAATGAAGGCAAAAAATGTCGGAAATAGCATCAAATTTTAGAATAAGCTAAGATTTGTTCGAATTGGTCACCTTTGGCACGAATTGTGGCCTTGAAACGGCCAATGTAACCGTCACACGCTGCCCGAATGTTGCTCTGCGGTATTTTGGGCCATTCCCGGTGAAGCGCTTGCTTGAGGTTATCGACACTTTGGTATTTTTTAGTGCCAGCCTTGCTTTCCGAAATACTCCAGACACAATAGTCCAACGGATTGATATCCGGAGATTTTGTTGGCGAAGCTCTTTTGAGTCTATTTTCTTCCTGTTGTGGTGTAAGTTCTTGCACTTTGGCTTTACCCCGAGCTCATTTTTCAATATTTGCCAAATGGAATATTGCGATATGTTCAGATCACGAGCCATTTTTCGCCCACTGCGACGCGGGTTTCGATCAAGTCGCTTCTTTACTTTTCGAAGCATTTCTGCTGATATTGCTATTTCCTCCCGTCCACTTCCTTGACGTCGGACTACGCTACCAGTATCACGGTAACGACCGATGGTACGAGACACAAAAGATTTATTCACATTTAAATACTGGAGTGCCTTAACGATAGCCACTTGTGGTTTTCCAGCCAAATATAAAGAAATCACACTATCACGCTTGAATTCCATCACGAATAACTTGTTTTCTGGAAAATTCTCACCAGAATGATTTTCTACGCTTGAAAACAATGTAATGAGTTAACAGCTGCCTCTTAAAGTCCTCTGCTCAAAATGCGAAAACATTTTTCTCAGATTATGAGGTGATTGGTAAAAAAAAAAATTCCACACTTTTTATCTAATAATTTAAGTAGACGACCTCCAAAAAATTAATATCTGCTCCAAACAAAATTAAGAACATGTACAACTGTCAACAGAAAACCAAAATAAAAAATATAACTTCAAAATACACACAAATTAACGGCATTTCATAAAAAAAAACTGAAAGAAATAGAAAATTACCAGATTATTCGGTTTCTTGTGAATTAGACAACAACTTTCAAATAAATATCATGTTTCTATGGTAATTAGCTGACATAAATCTCCAATCCAGCCACGGCACTTCAAGTCGCCAAAGCCAATAAAACAATTATAATTTTTTAGTGATAAGATTAGCCGAGATTTGCATAAAACAAGAAACTATAGAAATTTATAGAAACCAAAAATATAAAATAAATCACTCCAATTCAAGGTAGGTATTCTGCATAAATTCACAAAAAATTGGATTTTTGCATTTCGACGATTGGCTGGTCAACATTTTGACTTTCAGCTTAATGCACATTAGCAAATTCAGCTTAAAATGGCCGCGCTTAGACAATGTGTGTATTTATAAATATTTAGTTTAAACATTTTAAATATCGTGAGAAATGAATTTTTCAAATTTAAATTCGAAACAGCTTCGCCGCCATGTTTGGTCTAAATCAATGAATAAATAATCGACGAAATAAATTTGCCAAATTAAGTGTGATTTTGGCCAGCTTCTTTTTGGTTTATCGTTTATTTTAAAAAATTTCTATGGCTTTCATTTGCATATCGATTATCGAATTGAATATTTTATGATGTTTCTTTCCAACAGGTTACATCTAACTTATGAAAAAATATTCCCCATGAGTTACATGATAGTGGGAAGGGGGTTGTTGCTGTTGTAACTATTGAGTTAAATTATTTTATTGAAGTAAGTTCCATTTGAGTACAATGTAATTTATATATATATATATATATATATATATATATATATATATATATATATATATATATATATTTGGAAAAAAACGAAAGCAAAGGTTACTTATATAATTGCAAATATTAATAAATTAAACAAAATATACTTCAACAGTAACAGCCGAAGTTTCATAACAAAATGGGCTAAGGTGACAGTCCATGCCAGAGTAAAGCTCGCATCCTCCCATTATACACCCGATTACCCCGTTGGATATGGTCTGGAAAATCACACCTCTTCTCTTCTGTAATACATTCCATTTACAACTGCCAGGACTTTTTGGAAATCAAGCTTCTTATACCCTACACCACAAGGTGGTATTATGTGTTTGTGCATTTGTTTGTAACAGGCAAAAGGAAACGAGATAGACCCATAGTTCATTTTTATAAACTGCATAGAATCACATTCTGAGTCGATTTCTGCATGTCCGACCGTCCGTCAGTCCATGTATTTTAGTAAACAAAGTACAGTTCGCATTTATTACCCGATCCACATGAAATTTTGCACAAATCATTTGTTTGGCCCAAGGACGAACCCTATTGAAATTGCAGATAATCGGTAAAAATGTAGATATAGCTTCCATATATATCTTCGTCCGATTTGCCTTTTATAGTGCACCAAACGTGTAATATCAGCCCGAATAGTATGGAATTTTGCACATACAACTAAATTAGAACAGATACAGAACAGATATACATTTGCTAAGTTTTATCGAGATCGATTCAGATTTGGATATAGCTCTCACATATAACTTCGTCCAATTTACATTTTATTGTGCATATTTGTCCAAATGGATGGACTTTGGCACTTACGACCGAATTGACCGAAAGTGTGGTATGGTGAAGATCGGTTCAGATTTAGCTATAGCTCCCATATATATTGTTCATCCGATTAGTTATATTTGTTACCCACAGCCGTAATATGCACTCCGTAACAACGATATTCAGGGAAATATATCAAATACAGCTCAGAAATATCTTTGCTAAATTTTATCAAAATCGGTTCCGATTTGGATATAGCTCCCATATATATCTTTATCCGATTTCAAATTAATTGTGCACCAAATGGGCAATACAAGTCCGAATTTAAAAGATACAAATGCTTCGGCATATTTAGTCCTTTGAACTTTAAATTATAATTATAATCATAGCGTGTATGATTGAATTCTCCCATAAAAACGTTTAATTGTTATGCGGAGTTCTATTAAATTAGCAAAGTGGTGTAGGGTATCATTAAGTCGGTCCCGCCCGACTTTAAGACTTTCTTTACTGGTTTTTATTAACTTTTCTTGGGACTTTTTTGAATTGATGCATGAAAGTAACATAAAATAAAAAAGTGTCAAAAGATGAAAAATTCTGCACAAAATTTCACTGGAAATCTAAGAATATACTATACATCTAGGTATAACAGTTTTAAAAAAATTACATTCGAAATTAAGATATTAAATATGGAAAAGAGATTTCTACATTTTTTACCTCTTAATTTTACATGTTTTTAAAATGAGTCCAAATCTTCCTTAGTACTTCACTTTTGGGGAAATTGTGAAAAAAAGAAATATTCTAGACGAAATTTCATTACGAGTCTCTAAAAAAATAGAACTGTGTAAATTTAGTACCTATTATAAAAAATATCACAAATTTTGGTATAGAAAATACGATTTTTATTATCGGAAAATTTTAGATAAAACCATTTTAAAAGCAGTAAGTTCGGCCGGGCCGAGCTTTGAATACCCTCCACAATTTGGAACAAATTTGGAAATAAAATCCTTAAAAAAATCCATTAAAATTTTAAAAATACCGAATATAGCCGTCTGTTGATGTCTATAAGACGTGGACCTACTTGGGCATTGTTTGTCATAAGTCATTACCATATTCAAATTCGAAACTTGAAATAAACGGTGAATAATGTAGCTAAAATCATCAAAATATCGTATATAGGGAGGTAGCGTTATTCGGAGCTGTGCGAAGACCTGAAGCAGCATAGAAATTTTTCTGCCATAGGTTGTAGCATCCATTACGAACTTCAAATACGCGTCTCAAACAATTTCGGTGGGTATTGTACCTAAACTCTTCGAAATACCGCATATAGGGAGGTACCGTTATATGGGGCTATACGAAGCACAGACAATTTTCTGTCATAGGCTGTAGTATCCATTTCGAACTTCAAATACCAAATTTTAAACAATTCCGGTTAATAATGTCGCTAAAATCATCAAAATATCGAATATAGGGAGGTATCGTTATATGGTGGCTATATGAAGATGTGGGCCTGCACAGACAATTTTCTGTCTTAGGCTGTACTATCCATTGCAAACTTCAAATACCAAAGTTGAAACAATTCTGGTGAATAATGTCGCTAAAATGATCAAAATATCGAATATCGGGAGGTACCGTTATATGGGGGCTATACCAAAACGTGGACCTACATGGCCCATTTTCAATACCAAAAGTCCTGCAGACATAGCATACATTTGAGCAAAATTTTATCAATCTACTTCAATTCGTTCGGAAGCTAGAGTGATTTTCGCAGACGGATAAACGGACGAACATCGCTAAATCGACATGGAATTTTATGCTGATATACACTTTGTGGGGTCGAAAATGTATATTTCGATGTGTTACAAACGGAACGACAAATTTAATATAACCTCCATACTATGGTGGAGGGTATAAAACAAGTAAAATAGTATCAGTCGGTTTTGTCGACAGATGTATACCGCCAGCCTTGAGTTATGATTAATCAAACTGTTGACCCTTTATTGATACAATTATTACAACGTGCCATATTTGGACTTCCCATAATGTATATGAGTTATGTGTTAATTTTTGGAAAATGCGGAAATATGCTTGAGGTAACAGATATAGTCGACCGAATTATTCAATTCATCTAATACAGATGAAAAGATCGGTATGGGCAAAATTTGAAGGAAATGGAACATTATATCAATTTTTTGGCGAAAGGGGTTGGCAGATATATATATATTATCTTCAAAACAAATCTTGTATTAGAAAACATATTTGGATTAGTGAAATTGGAAGAGAGTGTGGAGGGAGGTATCCGAAGAATTGGTGCGATCTCCACCTTCTTTATAATAGATCTTGTGTTGATGAAAACATTGAGATGTATCAAGTCGGATGTTAGTGCTTTATGAGCTTATCTATGAAGCTCAGTTCAAAATGTTGATCATTTGTGGGGGAGGTACCAGAAGGAGTGGACCGATATATTCCTTGACCTTGGATTAATAAAAATATTGTGATGTGTGAGTTTGAAGACAATCGGGCTCTTACATCACATTTTATAAGAGTTATAATTATTTTAAAAAATTTGACTTTGTTTTCTCTTTTTTGTAAATTATTTTCTTTTTAAAATGTTGACAGTGGACAGATATTGCCCTTCTCCGAACTCGATGTAAGTTTGACAATAACATTACGATGTACCAAGTTTGGCTCAAATCCGGATACTCCCTTCGGACGGACGGACATCGCTGGATCATCAACGAATGCCCAAAAACGGATTTGGTCCAAAGAAACCTAGCATCAAATTTTAGAATAAGTTTAGATTTGTTCGAATTGGTCACGTTTGGCACGAATTATGGCCTTAAAACGGTCACACGCTGCCCGAATGTTACTCTGCGGTATTTTGGCCCCTTCCCGGCGAAGCGCTTGCTTGAGGTAATCGACACTTTGGTATGTTTTAGTGCCAACATTGCTTTCCAAAATACTCCAGACACACTAGTCCAACGGATTGGTATTCGGAGATTTTGGTGGCCATTGTGCGCTGGAAATGAAGCGAGGAACCTCATTTTGTAACCATTCACGGGTGGCGAGTGCTGAGTGCGATGGTGCTGAGTCCTGTTGGAATGTCAAAGGTATACGGCAAAAATATTTGCGTACCCCAGGCCTTAATACACCCTCCAGAATATTTTCGTGATAATATTCGGCATTTATTCTGATGCCACGGTTGATTAATACGAGCGTAGAGCGACCATCGATTGTTATGGCGGCCCACACCATTACCATGGCCGGCGCTTGAGCTCTGGTGGCCAACCGAAGGTGCACATTTTCAGCTAACCTCTTTGGCAAGTAAACACGGTCATTTTGTTTGTTTACAAACTGCGGGACAACGAATGTTTTCTCATCGGAGAAAACCAAATTCGGCAGTTCACCACTTTCGGCCAAGCGAAGCAACTCTTTACCTCTTTTGAGTCTATTTTCTTTCTGTTGCGGTGTATGTTCTTGCACTTTTTGGAATTCGAATGACTTTACCCCGAGCTCATTTTTCAATATTTGCCGAATGGTATATTGCGATATGTTCAGCTCACGAGCCATTTTTCGGCCACATCGACGAGGGTTTCGATCAAGTCGCTTCTTTACTTTTCGAATCATTTCTGCTGATGTTGCTGTTTTCTTCCGTCCACCTCCTTGACGTCGGACTACGTTACCAGTATCGCACTAACGAGCGATGGTACGAGACACAAAAGATTTATTCACATTTAAATGCTGGAGTGTTCTAACCATAGCCACTTGTGGTTTTCCATCCAAATATAAAGAAATCACACTATTACGCTTGAATTCGCTGACGAACAACTTTTTTCTGGAAAATTCTCCCCAAAATGCTTTCGTAAGTTTGTAAACAATATAATGAGCTATAACTGGAATCATTTTAACAGCTGTCGGACGAGTGGCTTAAAAAAGACAGCATTCTGGAGTTGGTTCTATTTTTTTCATCTCACCCTGTATATCAGGTTTGTTGTGTACCAAATGGAGTGAATTTTTGCACTTCCAACCGAATTTAGCCTAGAAGCAAGTATATATGTTTTATTCGATTTAGTGTTTAAATCTCCCACTTTCGGGATATGCACTCTACAATAATGATATTTTGTACCAGATATCTCATAGAGCTCAGAAATGCCCAATATCAACCTTTTTTACGAGAGCTCTGCTAAATATGCATAGTGGTGTAGGGTATCACATAGTTCGCCGCGCCCGACTTTTGACCTTTCAATACTGGCTTTTTATCTAAAATAGGAATAGTTCGCAACGGACACCGGCTTCTCCGTCAGATAATTGATCACACAGGTCTCACATTTAACTGAACCCTACAATATTCCCCATTGTAATATTTTAGCTCCATTTATTTCAGCAGAACTTTTTCACTTGGGAGTATTTTCGACTAAAATATTACTCGTACCGAAGACGCAAAAGAATTTTGATCCCAAAATTTAACAGAGATCGAGATGTTTTTCTTCTATATAATTTACTTTGCGATGAAATCTTCAATTTTTAGCTCTACTTTTTTATACCCTACACTATACTATGGAGGGTATATTAACTTTGTCATTCCGTTTGTAACTCCTCGAAATACTCATGTCAGACCCAAAAAAGTACATATATTCTTGATCAGCGTAAAATTCTAAGTCGATTAAGCGATGTCCGTCTGTCTGTCTTTCGAACGAATTGAGATACAAGGCTAAAATTTTGCACACAGGTTTATTTTTACAGTAGGCAGGTTAAGTTCGTAAATGGGCCATGTAGGTCCACGTTTTCATATAGCCCCCATATAACGGTACCTCCCGATATTCGGTATTTTGATGATTTTAGCGACATTATTCACCGGAATTGTTTCAAATTTGGTATTTGCAGTTCGAAATGGATACTACAGCCTAAGACAGAAAATTGTCTGTGCAGGTCCATGTCTTCGTATAGCCCCCATATAACGGTACCTCCCTATATTCGGTATTTTGGTGATTTTAGCGTCTTTATTCACCAAAATTTTTTCAAATTACGCATTTAGAGTTGGTAATGGAAACTCCAGTCTGTGACAGAAAATTGTCTATACAGATCCAGGACTTCGTATAGGCCCCATATACCGGTACCTCCCTATATTCGGTATTTTGACGAGTTTAGGTACAATACTCACCGAAATTGTTTGAAATGTCGTATTTGAAGTTCGTAATGGATGCTACAGAATATGACAAAAAATTGTCTACGCAGGTTCAGGTCTTCGCACAGCTCCGATATAACGGTACCTCCCTATATTCTGTATTTTGATGATTTTAGCTACATTATTCACCGTTTATTTCAAGTTCCGAATTTGAATTTGGTAATGATTTATGACAAATAATGCCTGTGTGGGTCCACATCGTAACGGCAATATTCGGTATTTTTAAAATTTTACCAAAGTTTTTTCAGGATTTTATTTCCAAATTCGTTCCAAATGGTGGAGGGTATTCAAAGTTCGGCCCGGCCTGCTTTTACTTGTTATGCTTTTTAACTTGTTATAATCTGCTGTTATTTTGTTTTGTTATTATTATTATACTCAGTGATACGTACCGTTGATAATGCAAAATTATGGATTTTTACCCTGGCCTAAACGCTAACCTCTTGTAAAATTCCAGAATTAATAGGTCCAAAATAATTACCTGTAGAATGAGGCGTCGCTACGGCAATATGAGGAAAATAATTTGATTGGGATCTATTGAAGATCCCTATTATATTTTGTCAACTATCTGCACATAAATGTTCGTTACTGTCAGTTTATATTTCCGACCTGGAGTTCGATTACAATTTGTAGTGGAAAAACGGATGGGCATACCTAGCTAGACCAGTAATAAAGCTAAAGATGGGCCCAGGACCACTATTTCGAGGTTTTATAAATATCTGAGCGTAAACAAATCATAATACTCTCTCCACATGCTGCTAAAAAATACTAGCTAGTCTCTAATATACATATCCCGTTTTTATCTACGAAATACGTTGCTGTGAAGTACACGTTGCTGTGAAGTATTAAAATCAAACCTTTCGCAATATACTATTGATAAGAACAACCATTCCATGTTCCACTACACTTAAATCCATCTGCATCTAAATTTTGAGTTAACCTCTTAGTAAAAACCACAAAAATTCTTCCTTGATCACCATCCACGACGCATTCAGTCTAACATATTAAGCGACGGCGCATGTCGAAACCGCAAGGCAACTGATATGAATGCTAAGAAACAAAATTGCACAAATATAAAATCTGAAAATTGTTTATAAAGATTTCGCGAATAAGGTGACGTAATCAAATGTTTATTTCCATAATCGTCTGGCTGAGTGTTCCAAACAAAGTCCAGAATTCATAAATACATATATTTTTATAAAGTTATAAATTAAAATAAATTAAAAAAAAAAATATACAGGGTGAGATGAAACAACAGCAACCAACTTCAGACTGCTGTCATTTCTAAGCCACTCGTCCGATAGCTTTTAAAATTATTCCAGTGACAGCTCATTACTACACTATGTTTTGCTGTATTTTTCTTATAAACTTTGTAAAGGACTTTGGATTACTTCAAGAATCATGGTTTTAAAAAAATGCGGACCAATGTTTATGTATAGCCCCACATAAATGTGAACTCCAAATTCAAATATTTTTTTTTTTAAATTTAGTCAATTGTTCCATCTAAGTTCATTTTGATACAGTCCTTATATAAGGACATTCCCTGATTTTATTTATTATTTATTTTGTTTACAAGCGTAACAAAGCATTTTCATGAGAATTTTCCAGAAAAAAAGTTATTCGTGATGGAATTTAAGCGTGATTATGTGATTTCTTTATATTTGGCTGGAAAACCGGCAATTTTCAAGGACCAACAGACCGTTAAACATGGATTTTTAAAGAAACACTTTTCAAGGACCAACAGACCAATAATCCAAACGACCAAATCGTAAGAGCACTTCAACTTTTAAATGTGAATAAATCGTCTGTGTCTCGTACCATCGCTCGTTACAGTGACTCCGGTAGCATAGCCCGACGTCAAGGAAGAGGACGGAAGAAAGCAGCAACTTCACCAGAAATGGTTAGAAAAGTAAAGAAGTGACTTGATCGAAACCCCCGTAGCATTGGCCGAAAAATGGCTCGTGAGCTGAACAAAATCGCAATATTCCATTCGACAAATATTGAAAAATGAGAACTTACACCGCAACAGAAAGAAAATGGACTCAAAAGAGCTAAAGAGTTGCTTCGCTTGGCCGAAAGTGGCAAACTGCCGAATTTGATTTTATCTCTCTCCGATGAGAAAACATTCGTTGTCCAGCAGTGTGTAAACAAATAAAATGATCGTGTTCTCTTGCCAAAGAGGTCAGCTGAAATTGTGTACCTTCGGTTGGCCAACAGAACTCAACCCGGCCATGGTGATAGTGTGGGCTATCCGCTCGTATTGATCAACCGTGGCATCAGAGTAAAAGCCGAATATTATCGCGAAAATATTCTGGAGGGTGTATTAAAGCCTTGGGCACGCAAACATTTTGGCAGCAGATCTTGGACATTCCAACAGGACCCAGCACTATCGCACTCAGCACGCGCCACCCAAGAATGGTTACAAAATGAGGTTCCTCTCTTCTTTTCCAGCAAACAATGACCACCAAAATCTCCGGATAACAATCCGTTGGACTATTGTGTCTGGAGTATTTTGGAAAGCAAGGTTGATACTAAAAACGACCAAAGTGTCGATCACCTTAAGCACGCGCTTCGCCGGAAATGGGCCAAAATACCGCAGAGCAACATTCGGGCAGCGTGTGACGGTTTCATTGGCCGTTTGAAGACCATAATTCGTGTCAAATCTGACCAATTCGAACAAATCTAAACTTATTCTAAAATTTGATGCTATTTCCGACATTTTTATACCCTCCACCATAGTATGGAGGGTATGTTAAGTTTGTCATTCCGATTGTAACACCTCGAAATACACATTTTATATATTCTTGTCCGTCTGTCCCTCAGTCTGTCCGTCTATCCGTTTGTGGAAATCACTCTAGCTTCCGAACGAAATGAAGTAAGTTGATAAAAATTTACTCAAATATGTATTATGTCTGTAGGACTTTTGGATACTACGGCCTACGGCAGAAAATTGTCTGAGCAGGTCCACGTCTTCGTATAGCCCCCATATAACGGTACCTCCCGATAATCGGTATTTTGATATTATCGACATTATAACCGATTTTTATTTAAGTTTCGCATTTGAATATTGTAATGGCTTATGACAAATGTTACCTACCCTAATATAATAGCTACATTCGGTATTTTTAAGATTTTAACAGCATTTTTTAAGATTTTTTTTTGTTTTTGAGAATTGCCAAATTCGCATCAAATGGTGGAGGGTATTCAAAGTTCGGCCCGGCCGAACTTACAGCTTTTTTACTGGTTTGCTTTCATTCAATAAAATTTAAAAAAAATGTAAGAATTATGGCGTTTGACTTTGTTGAAATTTTTTTTTCATGCTGTATAAGAGTAATGCAGGAAATCGTTGTGGTAATTTTGAACTGTTATTCACAAATAAGCTACAATTCGAAATTATGTTTAAAGACTTAAGTTCAAAGAATCAATTGGATTTTGAGAATAAAGATTTAATTTACAAAATTTACTTTCAAAATCAAATTGATTCTTTTTAACTAAATTTCGAATCCTAGCATATTTTGGGATAAGAGCTCATAATAAATATCGACTGAAAATTTATGAAATTGATTTCCAACATTCCTCCGATTTTCTGTTTCTTTAATATTTTTCTCTCTTTCATAGCTTATTATTAAAGGCTTACTTATATTGTTCTACGCACTGATTACATTGAGTGTTCCGTTTTTGTTGACATTGAAATAGTTTCAGTTTTACAAGTGGATGGCTGGCTGGCGGTCTGTCTGTCGGCAGACCGGCCTATCCACTGTAAGAACTGCACCAAATATAATATCTTCAAAGCAATTAAAGTTTAAACGATGTCACCCAGCTGGAAGCCAGGAAATTTTCAATTGGAAATCTAAAAAAAATGCAAAAATTACAGAGTCTAGTTTGATGCTTGGAAACTGATTTCAAAAGTTGATTTGTTGTTGTTGGTTGTATATGCATTATTCAATGAGCTTATAGTTGCATGAATGGGAGTAAAAGGTAATCACGTTTCGTACTATTCGTACTATAAACGGAAAATACTTAGGTTCAAGCGGTACGTCACGTTAGTGAGCGATCGACAAAGGGCAGAACTTTTGGATGAGATTCAGTTTTACGTCGAGAAAACTGGCATTTTAGAAATTCGTACTTTGAGGGTGCGAAGTGTAATAAAAGGTATACATAGATATATAATTGGTTATGAGCGACTGAAAAGAACAAGAAAAGAACAATTTTCGTTGGATCACATCTTGGTGTAGTAGTAGTACATAGATTTCCGGAAATTTATATTTTCAGTGTACAAAAAGTCCCATTTGGGTATTTTCCGATATTATTTTTATACCCTCAGCCATATGGCAACAGAGGGTATATATCATGTTATACGGTCAAAACATGCCTAGTCGAAATAACGGTTTTAGATTCTAGGTCTCTTTGGACCAAATCCGTTTCAGAACATTTGGAGTCGATCTAGCGATGTCCGTCCGTCTGTCTGTCTGGCTGGTACGCACGATAACTCTCGAAGGGAGTATCCGATACATCGTAATATTTTTGTCAAACTTAGATCGAGATCGGAGATGGGTAATATCGGTCCACTTCTTCTAGTACCTTCCCCACTAAAGGACGACCTTTTCAAAAATATAATTTTTTTGCACAGAAAGAGAATCCGATTTCGCTCCAACTTTACAAACCCCAAGATTTGCGTCTGTGCTAGGTCTGGTGCGAAAATGAACAATACCGGCTCACTCCATGAAGTACCTCCCCCACAAAGGGTCAAAATTTTGAATAATTACAACTTTCATAAAATGTTATGTAAGTGTCCGATTGTCTTCAAAATTCACATATCCCAATATTTATGTTAACCCAAGATCTGGTACCTCCCCCACAAATGGTCGAAATTTTCAAATAAGTATATTTTTGCACAGATAGAGAAACGATAATCCAATTTTGCTTCAACTTTGCAAATCCTAATATTTGCGTTAGTGCTAGGTCTGATGCGAAAATGGACAATATCGGTCCGCTCCTTCTGGTACCTCCCCCACAAATGCTCAACATTTTGAATAATTACAACTTTCATAAAATGTGTTGTTAGAGTCCGATAGTCTTCAAATTTCACACATGCCAATATTTTTATCGACCGATGGTCTATTGTTAAGATGGAATATATTCGTCCATTCCTTCTGGTACCTTCCCCACAAATGGTCGAATCCGATTTTGATCCAACCTTGCAAATCCCAATATTTGCGTCAGTCCTAGGTCTGGTGCGAAAATGGACAATATCGGCCCACTCCATCAAGTACCTCCCACACAAAGGGTCCAAATTTTGAATATCCATGAAGCTCATTAAAAGCGAAATCAACATCCGATTCCATTCCAGACATTGTACATCTCAATGTTTCCATCAGCACAAGATCTGTTATAAAGATGATAGACCAACTATCTTCAAATTTCATTCAATAAAATTAAGAAAATATGTAACAATTATGGCGTTTGACTTTGTTGCAGTTTTTTTTTATCTCACCCTGTAGTCTTTAAATTTTGGGTGAGGGTCACTCTTGGTCCGAAATGTCAGATAAGGCTGAGTTTTTGTAAATTCATTCTAGAACTGTACGAAAATTATTAACAGATACTATATTTGTATTTGAAGGATGCAATAAAGCTAGAACTCTTAAATTTTGAATGAGACTCACTGATGTGATGATTGATGTACCAAAGGAAAATTCGGAAATTCACACTATAAGGGTACGAAAAGTACTAAAATGTAGTATTTGAGTGTGTACTCATGTATACGAAAAACACTAAACGGTACTGAATTTAGTACAATTTGAATTGGTAGAAATGGATGGAGCTGGAATCCTAACATTTAGAACTCACATTTCTGGCAGAGGCAGGTATATGTACTAAATGGTACTAAATTTGGTACCACATAAATTTTGGGTGAACCGGTGGAGATGGAATCCTGAAATTTGGAAATAAGGTTTCTATTGGATTGTATGATGTGGGTAGTTTTGGAAATTTGTACTTATGTGTACTAAATGGTACTGAATTTTATAAAACTTTGTTTTAGGTGAATCAGTTGGGCTGGTATTCTGAAAATTGGAAATAAGATTATTGTTGGAGTATAGGATTGAGATATGTAGATAGTTTTGGAAATTTGTACTTAAATGTACTAAATAAAGTACAATTTGTATTTGAGCGAACCATGGTTGGTATGGGAGTGTAAGATTGGTGTGGGAGTGTAAGATTGGGTAAGAAGCTTAAGAAATTCGTACCTATGTGTACTAAATGGTATTAAATTTGGTATGGACCGATGGAACTGGAACTCTTAAATTTGGAATGAGTGTCCCGGATGGAGTGCAGGGTAGATGCACCAAAGTTTTTGGAAATTCGAAGATTAAATTTAGGACATATTATAAAATGTTACTTAACTTCTAAAATGGTAACATTTTCGGTATTAAAAGAACGGATAAAACTAAAAACTTGAAAGTTTGTATGAAATGTAAAGTTGGGAAGCAAGTTTGACATATGAAAGTGGTTTTGGAATTGTGTACTTAGTGAGGGAATTGTACTAAATTCTATTAAATTTGGAACAGTTTGGTTTAGTGCGAACGGATGAAGCTGGAATTTTAAAATTGTGTATTGGGGTCCCTGTTGGTAAAAAAGTTGGTATAAAGAGCTAGTTTTGGACATATGTACTGCAAGTGCATGAAAAGTACTAAATGGAACGAGGTTTCGTACAATTTGGCTTAGGGTGAACAGAAAGTGCTTGAAGTCTCAAATTTGGAATTATGGTCGCTGTTCATGTGTAACCTGGATATATTGATGTGATTGGGGATATGTTCCCTTTAATTGTACGAAAAGTACTGAATGGTACAACATTTGTTATTGGGTGAAGGGAAGAGATAAATTACTGAAATTTTGATATTTAGATTACTGATAGTGTCTGAGACTATGCGGTGGTTCGGAAAAGTGTCCTATATTTGTACAAAAAGTACTAAATTTAGTATTTGTTGAATGGATAGGGCTGGAATCCTTAAATTTACGAAAAGTACTAAATTGGACTTAATTTTTATATTGGCTGAAGGAATAGACCTGAAACCTTAAAAATGTATACTGCGAGTAACGAAATTATGCCAACAAGTACTAACTGTTACTAAATTTTGTATTGAGTGAATGTATTGAGCTGTAATCCCGAAATTTTGGATTAGATGTGGGTCTGTTGGTCATTGGTTTTACAAATATTCTCCTCGGTAAACTTAACAAGTAAAAAAAACTTAAGTTCGGCCGGGCCAAACTTTTAATTCCCTCCACCTTAGGGTAAAGGAAATATTAGAACCCACAAATACCAATTTTTAGACATATTCGTTGGAAAATGTCGCAAAATCATCAAAATATTGAATATCGGGAGGTACTGCTTTATGGCAACTGGACACAAAAATACCAATTTTAAGACAAATTCGCGAAGAAATGTGGCAACAATCATCAAAATACTGGAGGTACCGTTATATGGGAGCTATACCAAACCGTGGACCTATACATACAATGTTTCGCCACCGCAGCCAGAACCCATTATAACCAACAAATACCAATTTTGGACAAATCCGTGAAATAATGTGACAAAAACCATCAAAATACCACATATCGGAAGGTTCCATAATATGGAGGCTATACCAAATCGTAAACCTATACATGCAATGTTTTGCCACCGATTTTTAGACAAATCCCTGTAAAAATGTGGCAAAAACATTAAAATACCAAATATCGGCGGGTACCGTTATATGGGGACTATACCAAAACGTGAACGGATATGTATCATTTTCAATACCAACCATCCTAGACACAATACAAATTCTTCTGCTAAATTTTGACGCTCTACATCAAATAATGTGTATCTGTATCGTGATTTCAACCGACAGACAGATAGACGGACATCGCTAAATCGACTTAGAATTTTATGCTGATTATGAATATATATACTTTTTGGGGTCTACGACGAATATTTAGGGATGTTACAAACGGAATGACAAAGTTAATATAACTTCCTTTCCCAGGTGGAGGGTATAAAAATGAAAGATTTTATCTGGCTTCAAGTTTCTTTCTTAAGTCTTTCGTTGGATACAAACTACTTACAACAAAATAAGAATTACCCTCATATTGTTTTTAAATTACTTTCCAAATATTTACCTATAATATGTTATGCAAAAATAAGTTATAAACAATAATAACATTTTCAATACTCCATTGACCTAAATTATTTTTTTTGGTTTCAGTTCATCACATCCCCTTTGATCGCCCTCAAACAAGCAAAACTTTTTCATATTCAAAAAAATTGGATAACAAATCTATTCAAATTTAAATTAGCAGCAAAAAATAACAAACTTTGCCAACAACCAATCAGAAACCGGTAAAACGTACAGCATATTGTTGTTAACATTAAACTCTCTCTTTATTACGAGCACTTCATTTGGACTTTCTCTACCTTAAGTTTGTTATTCTCACCTGTTTATGGAGTAAATGGTAACAAAGAGATGTTACTTACATATTCATATTGTACTCCCAAATTTTTAAATTTAACTGGAGTAAATAACTCTTGGCTACAAGAAGTAATCTCTTTATATAACCTTTAATTCAACAAAATAAGGTGATGAGCATGAATGAAGTAGAGAGTTGAGAAATTGTGTTAAAATATTCACATGCCTAAGGGAATTCAAGTTTTGTGCTGCTGTTTGAACTGCTAATATGAAGAGTAACTGGGAAAAGAGCAATTTCGTGGCTAGAGGGGAATAGTAACAATTTCAGCTACTTGTACTGCTGACTGAAACTGTTAACATATATTTTATGTGTTTTAATGAGAAAAAGTCTTTAAGTATTCAGAAAAATAGGAGTCTCTCCTTCGGCAAGAATTCAGACGAAAATTGTCAGATTTTTAATTTTTTTTCCAACACAACTGAGACAATTAGACGAAATTCCCAAAACGACTGGAGCTAGAATCTTACAATTTTGCACGAGGGTCCGTTTTCGTGCATAGGCATGTGACATCACTGGGTCTTTTGGAAACTCGTACTAAAAGGTACGAAAAGTACCAAAAATTTGATCATTTGAGCTGTTCAAACGGAACGAGGTAGAATTTGAAATTTGGAATGAGACTCACTGATGGAGTGCAGGATATATGCACCAAAGAGATTTTGCAATTCCGAACTTCAAGTTTACGAAAAGTTCTAAAACGGTACTAAACTTCTAAAATTGTACCATTTTGTATTGTGTGAACGGATAGAGCTAAAATTTGGTATGAGAATCAAAATATGAGAATCAAGGTATGAGAAATAGGTTTGGTAGATAAATGTGGTTTTGGAAATGTGTACAATGTGTGCGATCTGTGCTAAATGGAAGTACATGTGGAACAGTTTGGTTAAGGGTAAAGAAATGTAACAAGGATTATGAAATTTAGTACTGGGGTCCCTGTCGATAGCACTTTAGTGGTACAGAGGTGGTTTTAGAAATATGTACTACAACAACAGGAAATGTACTAAATGTTACTATATATGGTGCAATTTGGTATTGGTTGAACAGGTAGTTCTCGAAAGTACTAAATAGTTCTAAAATTCATATTTGGTGAAGGAAAAACCTGAAATCCCGAAAGTTAATATGGTCATCACGCTTAGAGTCTGTAGTTGAGAGAAAGAGCTGGCTATGGATATGCGTACTATAATTATTCTAAATTGTAATGGTAATGGGAAAAATAAAGTGCTTAAATTTTGAAATTAAGGTCACTGGTTTTGGAAATGTGTACAAAAACTGTACGAAAAGTACGAAGAAGAGAAGAATCTGGAATATATATAGCTGAAATCCCGAAATCTAATATTAAGGTCTGTGTTGGTATCTGGAATTGAAGTATGAAGGGGAAAAGTACTAAATTTGGTACAGGGTGAGATTTGATATGGATGTCAGTATTGGTGTGCGTAATTGTGATAAGGAACTGGTTCGGAAAATACCTACTGTAATTGTACCAAATTTGGTAATGAGAAAAAAAATAAACAGCTTAAATCCTGAAATCTGAGTTTGAGATATGAATGCGATTTTGGAAATGTGTATTAAAATTATGCGAAAAGTACTAAATGTTACTAAATTAGGTATTGAATGGATGTATTCAGCTTGAATCCAGAAATTTGATATTGATGTCTGTGTTGGTGTATGGAGATGGGATCTGGTGGTGGTTTTGCAAATTCGTACTATAATTATACGAAACGTACTAAAGGATAATAATTATACCCTCAGCCATATGGCTAGAGAGGGTATATATCATTTGATAAAGCCAAAACGTGCCTTATCGAAATAACGGTTTTAGACCCTAGGTCTCTTAGAACCAAATCCATTTCAGGACATTTGAAGCCGATCTAGCTATGTCCGTCCGACTGTCTGGCCGGCTGGTACCTCCCCCACAAAATGTCAACATTTACAAAGAGAATAATTTACTGCACGGAAAGAGAACGAATTATCCGATTTTGCTACAACTTCCCAAATCCTAATATTTGCATCACTGCTAGTTCAGGTGAGAAAGCGGACAGTATCGGTCCACTCCATCAAGTATTTCTCCCACAAAGAGTCTTAATTTCGAATTTTAAATCTTATAATAAGCATCCGGCTCTCTTTAAATTACACACGTCAAAATGTTTTTATTAATCCAAGGTTTGGTTCTGGTACCTCCCTCACAAAGGGTCAAAACTTCGAATATTCATGAAGCTCATAAAACACGAAATTAATATCCGATTATATTCAAACTTTGCACAGCTCAATATTTCCGTCAACACGAGATCTGCTATGAAGGTGGAATATATTGGTCCACTCCTTCTGGTACCTTCCCCACAAGTGGTCAATATTTTGATCCATGAAGCTCATAAAGCGCGAAAATGACATCCGATTCCATTCAGACGTAGTACATCTGAATATATTCATCAACACAAGATCTGTTACAAAGATTGTAGAGATCGGATTATATCTCCTGGTACCACCCCCACAAAGGGTCAATCTTTTGAATAACAACAAGTAAAAAAGCTGTAAGTTCGGCCGGGCCGATCTTTGGATACCCTCCACCTTTTGGTACAAATTTGGCAATTTTCAAAAAAATAAAATCCGTTAAAAATTCTGTTGAAATCTTAAAAATACCGAATGTAGCCGTATATTAGGGTCTGTACGACGACGTAGAACTTCATAGGCAACTTTTGTCACAAGCTATTACAAAATTCAAATGCGAAACTTGAAAAAAAATCTGTTTATTATGTAGTTAAAACCATCAAAATTCCGAATATAAGGAGGAACCAGGGGAGTTGTAAAACGTGGACCTGCACAGACAATTTTTGGAGTTAGGCTGTAGTATCCATTACGAATTTCAAATGCGAAATTTGAAACTATTCCGGTAAATAATGTCGCTAAAATCATCAGAAAACCGAATATCGGGGGTACCGTTATATGGGGTCTATACGAAGGCGTGAACCTGCACAGACAATTTTCTGTCTTAGGCTGTAGTATCCATTACGAACTTAAAGCACCAAATTTGAAAAAATTTCGGTGAATAATGTCGCTAAAATCATCAAAATATCGAATATGGGGAGGTATTTATATATGGGGGCTATATGAAGACGTGGACCTACATTTTCAATATCAACAGTCCTGCAGACATAATACACATTTGAGTAAAATTTTATCAACCTACTTCATTTCGTTCGGAAGCTAGAGTGATTTCCACAGACGGACAGACGGACGGACGTTCATAAATCGACATAGAATTTTATGCTGATCAAGAATATATATACTTTTTGGGGCCTAAAATGTATATTTCAAGGTGTTACAAAAGGAATGACAAACTTAATATACCCTCCATACCATGGTGAAGGGTATAATAATGGAGTTTTTGATCGTTTCTTTTTTGAGAAATGGACTCAAAAGACCAGTCATTTATTTTACAAAAATATTCCGCGGGTTTTTGCCGAAGACAATCGGCCGATACACATGTCTCTTATTTTGAGCTCTATTTTCATGATTGTCCTTGCAATTATTTTTTGTGCATATTAATATTGTTCGTGTCCCCGAATAAACCAATTTTAAGCAAATATCTTATTCTATTGAAACCAAGTAATGGGTTTCCTAACTGTTGTAGTCACCCATTATTTTTACAAGAACATCGAAAGATTTATTGAGAACCGTTGCGGTAAATTTGTTTTTAATCATCGAATTATATCCCTAAAAATTACAGGTGTATGATAAGAATTTCCCCTGCATTTTAATTTCCACTATACAGACTACATGCTTTACTTACAAAGAGAAATATCTCCCATTATTCACGATCTTAAATTTACTCTTACAATTACTTCAATTACTCTTACATTTGAATAATTAAATCTGTATGCTCGCCACACAAAACAACAACTCACTTACGTTGATCACATCAGCGCACATCAACAATTGCCCGAAGTAAAAGAGAATATAACGGTGGGAGCCAATAGCTTCACTGAGTATGCCCGGTGTGGTGAGTTCGTTTGATCAAACGAAAGAAAAAAACGCTGAGCACAACGGAGCATTAATGGGTTCCGGTGTGCATGTAGTTGTGAGCACACACTTGCCGCAAGGTTTGATTTGCCGCAGGACTTGAACCATTTAGTTGAGTGTCATACTTTGAGCTGCGAGCAACAACGGTCGGATGATGGAATCGTGTTAACGGCTGACTGGCTGGCTACTTGTGTTGTGTGTCCAATGGTTTTTGTTTTTTGCTGTGTTGTGCTGGGGATATTTTGTGGATACTCAAAAGCAAAGCAAATCAAGAGTGTGTCTTTGTATTTGACTACACTCGTGAGTGTGTGCGTTCGATAGTTGGTGCTCAAATAAAAGTTACTATTTGAGGCTGTATCGCTGACTGCTGTTCTCCATTGGTGTTTATGTGTATGATCGTGTGTGTGTGTGTGTTTAACTGAAAAATAAGAAAACAAGAAAAAAAAAGAGTTGTGTTGTGTTGCGTCTATCCGACAACAAAAACAACCATAGCAAGCACACAAAAAAATAAAGTCAATAGCACTCACTTCGGGGAATACTTGTACTTACCGCAATAACAACAATAACGACAACAACTGTAGCAGCAAAAACACCAACAACAACGTCACAAGTGTATCCAAAGTAGTCGATGTTCGTGTTCGACATAAAAATATATTTGTAATGCACATAAATAAGAAAAATATTCATAAATAATAGTACGTGAGAGAAATCGAACAACAACAACAACAACAAATAAGAAAAGAGAGCAACGTTTGTTTATTCTTTTTTATATGGTTTTATGTTGTATTTTTTACAATTTATTTATCTCAACGTCTCAAGAATGTTTTGAATTTTTTTTTTGTCGGTTTATACGCGATGCGAAATGTTATGTTGTGATCGCACAAAATTTATTAAAACATAATTGCGTTTTGCGGTTACGTGGAGATTATTCTGGTGTGCGTTATAACCGAAAATCAATCGATCGTATAAGAAACAAGTGTTTGTGATTTAATAAAAAAAATAACATAATTAAAAGAAGAACTAAACGAAAATATAAGATAATGTATGAAAACATACAATTTCGAAATAAATAAAGATAATATATTAAAATCTAAAATTGCCGATATTTTTTAAAATATAAACAAAAAAGATATATTTTAAGAGAAAAATCTTTAAAAAAATTAAATAAAAATGCAGTTTATTGTCATATTTAACAAAAATTAGAAAAATGTGGTAATCATATATGAACTCAAGACCAATGGGGTCAAAGAACAAGTGCTGAAAACAAAAGACAGTGCAAAATTTTTAAATTAAATAAATGAAATTAAAATGAATTTTACATTTTATATCAAGTTGAACAAATGGATATATCCAACATAGGTACTTAAAATAGTTATTTGTTTAAAAAGAGGTGTGAATGTTTGTTTGTATGCCTGAAAATATTATGCGGAATTAATCATTTTTTTTTATAAATTATATAACGAAATATGAAGAAATGTGTTGTCAGCCGAGGAAAAGGTTTCCGTCCGGAATATATTTTAAAAAATAAATGTAAAAATTAAACAATAAAAAATAAAATAAATAAATTCGTATAAAAACAAGTACAATAGTATTAGTCGACCAGTAAAGAAAGTCCTAAAGTCGGGCAGGGCCGACTTTATGATATCCTACACCACTTTGCTAATTTAGTAGAGTTCCACATAACAATTAAACGTTTTTATGGGAGAATTCAATCATGCACGCTATGATGATAATTAAAATTTACATTTCAATGGACTAAATATGCCGAAGCATTTGTATCTTCTAATTCGAACTTGTATTGCCCATTTGGTGCACAATTTATTTGAAATCGGATAAAGATATATATGGAAGCTATATACAAATCTGAACCGATCTATATAAAATTTGGCATAGATATATCTGAGCTGTATTTGATATATTTCCCCAAATATCGTTGTTACGGAGTGCATATTACGGATGAACAATATATATGGGAGCTATAGCTATATCTGAACCGATCGTCACCAAATTTGACATACTAGCTTCTAGACCCAATTCGGTAGTAAGTGCCAAATTTCATCCCATTTGGGCACATATTACACGTTTGGTGCACAATAAAAGGTAAATCGGACGAAGTTATATATGGGAGCTATATCCAAATCTGAACCGTTCTCGATAAAATTTGGCAAAGGTATCTCTGTGCTGTATTTGATATATTTCCCTGAATATCGTTGTTATGGGGTGCATATTACGGCTGTGGGTAACAAATACAACAAATCGGATGAACAATATATGTGCGAGTTATAGCTATATCTGAACCGATCTACACCAAATTTGACATACTAGCTTCTAGACTCAATTCGGTCGTAAGTGCCAAGTGCCATCCCATTTGGTCTAATATTACACGTTTGGCGCACAATAAAAAGCAAATCGGACGAAGTTATATCTGGGAGCTATATCCAAATCTGAACCGATCTTGATAAAATTTATCAAAGATATTTCTAAGCTGCATTTGATATATTTCCCCAAATATTGTTGTTACAGATTGCATATTACGGCTGCGGAGGAAAAAAATAAAAAAATTGGATGAACAATATATATGGGAGCTATAGCTATATCTGAACCGATTTCGATCAAATTTGGCATACGTATTTTCAGACCTAATTTGGTTGTATATGCAAAGTTCCATACTATTCGGTCTGATATTACACGTTTGGTGCACAATAAAAGCAAATCGGACGAAGATATATATGGGAGCTATATCTAAATTTTTACCTATTATCTCCAATTTCAATAGGGTTCGTCCTTGGGGAAAACGAATGATTTTTGCAAAATTCCATCTGGATCGGATGCGAACTGTACTTTGTTTGCAAAAATACTTGGACAGACAGGCGGACATGTATAAATCGACTCAGAATGTGATTCTATGCAGATCATCTAGAGGAACAGTGGGTCTATCTCGTTTCCTTTTGCCTGTTACAAACAAAGGCACAAAGACATAATACCCTGACCACCTTGTGGTGTAGGGTATAAATATTGGTATAGGCAAAATTATAAGTAAATCGAACATTTATATCCAATTATATGCGAAACCATAAATTCCATATCCATCTCAGGTTTCTGGTTGAGATAAATTTTTAGATACAGCAAGTTGTAAAGAATCGCTGATTTGTTTCGCAAGTGATAACAGACAAAATTATTGAAAATTGTGACCTATTGTTGGTGAGTACGGGAAGGGCTTCACAGATATATATCATCTCCACAACAGACCTTGCGTTAGCAAAATTTGTATGTGTGTGAAATTTGACGAGAGTTGGATGCTGATTTCGTTTTCTTTGAGCGTTTTGTTTTCGAAAACCTTGAACCCTATGTAGGGGGGTTCCAGAAGCAATGGTCCGATCTCTACCATCTTCCTAACAGATCTTGTGTTGATGGTAATATTGAGTTGTGCCAAGTCTGTGAAATGTGTAGGATTGTGATTTGGAGGTGGTTTAGGGCATAGATACTAAAAAATTATGAAAAGTATTAAAATTTATATTCAGGTCAAAGTAACGATTTTATTAAAAAATGTGACTAAAATCAATAATCATGTTCGGTATCGGAAGGTACCGGTTTATGGAGGCCATAGCTAAAAACAGAAACTGTGTCCTAAAATGTCAAAATACTGGATATGGGAAGGTCCTGTTATGTGGGTCCCTATACAGACAATGTTCTGTGCATTCCATTTAGAATTCTAAACACCGGATTTTGAATCATTCCGTTAGAAAATGTGGCTTATATAACCAAATACCGAATATCAGAAGGTACTGTTATGGGGGGGTATACGAAAACGTGGATTAGAATTTCTTGAAATTTTAGGCTGATCAAGAATATTTTTATTAGTTACAAATGAGATGACAAACCTAATTCTACCAGTCTTCCTGATTTATAAGATACTTTGGAATATGAAAAATGAATGAATGAGAATATTTCTCCTTATGTATATTGAAGGCCGGAGAAACATTCATTTATCAAATTTTCGTCAAAAGTAACTACACTATTTTAAATGTATAACGTCATAATTTTGAATGTAATGAGACTCCATTTATGTCGATCTCATTTCAATCTCTTTGAAAATTAGAAACTATGCAATCTTTTTGTTAAAAAAAAAAATACCAACAAAAAACATAAAATTATGATAACATTTTTCAAAATATGTAATAGTTATTATTCATGCTTCGGGAAAGTGTTTGTGAATATGTTGCCGTACATGTATGTCTATGTGCGAGTGTGTGTGTATTTGTGCCTCATTTGTTTACTAGTGATTAAATGTATTTTTTTTTTTTTTTGTTATTACTCTCGTCTTATAATTTAATTGATAAAAAGAAACACCATCAGCTACAACAATAGCAATAACTAGACGTCCACATTGTCGCAAAAGGCGATTGGGGGTAGTCGTTATTGTTGCTGTTGTTGTTGATATTTTTCTTGTGACCGACGACACGGCATCTTGCCGCCGGCAACAACGAAACACTTCAACAATGCGGCAAAAAAAAACTTTTGTATTTTACTCAGTGTTTTTCGTTTCCCTTATGTGGTTTTTAGTTTTGTTGTGAACTCAATGGAGACTTTTGGAAATGCGCACGGAATGTGGGTCAGTTGTCCCTTCAAAAGCTGACCGATTTTTTTTTGGTATAAAATTCATCTGTTTAAAATTGACCGATTAATCGTCATTTTGAATCGATGCGCTTCGATCTATTTTCAAATTTGTTCATAATTATGTTTCCTACGTCCTTAGATGACGTTGTACCTGCAGATGAAAAACTAGACAAAATATTTTTTTTTTTTTTTTTTTGAATAAATGTTACTATACACTCAGCATAACGGCTAGAGAGGGTATATATCATGTCATACAGCCAAAATGTGTCTAATCAAAATAAAGGTTTTAGACCCTAAGTCTCTTTGGACCAAATCCGTTTCAGGACATTTGGAGTCGATATAGAGGTGGACATCCGTCCGTCTGTCTTTCTGCCCAGTGCGAACGAAGGGGACAGCCGTTTTGATCCAAACATGGTACATCGTAATATTATTATCAAACTAAGATCGAGTTCGGATATGGGCAACATTGGTCCACTCCTTCTGTTACCTACCCCAAAAAAGGTTAACATTTTGAAAATAAAAAATTGTACTGCACAGAAAGAGAAAGCCTCTTCCGATTTTGATCCAACCTTGCAACTCAAATATTTTCGTCAGGTACATCTCCCGCAAAAGGTTCAACATTTAGTTATAATAGTAGTTATAACTCTTATAAATATTATTAACCCAAAATCTGCCGAGAAGATGGGATACATCGATTCAATCCTTCTGGTACCCCCCCCCCCCCCCTCCTAGGGTCAAAATTTTGAATATCCGTGAAGCTCATAAAACGCGAAATTAACATCCGAGTCCATTCAGACTAAGTACGACTCAATATTTTCATCAAAAGATGGGCAATATCGGTCCACTCCATCCGGTCCACTCCCCCACAAAAGGTCGAAATTTTGAATAAAGTTCATTAAAAGCGAAATTAACATCCGATTCCGACTTGGCACAACTCAATATTTCTATCAAGATATGTTATAAAAATGGTAGAGATCGGACCATTTCTTCGGGTACCTTCCAATAAAGCTTCAAAATTTTGAATAGCAAAAACGATCATAAAATCGGAAATAAATCCGAAAACAATCATAAAATCAGACTTGGCACAACTCTATATTTCTACTAACAAACGATCTGTCGTGAGGATGGAAGATATCTGTCCACTGTTTCTGTTACTAACTCCATCCATTGCCTGAGGGCATACATCTCTCGACAAAACCGAGTGATCATTATACCCTACACCACAAGGTGGTCAGGGTATTATGTCTTTGTGCATTTGTTTGTAACAGGCAAAGAGGAAAAGAGATAGACCCATAGTTCCTTTTGATGATCTGCGAAGAATCACATTCTGAGTCGATTTATGCATGTCCGTCTATCCGTCCGTCTGTCCATGTATTTTTGTGAACAAAGTACAGTTCCCATTTATTGCCCGCTCCAGATGAAAATTTGCACAAATCATTTGATTGGCCCAAGGAAGAATCCAATTGAAATTGAAGATAATCGGTCAAAATTTAGATATAGCTCCCATATATATCTTCGTCCGATTTGCTTTTTATTGTGCACCAAACGTGTAATATCAGCCCGAATAGTATGGAATTTTGAACATACAACCAAATTAGGCCTGAAAATAAGTATGCGAAATTTGATTGAAATCGATTCAGATGTACCTATAGCTCCCATATATATTATTCATCCGATTTGTTATATTTGTTACCCACAGCCGTAATATGCACTCCGTAACAACGATATACAGGGAAATATATCAAATACAGCTCAGAAATATCTTTGCCAAGTTTTATCGAGATCGGTTCAGATTTGGATGTAGCTCCCATATATAACTTCGTCCGATTTACCTTTTATTGTTCACCAAACGTCTAATATTTGCCCAAATGGGATGAAATTTGGCACTTACGACCGAATTTAGTCTAGAAGCTAGTATGTCAAATTTGGTGAAGATCGGTTCAGATATAGCTATAGCTCCCAATAGATATTGTTCATTCGATTTGTTATATTTGTTACCCACAGCCGTAATATGCACTCCGTAACAACGATATTCAGGGAAATATATCAAATACAGCTCAGAAATATATCTCCCAAATTTTATCGAGATCGGTTCCGACTTGGATATAGCTCTCATATACATATGTATCCGATTTCAAATTAATTGTGCACCAAATGGGCAATACAAGTCCGAATTTAAAAGATACAAATGCTTCGGCATTTTTTGTCTTTTGAACTTTAAATTATATTTATAATCATCGCGTGTATGATTGAATTCTCCCATAAAAACTTTTAATTCTTAAGCGGAGCTCTACTAAATTAGCAAAGTGGGGTTGGGTATCATAAAGTCGGCCCCGCCCGACTTTAAGACTTTCTTTACTACTTTTTAGGTTGTTTTTTTTAACAAATTACAATCCCACAATTTCTTATAATCCTGTTCTCTAAAAATGTTCTCTCATGCCAAATAATTTATCCATTTCGTTTCATTAACACCACTCCATAATATTTCACAACAATTGGATTTTCTCTGTTGAACTTGGATGCCAGTCTTTATGGACGACCTTTAAACTTGTCCAGTGTTAATTGTGGTGGGAATCGCATTGGATACACTCCTTCCAACCCCACAATGCATCCTATTAACACATCAATAAAATAAAAGCACGAGAGAGAGAGTGTGGGATTTTGGTTAGGCCCTTTTATTAATTGGATCACAACGAATTGTGTCCCCTTCTCCCCCTTCTCTGAATATGCCACACATTTATGTGAAACAATTGAAAAAATAAATATTCAACCAAAAATTCTTGGAAATTTGTGATATAGAATTGAAAAAAAAAAAAAAACAAATACCAACAACTTTAAATTATTTGGAATTGTTGCCTGAAAAAAAAACTTGAAAGTTTTGCAGCATAGATTATAGATTGTTGTATACTGACTTACCACACATGTATGGCATGCATATTTGATACATGTGAGCGTATGAGTGCGTGTTTGTGTACAACGAAACAACAACTTCCGGTCAATCATAATTATTGTTTGGTGGCGCTCTTTTTTTTGCATTTTTATGCATTGTTCGCTTTTTGCTCCATCTTTTATCGGCATTGTACACACATATGTGTGAGAGACGAGAGAATAACAAAATATAAATGCAAAACATAGGATTTGTGTTTTTGTTGTATGGGCATGTGTGCGTGTTTGTGTGATTGTGTGATTGAATGGGGAACCACATGTGCTATAACGGCATTTGTCAGCTGTTATCAAGAGAGTTGCCAGATTCGTGGCATGTAAATGAAAATGAATAAAAATAGGAGTAAATGGGAATTAATTAAATTTTAGGTGCCAATATTCTCCAAAAAGTGTTTGCCAAAAATAAGACCAGAAGTGTCTATACCTTGATGAAGATGATTAATATTAGACCACATTAGAAAGAGCCTGAGCCCTATATGACGATAGCTGATTTAAGAAATATTTTCATATCATTTGAAACATCGGCATTTGTCAGCTGTTAACAAGAGAGTTGCCACATTCAGGTCAAGTAAATAAAAATAGGAATTAGTGGGAATTGATTAAATTTTAGGTTCAAATATTCTCCAAAAAGTGTTTGTCAAAAATAAGACAGGAACTGATAGTCTATACTAAGATGAACATGATTCATATTAGACCACATTCGAAAGCGCCTGAGCCCTATACGATGATAACTGATGTAAGAAATATTTTAGAAACCACTAAAGGAAGTCTTAAAGTCGGGCGGGGACGACTTTATGATACCCTACACCACTTTGCTAAATTAGCAGAGCTCCATATAACAATTAAAATTTTTATGGGAGAATTCAATCATACACACTATGATTATAATTATAATTTAAAGTTCAAAGGACTAAATATGCCGAAGCATTTGTATCTTTTAAATTCGGACGTGTATTGCCCATTTCATATATATGGGAGATATATCCAAATCTGAACCGATCTTGATAAAATTTGGCAAAGATATTTCTGAGCTGTATTTCATATATTTCCTTGAATATAGTTGTTACGGAGTGCATATTACGGCTGTGGGTAACAAATACAACAAATCGGATGAACAATATATATGGGAGCTATAGCTATATCTGAAGCGATCTTCACTAAATTTGACATACTAACCTCTAGACTCAATTCGATCGTAAGTGCCAAATTGCATCCCATTTGGGCAAATATTAGACGTTTGGCGCACAATAAAAGGTAAATCGGACAATTATATATGGGAGCTATATCCAAATCCGAATCGATCTTGATAACATTTGGCAAAGATATTTCTGAGCTGTATTTCATTTATTTCCCTGGATATCGTTGTTACGGAGTGCATATTACGGCTGTGGGTAACAAATATAACAAACCGGATGAACAATATATATGGGAGCTATAGCTATATCTGAAGCGATCTTCACCAAATTTGACATACTGACCTCTAGACTCAATTCGGTCGTAAGTGATAAATTCCATCCCATTTGGACAAATATTAGACTTTGGTGCACAATAAAACTTAAATCGGACGAAGTTATATATGAGAGCTATATCCAAATCTGAACCGATCTCGATAAAATTTAGCAAAGGTATTTCTGAGCTGTATTTGATATATTTTCCTGAATATCGTTGTTACGGAGTGCATACTACGGCTGCGGAGCACAAAAATAACAAATCGGATGAACAATATATATGGGAGCTATAGTTATATCTGAACCGATTTCGATCAAATTTAGCATACTTATTTTCAGGCCTAATTTGGTTGTATGTGCAAAATTCCATATTATTCGGGCTGATATTACACGTTTGGTGCACAATAAAAAGCAAATCGGACGAAGATATATATGGGAGCTATATCTAAATTTTTACCGATTATCTCCAATTTCAATAGGGTTTGTCCTTGGGCCAAACAAATGATTTGTGCAAAATTTCATTTGGATAGGGCAATAAATGCGACCTGTACTTTGTTTACAAAAATACATGGACAGACGGACATGCATAAATCGACTCAGAATGTGATTCTATGCAGATCATCAAAAGGAACTTTCCTTTTCCGTTTCCTTTTGCCTGTTACAAACAAATGCACAAAGACAAAATACCCTGACCACCTTGTGGCGGTCTTTAAGGCCTTTAAAATATATTGAATATAAGCCAGTAAAGAGAGGTAAAAAGTCGATAGAGTAGAGTGGAATTTATGTGAATTTGGAATTTTTTGGAAGTAGCTATGAAGCTAATTTGAATACTTATTTTGGCTTTAGAGGAGTTATAATTTTAAATCAGAGGAAACTAATAAATGGAAGGTATATCCCGATTTTCGATTTAATCGGGTGAACGGATCCCCATAAAATTTGGCAGAGTATATTTGAGTTGTATTTGATATCTGGGACCAAATATCGTTGTTTTAGAGTGTAGATTATGAACGTGGACCTAAATTTTCACTGTTCTGTCGCCGGAGCTAGAGCCCATTATGCACCATAAACACCAATTTTTAAACAAATCCGTAGAAAAATGTAGTAAAAACTATCAAAATTCCGAATATCTGGAGGTACAGTTACATGGGAGCTATACGAAAACTTGTACCTATACTTACTGTATTCCGTCACAGGAGCTAAAACCCATTATGACCTGCAAATACCAATTTTTGGACAAATCCGAGGAAATTATTACAAAATTCCGACAGCTGTTAAAATTATTCCAGTGGCAGCTCATTATATTGTTTACAAGCGTACAAAATCATTTTGGTGAGAATTTTCCAGAAAGTAAGTTATTCGTGATGATTTCGATTTCTTTATATTTGGCTGGAAAACCACAAGTGGCTATCGTTAGAGCACTCCAGCATTTAAATGTGAATAAATATTTTTTTGTATTATTATACCCTTAGTCACATGGCTAGAGAGGGAATATATAATTTGCTACGGTCAAAACGTGCCTCGAAAAAACGGTTTTAGATCCTAGGCCTCTTGGGGTCAAATCCGTCTCAGGACATTTGCTGTCGATCTAGAGATGTCCATCTGTCTGTCTTGTTGATAATCACGATAACTCTCGAAAGAAGAATTCGATTTGGTCCAAACTTGGTACATCGTAATATTATTATCAAACTTCGTCGGTCACTCCTTATGGTACCTCCCACACAAATGGTCGACATTTTCAAAGAAAATATTTTACGGCACAAATGTACCTCCACCGCAAAGACTCAAAGTTTTGAATGGCCAAAACGATCATACAATCCGAAATAGGCATCCGGTTCTCTTCAAATTACTCACATCACAATATTTTTATTAGCCCAACATCTGGTGTGAAATAGGATATATCGGTACACTCCTTTTGGTACCCCCACAAAGGGTCACAATTTTTGAACATTCATGAAGCTCACAAAACATGAAATCAACATCCGAAATATTATTTCTTACGCATGATCTGTTGTGAAGATAATATATATCTGCCTACCCCCTTCCATGGTACCGCAACTCAAAGTCGCTACCGACCAATTTACTCCCATAATCGACTTGTCACTTCGTACGACTTTTTTTTTTGTTGTCTGTTTTGTTCTCTGTCACTCTGTAAATTAAAGTAAATTGAATTGCATTTGCATTATATGGAAGTAGACATCAGATGTTATTTTATTCTCCCTGCTGTAGTTATTAGTGGATATTCTTGTTGTTGCTATCGTCTGATTTGCGTTGTCTGCTGTTCTCTGGCGTTTTGTAATAAAGTCGTTGCCGGCTGGCTGTTGAATGGATGGATGGATGGCTGGCTGGATGGATGGATGATCAATGAATGAATGCAAAGAACAGGAAAAACATGAATGAATATTTTTATAGGTACATGTGTATGTGTGAGTGTGTGTGTAAAGAACATGTGATTCTTGGGAGAATTTGTAATACAAAAAATTATAATTTTTTTTTTATTATTTTTTTTTTTATTTATTTTTTTTTTTTTATTTTATTTTTTTTTTTTTTTGTAAAAAAAATAATTGTTTTCTTACGCGAATTTTATTTATGTTTTTTGATAACAATATATAATATATAATATAATATAATATAATATAATATAATATAATATAATATAATATAATATAATATAATATAATATAATATAATATAATATAATATAATATAATATAATATAATATAATATAATATAATATAATATAATATAATATAATATAATATAATATAATATAATATAATATATATAATATAATATAATATAATATAATATAATATAATATAATATAATATAATATAATATAATATAATATAATATAATATAAAAAAATAATGAAATATTTAAAATAAATTATAATAAAAATTTAAATAATGATTAATTATAATTAAAAAAATATTAAAGTAATAAAAATTAATAAATCAGGAAATTAAAATCTGCATTAATTTCAAAATGAATGTTACAATTAAATATAATGCCAACGGTTTTGTAAACATATCAAAATAAATAAATTAAAATTTGAAATATCTTTACTGTCTTAAAATCGTCAGTTTTACTTTCAAATAAAAAAATAACAAATTCAACTTGATTCCTGTGATTAAAATTATCCTGATTTTGTTCTATTTTTTAATTCATACAGAACAACGAAAAATATATCCAAACAAACTACAATATATAAATGCGTAATAAATACAATAAAAAAATTTGAAAAAAAACGACAACAATGTTCACCACAACAAAAACTAAATAAAACATAATTTACAATTTCAAAAAAAAAAATTAGTAGTGAAATAAAACGAAAGAAAAAAAACAAACAAAATACTATTTTAAATATGACTTCACAAACAACGTCACAACTGTCGTCATTAACATCAACATCACCATCACAACGATCAATACCTGCCATTTGTAAAATGTTTACAAAACATTTTCGTCGAAAATCTCCGAATTGCTGTACACGGATAAATTCCCACAGAAACCGTTCCAGCTATACACCAGCCTGCAGTTCGAATTGTAGAAAAATGAACGTCACCAGTTCAATCCGAATGTCAACATTTATTGTTTTCATAATTTTAAGTGTTTTAGTTAATAAGGTAAGTACAAAAAATATATATATAAAAATATAAAATATATTGAAATAATAGGGAGAATGCCCGCCTTAAAATGTTAGAATTGTTCCAACAGTTCGTGTCAGGCCAATTTTAATACTTAGTGCATAATTTGTTCAGTCTGACAAAATGTATTAATCAAAACTTCATATATCGTACTAAATTTTCAGACCTTCTAGGGCATAAATATATTTTTCAAATTTTTCCATTTTCGGAAAGAATTATAGGAAAATGTTTACCATTTACACCGAAAAGTCTTAAAAATCTTTAATTTTGAGGTTTACCGCGGAGGAAATTTTGTAAAATCATTAAAAAATTGGCCCACATCAAAGTTTCCTATTCAAAACTACATCAACGTTTCCATATGTAGACCCTCGAAACCAACAGTGACCTCAATATGAATCTTCAGAATTTCAGCTTTATCCCAATACCAAATTTTGTACCATTTATTACAATTATAGTACTCATTTCCGAAACTACCTCCATATCTTAACTCCAGACACCAACAGATACCTAAATATTTTATTTCAGCTCTAACCCTTCGCAGAATGCCACATTTAAGACTATTTAGTACTTTTCGTACTAACATAGGACTCATTAAAAAAAGCACTCCCAAATGTCAACCTGTGATACCAACAGTTATTTAAATATCAAATTTCAGGATTTTATCTCTTTTTCTTCAGCCAATACCAAATATAGTACCATTTAGTACTTTTCGTACAAATATAGGACGCCTTTAAATAAACCTCCATGTGACCAGGCTACACATAAACATCGTCCTTATACCAAATTTCAGATGTCAAGCAACATCTTAATACCCAATACCAAATTGGGTACTATTTAGTACTTTTCGTACAATTAAAATACATATCTTAACCCAGACACCCAATATTATATATCAATCGCAGATACCTACAGAGACCTCAATATAATTTTTTTCCGGATTTCTGCTATGTAATTTCCTTATTACCAAATTCAGTACCACTTAATACTTTTCGTACAATTATGGTACATATTTCCAAAAAAAACCCCCATATTTCAATTCTAGTTACAACCAGAGACCTCAAAATCAAATTTCAGGATTCCCGCCCTATCTCTTCACCTAATACCAAATTTAGTACCATTTTGTACTTTTCGTACAATTATAGTACACCTTCCCAAAACCAACTTCATATCTTAGCCACAGACATTAAAAGGGACCTCGGCATAAAATTTCATGATTTCAGCTCTACTCTTTCACCCAATATCACCCAATATGATATGGGACGCATTTCCAAACAACCGCCCAAATTTTAAACTCAGATGCCAACATTTATTTGAATATCAAATTTCAGAATTGTATCTCTATCCCTTCACCCAGTATCAAATTTGGTACCATCAAGTACTTTTAAGATAGGTTAAGATATGAAGATGGTTTAGTATTTTTCGCACAATTATGGTTCCCATTTCCAACCATTGTTGTACGAAATATCAAATGGTACCATTTTAGAAGTTTTGTAACATTTTAGAACATTTCTTAAATTTCCAATAACTCCAAATTCAAACTTCCCATAACTATTTGATGCATCTATCCTGCACTACATCAGTTTCTCTCATTCAAAATTTCAGGATTCCCGCTCCATCGGTTTAACACAATTCCAATTGGCACCAACTTTAGTACGATTTAGTACATAAGTACGAATTTCCAAACTTCATACATAACCAAAATCATACACTCCCACAGTAACTCAAATTCCAAAGTTCAGCATTCCATTCTTATCGGTCCATCTAATAACAAATTGTACCAAATTTAGTACCATATACTATACTTTATAGATACGTTCGAATTTCCAGCTCTATCGGTAATACTCTTATGTACAAATTCTCATTACTGCGTAGAAAATAAATTAAAAATTGAAATTAAAATTGAACCAAAATTTTGTACCGTTTAGTACTCATAACTACGAATTTCCATTTAATGCAATAGTAATCTTATTTCTAAATATTAGGATTCCAACTCTACCGGTTCTTCCAAAATTTAAAATGTACCAACTTTACCAACATGATACGAAATGTGGTTCAAAATATAGCATATTTTAGCACTTCTCGTACACCTATAGTGCGAATTTCCATAAACCCTCTGGTACATCTATCATACACGCCATCAATGACCCTCATTCCAAATTGAAGAGTTTTAGCTGTTACTGTTACCTCAAATACAAAGGGTGCCATATTTAGCGCCTTTCAATACTTTTCATACCGTTCTGGTATGGATTTTGATATCGAGCATTTTGAAAAACTCAGCCCTTCTGTCCCCTTTGCACAAAGAATGACCCTCAGCCAAAATTTCAAAATTCTTGCTTTAGACGTTTCATCTGGGCGTTGATGAATCGTTAAGTCAGTCAGTAAGTCAATTGTTTTACTCTTTTATTAATATAGATACCCATAGATAATATATATTTTTTCCACCTAAAAATATGCTATAACAAGGGAAGAAGCTGTAAGTTCGGCCGGGCCGAACTTTGAATACCCTCGACCATTTAGAAGGAATTTGGCAATTCTCAAAAACAAAAAAATCCGTTTAAAATTCTGTTAAAATCTTAAAACTACCGAATGTAGCTACTATATTAGGGTCTATACGACGACATAAACCTGCGTAGGTAACATTTGTCATAAGCCATTACAATATTCAACTGCGAAACTTAAAAAAATTGGTTATAATGTCGATAAAATCAAAATACCGACCGTTATATGGGGGCTCTACGTAGACGTAGACCTGCACAGAGAATTTTCTGTCTTAGGCTGTAGTATCCATTATGGACTTAAAATAACAAATTTGAAACAATTCCTGTGAATATTATCGCAAAAGTCATCAAAATACCGAATATCGAGAGGTACCACTATATGGGGGCTATTCGAAGACGTGAACCTGGACAGACAATATCCATTATGGACTTCAAATACCAAATTTGAAATAATTCTGGTGAATAAATTCCTTAAAATCATCAAAACACCGAATCTCGGGAGGTACCGTTATATGGGGGCTATACCAAATCGAGTACCTACAAGGCCCATTTTTAATACCAAAAGTCCTTCAGATATAACATACATTTGAGCAAAATTTTATCAAGCTACTTCAATTTGTTCGGGGCTCTAGAGTGATTTCCACAGACGGACAGACAGACGGACGGACAGAAGTACGAACTTCGCTAAATCGACATTTACTTCTTACTTGATGTGTAAACTAGCCTCGGAACCATTTTGTCCAGAAGACCTTTGGCTGTTTTTAGTTGGGGTTCTATCTATTGAAGACCTTTTGTAAGTCTTCCATCCACAGAAGTCTCCCAGAAGATAAATGGAGGGTCTTCTATGCAGAGAAGCTCTTTTGAAGATATTTTATTGAAAGAAGATCTTCTAAACCGTGAAGGTATTTCTCAATGTCTATAATTCTGAAAAAAAGAACAATTTTAAAATCTTCTGACAAAAGATATTTATTGCATATTTTTGGGCCAGTTGCACTGGGCAGTCAGGACATAGTTCTCCACATAAGAAAATTTTCCTCTATTTGTTAGATTTTCCATTCAATTCTTACTTTTTTTCAAAAAACCCCTTTTTCCTACCCATTTCCAACTCAATCATCATTTCAATGTCAATGTTGTTTAAACCAAATGCGGTATTATTTGCTTCTATTCGAAGTTTTCTCCTCAGCTGGCACAGCTTTTGAGGCATTCCCATTTTTGTATGTTAAACAGAACCACACACCAGCCATTAAAGAGGATGACAACTCGTTAATGAGGACGATGTCATGCAAATTCCAAAGACTTCGAAAAGCGGAGGAAAAAAGTAAGCGGAACGAAAAAGAAGATGTGCCACATACTTGGCCAAAACAACAATTGAATAAACCGCTTTGGCAGTTGGCATTCGTTTTTGCTCCCTCATACAAGTTTCGGGATTTTTTGTTTTGTTGGGAAGATGGCTTAGCCATCTATCCATCCGTCGGGCCATTCATTCATCCAAGCCAGCCAAATGCAGCCAGCAAGGCAACACCAATCGATAAGAATCACCTTTAGGTTGGAACTCGGCAAACAGAACCACCAGCATCATTTCCATCAACAATGGTGAACTTATCCGTTTTGGTCACAACTAAATGGTCATTGTGTCTCAAGTATCCCCCCCAAAAAAAAATGCCATATCTTTCGGCCCAAAACAAAAAAAGCCAGCCAGCCATCCAAGCCTTTAAATCGAAATGAATTTTATGTTTTTGGTATTTTCACTTTTAAGCAAAATTCCTGACTTTTTCCAGAGAAATGGTAATTAGCCAGGGAGGAGTTACTTCTCCACAAGAGATTGTTATAAAGCCGAAACGAATTTGGTATGGAAAGATATACTCCCATCCTCTTTCCTCCAATCTTTTCCTTCTCCATGCTTTTGTCAAAGTCAAACTTTGCCACTAACTGCTGTCACCACCGCCACACATCAATGTCAAAACAGAACCGTGTTGCACAAGGAGTTTGGAACCTGTAACCGGTATTGATTAGCCATCCAAACGAGCCCGGCATGCAGGGAATAAATGCTGAACAGCTCGGTCATGCATTTGTAACATCTTCAATTGTCATGTGAATGAAATTGAGGTTCTGGTGGAATGCGCCTCTGCCAGCCAGCCGGAAACATTTGGGTGGATCAGAACGAAGTGGGAAGAACCTTATCAATGGGAAAATTAAAGAGAGGAACTTGGTGAGGTCCTCCCTTAAAATTAGATCTTCAAGGATTGTTGTAGAGAAATAAAAACATTTAAAACATCCAAAAGATCTTTAAAAAGCGTTCCACAGAAAAAAAGCGTTTATAAGGTATTTTATAGAAAGAAGGTTTCCATAAAAAAACTGACTTGAGTATATATTCTCTAGAAGTTTCCTTTAAGGTCGGCCAAAAAGAACTTTGAAAGATCTTACATAAAACGACATTTTTCATAGAGCGAGAACTCTCTTCATAGAAGATTTCAAAAACGGGTTCTTTCGAATTGTTTTCTCTGTTAAGAGGATCTTCAAAAGGTCTTGACTGCATAGAAGATCTGAAAAAGTTGTTGTTTTAATAGAGGAAATATCTTGGCAAAATTGAAAACCCTTTAAAGATCCTCTAAAATCCACTAAGGTCTTCTATAGATACAATATCTTTCAAAAGGTCGTCTCTGGTTTGACAACCTTCAAAAAGGATTCTATGGATGGAAGGACACCTTCTTCTCTTTTATGATGACTTCCTAAAAGTCTTCTCCGGATAGAAATTCATTTGAAGGTATTATCCGGAAATAAAATCTTCAATAAAATATTAACTAAATAAAAGATCTTCCAACCACCTTTATTTGATAGAAGACCTTCGAAGATTTCTTTCTGAATAGAAGGTCTCCCCTGCCTTCTCTTGATAGAAGATTTTAAAGAAGACTTCCGAAGGACTTCTATGGACAGAAGACCTGAAAAAGTTTTTCTTTCAATAAAGAATCTTCACCTGACCTTCTCAAAAAAAGCTGTTCCTAAAAAGAAGACTTTCCAAGGGTCTTTCAAAAAAGACTACAAATTTTTTTGTTTGCTTGGAAAGGCCGAATAAGATGCCTTTAAAGGTTCTATGCTGAATAGAGAACTTTCAAAAGGTCTTCGCTGAGTAGAAGACCTTCAAAATATCAAGATATCCTCCATAAAAAAATTAGAGAACATTTTTTAGAATGTCAAGATATCCTCTGTAAAAATAATTAGAGAACATTTTTTTAGAAAAACAAACCTTCCAAATCTCTTATCTAGAAACAAGTCTTTTCTTCTCTAGAATGGAGGCCTTTCAAAGACCTTCTCTTCAAGTCTTCTCCTCAATACAGAACTTTAAAATATTACGTTTTAATAGAAAATCTACGAAGGATCTTCTCCTTTTTTATGTTTGGGTGGAAAGACCTAAAAAGACATCTTTGAAAGATCTATGCTGAATATAGAACTTTCAAAATATCTTTGATGAGTAGAAGACCTTTAAAATGTCAAGATATGCTCTGTAAAAAAATAGAGAAACCTATTTAGAAAAACAAACCTTCCAAATCTCTTCTCTAGAAATAAGTCTTTTCTTCTCTAGAATGGAGGTCTTCCAAAGGCCTTCTCCATTTTTTACTGGCTTCTTTAAGCCTTCTCCTCTATATAGAATTTCAAAATGTTATGTTTTAATAGAAAATCCACAAATGATCTTCTCCGGATATAAGAACTTATATAGATTTTCTAAAAGCCTTTTCTAGATAGAAGACTTCCTGAGAGGCTTTAATAGGTAGAAGACCTTCCAAGAGTTTCAAAAGGTCATCTATGTAACATCTTGAAAATGTTATTTTCTGTATAGAAGACCTTCAGGAATAAAATACCTTCAAAAGGCTTTCGCTAAATAGAAGATCTTCGACAAGAAATGGATAGAAGAATTTCAAAAGGTTTTCTATGGACGGTAAAAGGTCTTCCATAGGTTTCCTTTTGATAGAACATCTTTAAAAATTTCTCTGCCGAAAGAGGTCCTTGATCTTCAGTAAGGGATCTTCCATAGGTTTTCTTTTGATAGAAGACCTTAAAAAATTTCTCTGCAGAAAGAGGTCCATGATCTTCTATAAAATGGAATTCCAATCAAAGAACATTTCTTAGTTGCCTATCAAAAGTCTTCTGTAGAAAAAATTTTATCTAGAAACAAAGTTTTATCTAGAAACAAGATCGTCAAAGGTATTCTCAGAATAAAAGTGCCCCCAAAGGGTCTTTGACGAAGAGAAACCTTTAAAACGTTTTTTGCTGAATAAAAGATTTCAGAAGGTTTTATCTGGATGGAAAAGTTAACCAAAAAGTTTTCTCTGCATAAAAGATCTGCAAAATAGTATCTATTGGTGGGAAAAACACTTTAGAAAGTTTCCTTATAGAAGGAAGTCATTTAAGTCATTTTCGAAGAAGGATAGGAAGGAAAAAAAATTCATCCAAAGGTGTTCTCTGTATAGAAGACTCCAAAATGTCTTCTCTGAGAAGAAGATCTCTAAAGACTCTTGCTTTAAATAAAGATCTTCGAAAGGTCTTCGCCGAATCGAACACATTCATAGGCTTGAGATTTTGGGGGATTTAAAAAGCCTTCTATGAATGGGAGATGATTTCCCTTGATAGAACACCTGCAAAAGTTCCTCCATAGAAGAAAGTCCTTCGAGAGATCTTCTATAGAAGAATGAAATACAAATATTATTTTTACGTAATAACTTTGAAATATCTTCTCTAAAGATAAGACCTTGCAAGGGTCTTTTCTATATAGATACGTCCCAACTCTGCATCGAAATTCTTCAAAAAAATTTTTTTTTAAAAAAAGAAGGTTTTTGTACGTCTTTGTATAGAAGACATTAAGAGCTCTTCTTTAAAAGGAAGAACCCAAAAGGATTATTGGCGGATTGATGACCTGCAAAAGGTGTTGTATAGAAAACAGAGATTAAGTCGAAATATACTTCTATGGATAGACAATTTTCTAAGAGACTTCTTCGCATAAAAGTCCTTCAAAATCGTTGACATAACCAGAGCGATCCGAGCCCTTCGGAAATTATGAATTACATAATAATTTCAGGACATTTTCTTGGAAACTCTATTTTTTTGTCTGCAGAACCATGGTTTCGAACGCTATTTCCGACTACGTCGGTATTCAAAAGATCCTTTCGAAAATTCCTCTCTGCATAGAATACTACCAAAAATTGGCAATTCAAGCTTTAAGGTTACGAAAAGTCTAAAATTTTACTAAACTTCCTAAATGATACCATTGACGTAACCAGAGTGATCTGAGCCCTTCCGAAATTATAAATTACAAAATAATTCCAGGACATTTTCTTCGAAACTCTATTTTTTTTGTCTGCAGAGCCATGGTTTGGAAAGCTATTTCTGACTACGTCGGTATTCAAAAGGTCCCTTTAAAAATTCCTCTCTGCATAGAATACTGCCATAAATAGGAAATTCGAGCTTTAAGGTTACGAAAAGTCTAAAATGGTACTAAACTTCCAAAATGATACCATTGACGTAACCAGAGGTATCCGAGCCCTTCCAAAATTATAAATTACAAAATAATTTCAGGACATTTTCTTGGAAACTCCATTTTTTGTCTGCAGAGCCATGGTTTCGAACGCTACTTCTGACTACGTAGGTATTCAAAAGGTCCTTTCAAAAATTCCTCTCTGCATAGAATACTACCAAAAATTGGAAAATCGAGCTTTAAAGTCACGAAAAGTCTAAAATGGTACTAAACTTCATTGACGTAACCAGAGAGATCCGAGCCCTTCCGAAATTATGAATTATAAAATAATTTCAGAACATTTGTTGGGAAACTCTATTTTTTGTCTGTAGAGCCATGGTTTCGAACGCTATTTCCGACTACGTCGGTATTCAAAAGGTCCCTTCAAAAATTCCTCTCTGCATAGAACACTGTCAAAAATTGGAAAATCAAGCACTAAGGTTACGAAAAGTCTAAAATTTCACTAAACTTCCAAAATGAAACCATTGACGTAACCAGAGCTATCCGAGCCCTTCCGAAATTATGAATTACAAAATAATTTCAGGACATTTTCCTGGAAACTCTATTTTTTATTGTCTTCAGAGCCATGGTTTCGAAAGCTATTTCTGACTACGTCGGTATTCAAAAGGTCCCTTCAAAAATTCCTCTCTGCATAGAATACTGCCAAATTCGAGCTTTAAGGTTACGAAAAGTCTAAAATTTTACTAAACTTCCAAAATGATACCATTGACGTAACCAGAGGAATCCGAGCCCTTCCGAAATTATGAATTACAAAATAATTTCAGGACATTTGCTGGGAAACTCTATTTTGTCTTCAGAGATATGGCTTCGAAAGCTATTTCTGACTACGTCGGTATTCAAAAGGTCCTTTCAAAAATTCCTCTCTGCATAGAATACTGCCAAAATTTGGAAATTCGATTTTTAGAAATGAGCCCTTCTATAGAGAAAAGATATAAGAGCTCCAAAATTGAATCAATACTCCTTTTTTTTTCTTTTTTTTTTCTAAAAATTTAAGACATTCACGTTTTTTTTTTTAATAGGACCCTTATAACGTCTTTTATATTTTGATGTCCCCCAAAATCTCTTTCGTATACCCAATCATTTAAAACCCCACATTTCTATAAGTCATTTTGTCCTCCATTAAAGAAATACTCAATTATAGCACTTCCCCAAGTCGTTCAGGCTGTTGGGTTACATCTTCACCAGGAGTCCCAATATTACACAGAAATAAACACAACTGTCAATTCGCTGGACTTCGGTGGCATTAGTCTTTTGACAACAACAACAACGACGATGATCACAACAACCATGGATGGCAATGGCAATATCACTGCAGCTCAATAAACTCCCAACGCCACACATTATAGTTGGTGTTGTTGTTGTATCCCTCGTCGCTAGTGAGTGTTTCATTCACCATCCAGCACTGCATCAACGAATCGGCCAACATTCTCATCTGAGGCATTCTCAAAGTCCATCAGCTACGGACGGACTGTCGACCGGCTCATATTTGACAAAATCGCAAACAGCGACTGGCGTATAATCGCCTTTTGCTTTCCGTGAGGATTGATCAATGTCGGTTAATGTCATGACATTCTTTGTTTATTTGTTCTTGTTCTTGTTTTTTTTTTTTTTGTTCTTCAATTTTTTGTAAACATTTTTTCTTGTTCTTCTTCGGCATTTTCGTCATCGACTTCCATGGCTTTTCATTATCAGTTTTGGTCTTGATTTAAGTTTTCTTCTTGTCTTGTTTATATTCTGGTTTTTCATTGCAAAGTATCTGCGGATCTCTTTTTTTCTCATTGGTCATTTAGCGTATGTGAAGAAGAAAAGAGGAAAATGTTATCGATATAAGTGTGTGTGTTTGTTTTCTGTTCCCAGATCCACACCTGTGATCGTCATCATCATCAATGTGTTTCCCAATGTAATCTTCTTCTTTTTTCTGATGCTTACAAAAATTCCGGCTTTGAAGAGTTTGCCTTAACTGATTGGTCTCAAAAGAACAGCGAGTTGTGTTTTTTCTGATACAATGTTGACCATAGACAAATTCTAATGAATGATTAAATTTAGAAGAGGGAGTTCAATGGATTGTCCTTTTTTCAATTTTGGATTTCTTAAAAATAGGCCTAAAATGAAAAAAAAAACAATAACAACTCCGATAATTTTAAAGTCCTTCATATTTTTAAAAAGTCTTTCATATGTATTCTGATTGTCTCTGAAAAATTATCTTAACATAGACCTGCTTGTATCACATTCTCGTTTTTACCCTTACTAATCCTTAAGAAACCAGGAGAATTTTTTTTTACCGATGTTATCTATATTAATAAACATGTAAAAAAAGCTGTAAGTTCGGCAGGGCCGATCTTTGAATACCCTGCACCATTTGGCTAAAATCATCAAAATACCGAATATACGGAGGTACAGTTATATGGGGGATATATGAAGGACTCTTCAATTTGGAATGGGAGTCACTGATGGGGTGCATGATAGATGTACCAAAAGGATTCTTGGAAGTTTGCGCCATAGGTGTACGAAAAGTACCAAAGAGTTAAAAATTCTGAAATTTGATCGATTAGATTACTGATGGTATCTGTGTATAAAATTTGGCGGTGTACGAAAAGTAGTAAATGGTACTAAATTTGATATTGAGTGAGGGGATTGGGCTGGAATGCTCAAATTTGATATTGAGGTCTCTCTTGGTATTTGCAATTGAGATATGGAGGTGGTTTTTGAAATGTGTACTATAATTGTACGAAAATTTGGTATTGGCTGAACAGATAGTGCTTGAAATCCGAAATTTGCTATTAGGGTTGCTGTTCATGTGTAGCTTGGACATATGAATGTGGTTTCGGAAATGTGTACTACAATTGTACGAATTATATTCGGTATTTGGTGCTTGAAAAATTATCCTTAAAAAAATCCACTCCTCTATTTATGACTGAAAAAATATTATTTAAAAAATCCACTCCTCTATTTATGACTGAAAAAATATTCTTTAAAAAATCCACTCCTCTATTGGCCTTTGAAAAAATATTCTTTAAAAAATCCACTCCTCTATTTATGACTGAAAAAATATTCTTTAAAAAATCCACTCCTCTATTTATGCCTGAAAAATATTCTTTAAAAAATCCACTCCTCTATTTATGCCTGAAAAAATATTCTTTAAAAACTCCACTCCTCTATTTATGCCTGAAAAAATATTCTTTAAAAAATCCACGTCTCTATTGGTCCTTGAAAAAAATATTCTTTAAAAAATCCACGTCTCTATTGGTCCTTGAAAAAAATATTCTTTAAAAAATCCACTCCTCTATTTATGCCTGAAAAATATTCTTTAAAAAATCCACTCCTCTATTTATGCCTGAAAAAATATTCTTTAAAAAATCCACTCCTCTATTTATGCCTGAAAAATATTCTGTAAAAAATCCTCGCCTGTATTGGTCCTTGAAAATAATATTCTTTAAAAAATCCACGTCTCTATTGGTCCTTGAAAAAAATATTCTTTAAAAAATCCACGTCTCTATTGGTCCTTGAAAAAAATATTCTTTAAAAAATCCACGTCTCTATTGGTCCTTGAAAAAAAATATTCTTTAAAAAATCCACGTCTCTATTGGTCCTTTAAAAAAATATTCTTTAAAAAATCCACGTCTCTATTGGTCCTTGAAAAAAATATTCTTTAAAAAAATCCACGTCTCTATTGGTCCTTGAAAAAAATATTCTTTAAAAAATCCACGTCTCTATTGGTCCTTGAAAAAAATATTCTTTAAAAAATCCACGTCTCTATTGGTCCTTGAAAAAAATATTCTTTAAAAAATCCACGTCTCTATTGGTCCTTGAAAAAAATATTCTTTAAAAATCCACGTCTCTATTGGTCCTTGAAAAAAATATTCTTTAAAAAATCCAAGTCTCTATTGGTCCTTGAAAAAATATTCTTTAAAAAATCCACGTCTCTATTGGTCCTTGAAAAAAATATTCTTTAAAAAATCCACGTCTCTATTGGTCCTTGAAAAAAATATTCTTTAAAAAATCGACGTCTCTATTGGTCCTTGAAAAAAATATTCTTTAAAAAATCGACGTCTCTATTGGTCCTTGAAAAAAATATTCTTTAAAAAATCGACGTCTCTATTGGTCCTTGAAAAAAATATTCTTTAAAAAAATCCACGTCTCTATTGGTCCTTGAAAAAAATATTCTTTAAAAATCGACGTCTCTATTGGTCCTTGAAAAAAATATTCTTTAAAAAATCGACGTCTCTATTGGTCCTTGAAAAAAATATTCTTTAAAAAATCGACGTCTCTATTGGTCCTTGAAAAAAATATTCTTTAAAAAAATCGACGTTTCTATTGGTCCTTGAAAAAAATATTCTTTAAAAAATCCACGTCTCTATTGGTCCTTGAAAAAAATATTCTTTAAAAAATCCACGTCTCTATTGGTCCTTGAAAAAAATATTCTTTAAAAAAATCCACGTCTCTATTGGTCCTTGAAAAAAATATTCTTTAAAAAATCCACGTCTCTATTGGTCCTTGAAAAAATATTCTTTAAAAAATCGACGTCTCTATTGGTCCTTGAAAAAATATTCTTTAAAAAATCCACGTCTCTATTGGTCCTTGAAAAAAATATTCTTTAAAAAATCCACGTCTCTATTGGTCTTTGAAAAAATATTCTTCAAAAAATCCACGTCTCTATTGGTCCTTGAAAAAAATATTCTTAAAAAATCCACGTCTCTATTGGTCCTTGAAAAAATATTCTTTAAAAAATCCACGTCTCTATTGGTCCTTGAAAAAATATTCTTTAAAAAATCCACGTCTCTATTGGTCCTTGAAAAAAATATTCTTTAAAAAATCCACGTCTCTATTGGTCCTTGAAAAAAATATTCTTTAAAAATCCACGTCTCTATTGGTCCTTGAAAAAATATTCTTTAAAAAATCCACGTCTCTATTGGTCTTGAAAAAATATTCTTTAAAAAATCCACGTCTCTATTGGTCCTTGAAAAAAATATTCTTTAAAAAATCCACGTCTCTATTGGTCCTTGAAAAAATATTCTTTAAAAAATCACGTCTCTATTGGTCCTTGAAAAAAATATTCTTTAAAAATCCACGTCTCTATTGGTCCTTGAAAAAAATATTCTTTAAAAAATCGACGTCTCTATTGGTCCTTGAAAAAATATTCTTTAAAAAATCGACGTTCTATTGGTCCTTGAAAAAATATTCTTTAAAAAATCCACGTCTCTATTGGTCCTTGAAAAAAATATTCTTTAAAAAATCCACGTCTCTATTGGTCCTTGAAAAAATATTCTTTAAAAAATCCACGTCTCTATTGGTCCTTGAAAAAAATATTCTTTAAAAAAATCCACGTCTCTATTGGTCCTTGAAAAAAATATTCTTTAAAAAATCGACGTCTCTATTGGTCCTTGAAAAAAATATTCTTTAAAAAATCCACGTCTCTATTGGTCCTTGAAAAAATATTCTTTAAAAAAATCCACGTCTCTATTGGTCCTTGAAAAAAATATTCTTTAAAAAATCCACGTCTCTATTGGTCCTTGAAAAAAATATCTTTAAAAAATCCACGTCTCTATTGGTCCTTGAAAAAAATATTCTTTAAAAAATCCACGTCTCTATTGGTCCTTGAAAAAAATATTCTTTAAAAAATCCACGTCTCTATTGGTCCTTGAAAAAATATCTTTAAAAAATCCACGTCTCTATTGGTCCTTGAAAAAAATATTCTTTAAAAAATCCACGTCTCTATTGGTCCTTGAAAAAAATATTCTTTAAAAAATCCACGTCTCTATTGGACCTTGAAAAAAATATTCTTTAAAAAATCCACGTCTCTATTGGCCCTTGAAAAAATATTCTTTAAAAAATCCACTCCTCTATTGGCCCTTGAAAAAATATTCTTTAAAAAATCCACTCCTCTATTTCTGCCTGAAAAAAAATTCTTTAAAAAATCCACGTCTCTATTGGCCCTTGAAAAAAAATTCTTTAAAAAATCCACGTCTCTATTGGCCCTTGAAAAAAATTTTTTTAAAAAAATCCACGTCTCTATTGGCCCTTGAAAAAATATTCTTTAAAAAATCCACGTCTCTATAGGCCCTTGAAAAATTATTCTTTAAAAAATCCACGCCTCTATTGGTCCTTGAAAAATATTCTTTAAAAAATCCACGTCTCTATTGGCCCTTGAAAAAATATTCTTTAAAAAATTCACGTCTCTATTGGCCTTTAAAAAATATTCTTTAAAAAATCCACGCCTCTATTGGTCCTTGAAAAATATTCTTTAAAAAATCCACGCCTCTATTGGTCCTTGAAAAATATTCTTTAAAAAATCCACGACTCTATTGGTCCTTGAAAAATATTCTTTAAAAAACCCACGCCTCTATTGGCCCTTGAAAAAATATTCTTTAAAAAATCCACGTCTCTATTGGCCCTTGAAAAAATATTCTTTAAAAAATCCACTCCTCTATTTATGCCTGAAAAAATATTCTTTAAAAAATCCACGTCTCTATTGGTCCTTCAAATAATATTCTTTAAAAAATCCACTCCTCTATTTATGCCTGAAAAAATATTCTTTCAAAAATTCATTCCTCTATTTATGCCTGAAAAAATATTCTTTAAAAAATCCACGTCTCTATTGGCCCTTGAAAAAATATTCTTTAAAAAATCCACGCCTCTATTGGTCCTTGAAAATAATTCATTAAAAAATCCACTCCTCTATTTATGCCTGAAAAAATATTCTTTAAAAAATCCACTCCTCTATTTATGCCTGAAAAAATATTCTTTAAAAAATCCACTCCTCTATTTATGCCTGAAAAAATATTCTTTAAAAAATCCACGTCTCTATTGGTCCTTGAAAAAAATATTCTTTAAAAAATCCACGTCTCTATTGGTCCTTGAAAAAAATATTCTTTAAAAAATCCACGTCTCTATTGGACCTTGAAAAAAATATTCTTTAAAAAATCCACGTCTCTATTGGACCTTGAAAAAAATATTCTTTAAAAAATCCACGTCTCTATTGGACCTTGAAAAAAATATTCTTTAAAAAATCCACGTCTCTATTGTTCCTTGAAAAAAATATTCTTTAAAAAATCCACGTCTCTATTGGTCCTTGAAAAAATATTCTTTAAAAAATCCACGTCTCTATTGTTCCTTGAAGAAATATTCTTTAAAAAATTCACGTCTCTAATGTTCCTTGAAAAAATATTCTTTAAAAAATATTGAAAAAAATATTCTTTAAAAAATCCACGTCTCTATTGGTCCTTGAAAAAAATATTCTTTAAAAAATCCACGTCTCTATTGGTCCTTGAAAAAATATTCTTTAAAAAATCCACGTCTCTATTGGTCCTTGAAAAAAATATTCTTTAAAAAATCCACGTCTCTATTGTTCCTTGAAAAAATATTCTTTAAAAAATTCACGTCTCTATTGTTCCTTGAAAAAAATATTCTTTAAAAAATCCACTCCTCTATTTATGCCTGAAAAAATATTCTTTAAAAAATCCACTCCTCTATTTATGCCTGAAAAAAAAATCTTTAAAAAATCCACTCCTCTATTTATGCCTGAAAAAATTCTTTAAAAAATCCACGCCTCTATTGGTCCTTGAAAAAATATTCTTTAAAAAATCCACTCCTCTATTTATGCCTGAAAAAATTCTTTAAAAAATCCACGCCTCTATTGGCCCTTGAAAAATATACTGTAAAAAATCCACGCCTCTATTGGTCCTTGAAAAAATATTCTTTAAAAAATCCACGCATCTATTGGTTCTTTAAAAAAAATATTCTTTATAAAATCCACGCATCTATTGGTCCTTGAAAAATATTATTTAAAAAATCCACGCCTCTACTGGCCCTTGAAAAAATATTCTTTAAAAAATCCACGTATCTCTTGGTCCTTGAAAAAAATATTCTTTAAAAATCCACGCCTCTATTGGCCCTTGAAAAAATATTCTTTAAAAAAATCCACGCCTCTATTGTCCCTTGAAAAAATATTCTTTAAAAAATCCACGTCTCTATTGGTTCTTGAAAAATATTCTTTAAAACATCCACGCCTCTATTGGTCCTTGAAAAATACTCTTTAAAATATCCACGCCTCTATTGGCCCTTGAAAAAATATTCTTTAAAAAATCCACGCCACTGTTGGTTCTTGAAAAATATTCTTTAAAAAATCCACACATCTATTGGTTCTTGAAAAACTATTCTTTAAAAAATCCACGCCTCCATTGGTCCTTGAAAAAATATTCTTTAAAAATCCACACATCTAATGGTTCTTGAAAAATATTCTTTAAAAAATCCACGCATCTATTGGTCCTTGAAAAATATTCTTTAAGAAATCCATACCTCTATTGGTCCTTGAAAAAATATTCTTTAAAAAATCCACCCAACTATTGGTTTTTGAAAAATATTATGAAGGTATGGTGGAGGGTATTACAAAATAATACATTGTTCTTTACATAAAGAGTTATTCTTCAAATTAGCAGTTGGCAGAAACTGAAAAACTGTTAATTGGTTAAAAACTTCAAATTTTAAATAAAATTTCGAAAAACTTTAGCCAGTCCTATAATCGGCTAAAATCTAAAATCATTCTCCGTGCCAAAAATAGGTAGAACTTACTAGTTTTGCAATTTTAATATTTTTTAACCGTTTTTATTTATTTTTTTTTTAATTCAATTTAATTTTAATTTTATTTTTTTTTTTTTGTGGCATCACTTATAATATCCAGTCAAGATTTTTGACATTTGTAAAATTTTAAACATTTCATTGTCACTGAAAACATTTATATCTTTAAATCATATTTTTACTGAAATTATTCCTAAAATTCCTTGTAATCGAGTTTACTACTTGTCACTGCTCAGAACAGTGACACCACTCACTGGCTAGCTGACTGACTGACTGTCGGTCTATATGTTTGCCTCTTAGCATGTTGGGAGATTGTCATTCGTTCGTTGTTGTAATTCCACTTAACCAATTCATGTATGCTTAAGTTTTATTAATGAATCCACATGTAACATGTTGCAGTTCGCTGCATACATACCTGCATAATACATGCATTGACTATTGACTCTTGTCTGTCACATGGATAGACGACAATTTATCTCATAACCCTGACAGTTCTCGGAGGATAATGGACAATGATAAGTAAGAGTCGCACAAAAAAATGGAAGGATTCTTGTCATATTTTCAGAAACCTGTTGGGATGATAGTGAGGTTATGTTTTCCAAAGAGATAAGAATGCACATTAATTTAAGTCCTTGCAGTCATGTGTGGCGTCATGTCACTTTGAAATTATTTTAATGATTTCGATAAATATTTTTAATTTAAAATTAATTTTCCTAAATAACAATTTTTTATTTCTTTTGCAGATAACAGCCATTGGTAACTTTGAATTAGAAATATTAGAAATTTCAAATACAAATAACCATTTATTATCGGGTTATTGCTGTGGTGTTCCTTTAGAAATAAGAAGTACAAAAACAACAGGTAAGTGAAAATAAATTGTATATTCTATTTTTATGTTTTAATTAGCTGAGGTAATGGTCTCAAACAAGTGCTAATATGTTAGGGCAGAATTATTTGAGACTGATGAGAAAAATACGTTGCTGGATCCCGGGGGAAATCCAGCAAATTATGAACGTAGAGCTAATGAAGAAGACACCGTATTGGCGTTGGGAAAGTTTATATCGAAAATTATCTAAAATAGAGAGGGTCAAGTTTCCCCTTCAACACACTTTGGGAAATTTTCGGATGGTGAAGTGGTAAAAACGGAATCGCAGCATTTCAAAATAATCTACAAAATGATTTGCCGTAAAATACTTTAAGCGATTTTATGCAAAAATCTCCTACAACCCATCATCTTAGAAGGATTACGTCAGAGACAAAAATATTCTTCATCAAATTTTATTGTAAGACACTAAAGAAAAAAGATAACAGATCTCAGCCATATGGCTGATATATACCCTATCATTAGATACGCCAAAACGTGAATCATAGAAATAAAGGTTTTAGACCTTGGGTCTCTTTGGACCAAATCCGTTTCCGGGCATTTGGAGTCGATCTAGCGTCAGATACCTCTCGAAGAGAGTATTCGATTTGATCTAAACTTCGGTACATCATAATATTATCAAACTTAGATTGAATTCAGAGATAGGCAATATCGGTCCAGTCCTTCTGGTATTTTTCAAATAAGGTACGTCATAGAAAGAGAATAAATCATTCGATTTTGTCAATTTTTGTCAGTGCTAGGTTGGGTTGGAAAATGCACAATATCGGTCCACTCCATCGAGTACCACCCCCACTTAGTGTCAAATTTTCAAATAATTATAATTCTTATAAAATGTGCAATAAGAGTCCGACTGTCTTCAAATTTCACATTCGAACGTTTTTATTAACACAAGATCTTGCCTGTTTAAATCATATTATTTGACCCCCACGACAGGTCAAAATTTTGAAAAATCTAATAAAATGTGAAATAGGAGTCCCGCGGTCTTTAAATTTCGCACATCCCAATTCTTTTACCAACACAAGATCTGGATCAAAAATGAATATAACGGACTACAACTTCTGGTACCTTCCTTACAACTGGTCAAAACTTCGGATAACCATAAAAGGCGAAATAAGCATACGATTCTTTTCAAACGTAGCACATGCTAAAATTTCCTACAACTCGAGATGTGGTATGGAGATGGGATACATCAACCTGCTCCTTCAGGTGCCTCACCCATAAAAGGTAAAAGTTTTAAATAAATCCTATAAAATGTGAAATAAAGAAAGTCCGATTATCTTCAAATTTTGCACATCTCTATATTTTTACCAATACAAGATCTGGTATGAAGATATATTTATGTCGGACCACTTCTTATGGTACCTCCGGATCAATTTTTTTTTAATAATTATATCTCAGAAAAAAACGAAATAAGCACCCTTTTCTTAAAATTTCAAATAAAAAATGTCGGACCACTTCTTATGGTACCTCCGGTTCAACATTTTTAATAATTATCTCTCAGAAAGTACGAAATAAGCACTCATCTCTTCAAATTTCAAACATTCAATGTTTTTTATACCCTACACCACAAGGTGGTCAGGGTATTATGTCTTTGTGCATTTGTTTGTAACAGACAAAAGAAAACGAGATAGACCCATAGTTCCTTTTGATGATCTGCATAGAATCACATTCGGAGTCTATTTATGCATGTCCGTCCGTCCGTCTGTCCATGTATTTTTGTAAACAAAGTACAGTTCGCATTTATTACCCGATCCAGATGAAATTTTCCATAAATCATTTGTTTGGTCCAAGGAAGATCCCTATTGAAATTGGAGATAATCGGTAAAAATTTAGATATAGCTCCCATATATATCTTCATCCGATTTGCCTTTAATTGTGCTTCAAACGTGTAATATCAACCCGAATGATATGGAATTTTGCACATACAACCAAATTAGGCCTGAAAATAAGTATGCCAAATTTTATCGAAATCGGTTCAGATATAGCTATAGCTCCCATATATATTGTTCATCCGATTTGTTATATTTGTTACCCACAGCCGTAATATGCACTCCGTAACAACGATATTCAGGGAAATATATCAAATACAGCTCAGAAATATCTTTGCCAAAATTCATCGATTACACATCTCAATACTTTTTATCAGTATTTGTATTTTCTGTTTTAATACCCTTTCTTCTTCTCCCCTACCTCTTTCACAAGAGTTCAACATTTTCCAAAAAATATAGGTGAGGGGAGGAAGTAGTCGATATTGTCCCAACCTAATATGTCGCAGTAATTATATCAAATTTAGGTCATATACGAAATGAGAAATTTTGAGCCACTTCTTCGGTACCGCCCCAATAAAGAGTAAACATTTTGAATAATCAAGTCAAAATATGTTTCAGTATCAAACATAAGCTGAGGGTATATATCCGTCGTCGAAAACGACTGATACTTTTTAATAAGCCCTGGAAGGCTTTGACCATAAAATTAGTAATTTTTGCATAATTGTGATTTAACTCTCTTTGAATTTCAAATCACAATCGGTCTTTTGACAGCAAATTTAGTTGTCAGATGGGTTGACCTGCCGACCTTTATAGGGTCGTCAGATGTGGCCGACCTTATATATGACTTGCTTTTTAATTTTTTGTTTTTGAAAATTTGAAATGCTGAGCCTATACCAAGAACTGAACCTTTTCCGGGGATATCCTCATAGAATTAAAAACATCAAATTATAAGAAACTAATTAAGTAAACATGCTTTTAAAATCTTCAAACTACTTTAAATCTGAAAATACTGGCTAAACCAAATAGTTGACTTGAAAACTGTTTTCAGAAATGATTTTTTTTCTTACTGAGAACAATGTCAAAATACAAAAAATTTTGATTGTGAATGAACTTTTAAAAATATTGAAAATTCGAAGTCTCATATATTGGGCTTTATCTAATCGTAGCAGACAATTATGGGCGGAGAATTAACCTTTCCAGACGATCTTAACTTGGAAATATTTTTGGATTCTTATTGATAACATTTTACATTTTTGATTTAAAACAAATGTACCCTCTCTTCATGTTTTTCCAGGTTGTCCGCCGTGTTCAACAGCATTTCGTTTGTGCCTTAAGGAGTATTCAGCAGCCGAACAAGGTACACCCAGTATATCAACGGGATGTTCGTTTGGCAATACAACGACGGGGATATTAGGTGGTTCCAGTTTTGTGCTCAGCGATCCGGTTCGAGGTGCCATGATATTGCCATTTACATTTCGATGGACGGTAAGTGGAATAAACGACTACTCGTATTAAAAAAATCAATACATCCCAAGCCAAAAGGCAAAAAAAAAAAGAATTCTGAATTAAAAAAAAAAATAGCAGATTTAAAAAATTTAAGGGGCGCTTTATTTAAAGGTTACCCAATGCTTTACTATCAAACCTAAAGTTTAAATTTTCTCGTCATAGTATTTTGGGTTAAAATCAGATAAAGCCGATTTCTAGAAATAATATCTAGTTCTCAATATTTGACTGGTAAAAGATTGGTCATAAGAATAAGTTAATTTTTTTTTCATTTTGACATCACTACACCATAAAATTGTTGGCACTACCTCCGCTCATGGGTGGACAATTAAACCGCTGTTAATGTACATCGTGTTTCCATTACACAACATTAATATTCATGGCCAAGCGAAAGTAAACGACTTTGTCTCAATGGTGGCCATAAAAAAGTCTGCAATTGCCGATAGTATTGCAAATGAATTGTTAAAGAGGAAAAAAATAATTCGATAAGAAAGATATCTATCATTGGCAAGAAATACTCTATAGAGGGCGGAGGGATAAAAGGCAATCAATGCATCGGAACAAGTAAGAAATGGAAATAAAGTGTAAATCGCTTGGGAACATTTCTGGGTCATTAAACCCGCATTACAATTTTATGGTTACCTTTTACAATCTATTTGAGTAATGCAAGGAATATTAAATATTGTTATGTTCTTCGTCAGAACTTTATTGGAAGAGCACATAATGAAGATGTTAGGAAGTATTGTTGAGAGTCGTTCTGAAAACAACGAGCTAAATTGATTATACCATTAAAAATTACAATTAGCAACATTGTATTCAAAATATTCGAAAGGCTTTTATCTAAAGTAATTTTACGCTTTTTTATATCTTATTAAAAAAAAAAAAAACAATAAAAAACTTCTTAAAAAACTGTTTAAATAAGTAAATGGCCCTTAGCTAGAAAAACATAAAAAGTATTCTATATAAACAGTTTTTAAGTCTTGTATAGGTCCAATAATATTAAATACGTTCTACAGACGGCAAATTTAAAAGGACTTTTTTCTTTTCTATAGACAACGAAAGTTTTCCATTTACTCTATAGACAAAAGATTCCTTCATTACATTGTACAGATATAGGACTTTTTTAAGAACTTTAAAAGAAAAAGGGCCTGTGTAATGTCATCTATCAAAGAACAGATTTCCAGGGACACAATAAACAGAACAGCTTTTAAAGATACATTTCAAGGCATTTCTTAACGGGACAGCTTTGCAAGGTAATTATAAACGCTTTTCATGGACAGAGGAGCTATTCAGGTTGCCCTATATAAGTAAGAGCCTTCGGTTTTCTATAGGTAGATGGGCTTTAGTAAACTTCCTATAGTCTGAGAAAGCTTTACAGAGCCTACAAGAGACATAAGAGCTTTTTAAGTCTTCATTAGATAGATTCTCTTTTCAAGGTATTTTATGGGCAGAAGTAATTCTCAAGGGGTCTTTATGAAAACACAAATTTTCATGGCCTTCTGTTTGCAAAAGAGCTTTCAAAATCTTTTACAGACACCAAACACCCAATATATACTACAGACCACATATCTTTCCAAAGTCCTTTATAGACGTGAGACTTTTCGAGGCCATCTATAGACCGAAGAGTTTTCCAGGGTCTTCTATGAACAAAAGAGTATTTCAAGGTATTCTACAGATGGAAACGCTTTAGACGGAAAAGCTTTGCTAGACGTTCTGCCGTCTGAAGAGCTGCACGTATACCTTGTTGCAATAGTCAGAAAAACTTTTTAAGTATTCAATAGACGGATTCACTTTTCAAGGTATTTTATGGGCAGAAGAATTGATCTTAAAAAGAAAGCTTTTCATGATCTTCTATTAACAGAAAAGCTTTCAAAGTCTTTTACAGACACAAATATTTTAAATATTTTCAGTAAAAAGCCGAGCTTACCAAGGTATCTATAGATATGATAACTTTCGAAGCCTTCTATAGACCGAAGAGCTTTCCACAGTCTTTTAAGTATGGAATAGCTTTTCGAGGTCTTCTATGTAAAGAAGAACTTTTTAAGGAATTCTATTGAAGGGAAAGCTTTTCTAAGTATTTTTAGTCTGATGAACTGTACAGGGTATACAAAGGCAGAAGAGCTTCTCTAGTCTTCACTAGACAGATTCAAAGTATTTTATAGGCAGAACCCTTTTAATGGCGCTTTGTTTTAGCAGAGCTTTCCAAGGTCGTCTAGAGACAGGAAAACTTTCAAGGACTTCCAAAGACAGAAAAGCTTTCCAGGGTGTTCTGAGTATGAGTTAGTTCTTCAGGGTATCCTATGGACAGAACAACGTATCAAGGTCTTCTATGGACAGAAGAGTATTTCAAGTAATTCAATGGATAAAAAAGTACTTCATTACATAGATAAGTTTTTCTTTATCCTCTACAGAGGCAAGAGCTTTACAGTGCCTTCCATAAAAAGTGACCCTAAAAATTAACTATAAAAATGTTTAAGGTCTTCTAGAGACATTTGGCTTTCTGTAAACCGAAACTCGTTAATAGGTCTTTAATAGACTAAAAGACCTTCTGTAGGCCTTTTGAATACATTTGATATACAGCAGGTCCTTTAAGGCTCTTCTTTAGACAAATGACTTCAAAAGGTTCTCTATATCTCTTAAAATCTTCATTAAAAAGATACTCTGTTCACAGAAGTCCTTCAAAAGATCATCTTGTACCTTCCAATATGCGGTATTTTAGCGACATTATTAACCGGAATTGTTTCAAATTTGGTATTTGAAATTCGTAATGAATACTACAGCTTTTGACAGAAAATTGTTTGTGCAGGTCCACGTCTTCGTATAGCCTCCATATGACAGTACCCCCTGATATTCGGTATTTTAATAATTTTGAGCGACATTATTTACCGGAACTGTTTCTAATTTCACATTTGAAGTTCGTAATGGTTATTACCTGTGACAGAAAATTGTCCGTGCAGGTCCACGTCTTCGTATAGGCCCCATGTAACGGTACCCCCGATATACGGTATTTTGATGATTTTTATTTACCGGAATTATTTCAAATTTTGTATTTGAAGTTCGTAATGGATACTACAGCCTATTCCAGAAAATTGTATGTGTAGGTCCACGTATTGTACCTCCCTATACTCGGTATTTTATTATAAACAGATTTTTTTAAGAAGTTAAGCATTTGAATATTATAATAGCTTATGACAAATGCTGCCTATGCAGGTCCACCTCGTCGTATAGACCCTAATATACGACTACATTCGGGGTTTTTAAGATTTTAACATAATTTTTAATAGATTTTTTTTGGAAAATTGCCAAATTTTGTACCAAATGGTGGAGGGTATTCAAAGTTCGGTCCTGTCGAACTCACAACTTTTTTACTTGTTTTTCTTCTTACCGCTCTTACGCCAAAATCAGTGCTTGTTTTGTGGCAAGAAAAATCCCTTCCTTCACTGCATTTAGATATAGACAGATAAAAGATTTACGGCTTAGATCCATGGCGTAGATGCAACATGATTTGTCGGACACTGTATGATTAAATGAAAATATTGGAAATTTCCCAATGTTGTCTTCTTCCTCGGCCAGCAACAACCTTGTAATCTATGTAGACGAAAAATCGTAAAGAAAAAACTCGAAAGCAATTAAAGTTGCAACGACTTCGTCGTCATCATCATCCTCGTCGTCGTTGTTGACCAGCTGGAAGTCAGGAAATTCTCATTTAAAGTCTAAAGAACTGCCAGCAACGACACACTTTTACGTTGCAACTCCGGTGAGGAAGTTGCCACTCTAGACGCAACACTAGACTGGACTGCTAGCTTAACTACTTTTCGTTTGGGCTATTTTCAGTACTGCTCAAGCGCCAAGTTGTGAAGATGGGAAGGTGGAAGGTTCTGTTCTTTCATTTATTTGATCTACCAGACAATCTTGGGGCATCTGTAATATAATTTTCTTCCTCCAGTTGCAGGGATAATAAAATGACAAGATCATTGTTTTGTGTCTACTGAGAACAATAATTTTAAGTTGCAATACAGCTATGATAATCGTAATTTGAAGATGCTGTTGTAGAGGTAAAAGAGAAATTCGTATAAAAAATATAGGAAATTCTACAAGGATTTTCTTTAACATCACAAAGTGATATATCCGATTATATCATATTTATATTTTAAGCATCATATTCGAAAACCTAAAAATGTGTGATGCTCTACAGCTAAAATGATGAAGTTCTGCACCGCCCGCGTATAGCGACAACTATATCAAGAAAATTTTATGTTTTTGATTCATTTCATCCTCTTTCATCATTATGAGTAGAGATAAAATTCTGAAATTTAATTTTTATATTACTGATGGTATCTTTGTTTTAGATTTGGCAGTGGTTTTGAAATACGTCGTATATTTGCACGGAAAGTTCTAAATGGTACCAAATTTGGTAATGGACGAAAGGAATGGTTATGAAATTCTCAAATTTGATATTCAGGTCTCCATTGGTATCTGGAATTATGAAATGGAGTTGGTTTTTGAAATGTTTACTATAATTGTACGAAAAGTACTAAATGGTACCAAATGTGTTATTGGGTGAAGGAATAGAGTTGGAATCCTCAAATTCGATATTGTGGTCTCCGTTGGTATCTGGAATTAATATATGGAGTTGGTTTTGGAAATTTGTACCATAATTGTATGAAAAGTACTGAATCGTATTAAATTCGGTATTGGGTGAAGGGATAGAACTAGAATCCTCAAATTTGATATGCATTTCCATGTTGGTGTCTGTGGTTGAGACAAGGATTTGGTTTCGGATATGCGTCGTATTAAATTTGGTAAAGAGGGAAATAACAGAGCTGAAATCTTGAAATTTAAAATTAAAGTCACTGTTGGTATCTGAAGATGATATATGATATTGTTTCAAATGTGCATATTTTAACTTTTTTTTATACCTTCCACCATTCGGAAGGAACTTGACATTTCTCAAAAAAAAAATCCATCAAAAACTATCGCTCAAATGAGAACCGTTACATAGGGGATATAGGAAGACTTGAACCTGCATAGGTAATTTTTTGTCAAGGGCTATAGTAACGATTCCGAACTTCAAATAAGGTGAATAATGGCTAATATCATCAAAATACGAAATGAAGGGATGTACCGTTGTATGAGGGCTATAATAAACGTAGACCTGCATAGACAATTTTCCCTCATAGGTTATAGTACCCAATACGAAATTTAACGCAATTCTGGCGAATATGTCGGAGTAGCGCAATAAGATCGCTTACTAAAACGTAGACCATTGTAGACAATTCTCTTTCAGGGAGTAAAGTATTCATAGGAAACTCCTTGTATGGATTTTCAGACAATTCCACTGAAAAATTTGGCTACAAACATTAAAATAGCAAATATAGGAAGGTACCGTTATCTATATAGACAACTCTCTTCCTGAGGGTAGAGTACTCAGAAGGAACTCCCTGTGTGGGTTTTGAGACAACTCCATTGAAAAATGTGGCTAAAACATTAAGATACCCAATATAGGGAGCACCATTGTGTGGGGGCTACTCGACATCGTGGACCTATATAGACAATTCTCTTTCAGGGGGTAAAGTACTCACAGAGATCTCCCTGTGTAGAATTTAAGAAAATTCCATTAAAAATGTGGAATCATGGAAATACCGAATATCGGAGGTGCGGTTACATGGTATGATATAGCCTCTCTTCGAACTTGACCTGCCTGCAGACATAAGACAGATCGGTGCAAAGTTTTAGCTTCCTATCTTTCGATGAGTTGCAAACGGAATGACGAAATTAATATAGCCTCCATACTATGTATGGTGGAGGGTATAAAAATGCGTATGTTGAACGAAAAAAAGTAAATACTGAATTTGGTACTGGCTGAGGATATAGAGTTGGAATTCTGATTTTTTATATGTACGTCACTGTTGGTATCTGTAGTTGAGAGGAAAGGAAATACGTACTATGAACGTACAAGTGTGCAAAATGCCAGAAAATGTAACATTAGGATAGAGTTCGATTTCTGAAATCTGGTATCGATGTCACAGTTGCTTTCTAGGGTTACACATTGAAAAAAATTGAGGATTTTGGCTTTAGGGTGTAAAAGGTTAACATTTTCCTACTATCCTTTCTACAGGGTGAGACAAAAAAAAAACCTGTAACAAAGTCAAAGGCCATAATTTTTATTTTTTTTTTTTTTAACTTTCATTGAATGAAACCAAAAAATGTCGGAAATAGCATAAAATGTTAGAATAAGTTTAGATTTGTTCGAATTGGTCACCTTCGGCACGAATTTTGGCCTTCAAACGGCCAATGAAACGGCCAATCACACGCTGCCCGAATGTTGCTCTGCGGTATTTTGGCCCATTCCCGGCGAAGCGCTTGCTTGAGGTGATCGACACCTTGGTATTTATTATTGGCAACATTGCTTTCCAAAATACTCCGGACACAATAGTCCAACGGTTTGGTATCAGGAGATTTTGGTGGCCATTGTGCGCTGAAAATGTAGCAAGGAATCTCATTTTGTAACCATCGCGTGCTAAGTGCGATGATGCTGAGGCCTGTTGGAATGCCCAAGTTCTGCGGCCAAAATGTTTGCATGCCCAAAGCTTTGATACACCCTCTAGAATATTTTCGCGGTAATATTCGGCATTTTTTCTGATGCCACGGTCGAATACGAGCGGAAAGCGACTATCGTCTGTTATGGCGGCCTACACCATCAGCATGGCTGGCGCTTGAGTTCTTGTGGCCAACTGAATGTGCACATTATCAGCTGACCTCTTTGGCAAGTAAACACGATCATTTTGTTTGTTTACAAACTGCTGGACAACAAACGTTTTCCCATCGAAAAAAAAACAAATTCGGCCTTGAAAAGCTCTTCTGTCCATAGGAAACCTTGGATATCTCTTCTATCCCTGGAATATAGCTCTTCCTTCTATTAAGGTCATAGAAAGGCTTCTCCGTTTATAGAAAGCCTTAAAAGTTTTGTTTTGTCTATAGAAGTTCTTGAATGGTTAACCACACCACAAGGTGGTCATGGTATTATGTATTTATGCATTTGTTTGTAACAGGCAAAAGGATACGAGCTAGACGCATAGTTCCTTTTGATGATGTGCATAGAATCACATTCTGAGTCGATTTATGCATGTCCATCCATCCGTCTGTCGCATTTATTACCCGATACAAATGAAACTTTACACAAATCATTTGTTTGGCCCAAGGACGAACCCTAATGAAATTGGAGATAATCGGTAAAAATTTAGATATAACTCCCATATATATCTTCGTCCGATTTGCCTTTTATTGTCCGCCAAACGCGTAATATCGGTCCGAATATTATGGAATTTTGCACATACAACCTAATTAGGACTGAAAATAAGTATGCCAAATTTCATCGAAATCGGTTCAGATATAGCTATAGCTCCCATATGTATTGTTCATCCTATTTGTTATTTTTGTCCTCCACAGCCGTAATATGCACTCTGTAACAACAATATTTGGGTATATTTCCTCAAATACAGCTCAGAAACATCTTAGCTAAATTTTATCGAGATCGGTTCAGATTTGGATATAGCTCCCATATATAACTTGGTCCGATTTACTTTTATTGTTCACCAAACGTCTAATATTTGCCCAAATGATATGAAATTTGGCACTTACGACCGAATTGAGTCTAGAAGCTAGTATGTCAAATTTGGTGAAGATCGGTTCAGATATAGCTATAGCTCCCATATATATTGTTCATCCGATTTGTTATTTTTGTCCTCCACAGCCGTAATATGCACTCTGTAACAACAATATTTGGGTATATTTCCTCAAATACAGCTCAGAAACATCTTAGCTAAATTTTATCGAGATCGGTTCAGATTTGGATATAGCTCCCATATATAACTTCGTGCATATTGTGCATCAAAAGTGCAATATTTGCCCAAATGGGATGAAATTTGGCTCTTACGACCAAATTGTGTCTAGTCGGCCCCGCCCGACTTTAAGACTTTCTTTACTAGTTTTGTATTTAATCATGATTTTAAATTTAATTTTTTTATTTCCAGAAATCCTTTACATTAATTCTTCAAGCACTAGATATGTACAATGTTTCATATCCGGGTGAGTATTTTATTTTTTTTTTTTAATTTTTTCCTTAAATCTAAAATCATTAAAAATCGTTTTTTTACGTAATTCGTAATTTATTTTCTTTCATTTTTTGGTATTGCATTTTCCCCAACTTCCGTCTTGGGTTGTTATAAACAAATCGCAAATTCATGTGAACAATGGCTACTCCTTAACTATCCACCCAACAACCAACCAATTTCACAAAACAACAAAATTGTGTTCGTTTGGAAACATACAACATGACAATACAAAAAAATTTCCATTTTCTAAAACAAACAAAAACAACTGCAACAACAACAACAACAACAATGATGATGTCGATGTCTATGATGATGATGGCCATGACTATACCACCCATTTTGTGTTTCATTTTCAAATCCATTGCAACTAACTTCATCGATTGTGCCACCCATTTCACTGGAACAACAACATCCCCGCCAGATTCCGAAAGGTTAATTGAAGAAACATCATTCTCCAGCGTCATCCTACCATCGCCCGAATGGAAAACATTGGATCATATCGGTCGAAATGCCCGAATTACCTATCGTGTCAGAGTTCAGTGTGCAGCTACCTACTACAATACGACGTGTACGACATTTTGCCGATCACGTAACGATCGCTTTGGTCACTACGACTGTGGGCCGCAGGGCGAAAAGATCTGTTTGAACGGTTGGACGGGTGACAATTGTGAAAAGGCCATATGCAAACTGGGCTGTGACCCCGTCCATGGGAAATGTGATAAGCCGGGTGAATGCGAGTAAGTAAATGAAACGAAGTAGAGAAAATGACATAAAAAGAAAAGACAACAAAAGTGTCATATATATTTTTACATACATATCATAATTACTTGAGGTAGTCCGCTACTTGAGTGTGTCACATGGGTGCTATTAAGAAATATAATGTTGTATTTATTATTGTTGCTTTAACCGACTTTAATGGAGGAAATGACCTGAACTAGAAATGTTGAAAGCGATATGAAAAAAAACGGTGTAAAGAGAAACAAGTTGAAAAGCAGTAAGTTCGGCCGGGCCAAACTTTGAAAACCCTCCACCATTTGCAAAGAATTTGGAAATTTTCAAAAAATAAAATCCTTAAAAAATTGTGTTAAAATTTTAAGAATACCGAATATAGCCGTTATATTGGGGTCTATACGACGTGGACTTACATAGCCATTGTTTGTCATAAGCCATTACCATATTCAAATTCGAAACTTGAAATAAACGGTGAATAATGTAGCTAAAATCATAAAAATATCGTATATAGAGAGGTAGTGTTATATCGGAGCTGTGCGAAGACCTGAAACAACATAAACCATTTCTGTCACAGGCTATAGCATCCATTACGAACTTCAAATACGACATCTCAAACAATGTCAGTGGGTTTTGAACCTAAACTAAAAATACCGAATATAGGGAGGTACTGGTATGTGGGGCCTATACGAAGACCTGGACCTGCATAGACAATTTTCTGTCACAGACTGTTGTTTCCATTACGAACTCTAAATACGTAATTTGAAACAATTCCGGTGAATAACGACGCTAAAATCATCAAAATACCGAATATTTGGAGGTACTGTTATATGGGGGCTATACGAAGACGTGGACCTGCACAGAGGTCTGTCATAGGCCGTAGTAACTATTCCAAACTTTAAATACCAAATTTGAAACAATTCCGGTTAATAATGTCGCTAAAATCATCAAAATACCGAATATAGGGAGGTACCGTTATATGGGGGCTATACGAAGTCGTGGACCTGCACAGACAAATTTCTGTCTTAGGCTGTAGTATACATTTCGAACTTCAAATACCAAATTTGAAACAATTCCGGTGAATAATGTCGCTAAAATCACCGAATATCGGAGGTACCGTTATATGGCAGCTATACGAAGCCGATATATCCTATCTGCAAATCAGATATTGAGTTAATAAAAATATTGGGATATGGTGAATTTGAAGAGAATCTGATATTCAAAATTTTGACACGTTGTGGGGGAGGTACCAGAAAGAGTGGACCGATATATCCTACCTTCACAACAGATCTTGTGTTAATAAAAGTATTAGAATGTGTAAAGTTTGAAGACAATCGGAATCTCGCTTCACATTTTATAAAAGTTATAATTATTCCAAAATTTGACCCTTTGTGAGGAAGGTACCACCTTCACACCAGATCTTGTGTTAATAAAAGTATTAGAATGTGTAAAGTTTGAAGACAGTCGGAGTCTTATTTCACATTTTATAAAAGTTATAATTATTCCAAATTTTGAACCTTTGTGTGGGAGGTACCAGAAGGAGTGGTCCGACACATTCCCTCTTCAGACCTGGTTTAGTTTTCATAGAAATACTGAGATCTGCCTGATTTGAAAAAACTCAAATGTTCATTTCGCGTTTTACGAACCTTAGGGTTATTCAAAATTTTAACTTTGTGTGGGAGGTACAAGAAGGAGTGGTCCGACACATTCCATCTTCAGACCTGGTTTTGTTTTTATAGAAATACTGAGATCTGTTATACTTGAATTTGTAAAGAATCAGCTGTTTATTTCGCGTTTTACGAACTTCTTGGTTATTCATAATTTTAACCCATTTGTGGGTGAGGTACCAGAAGGAGTGGACCGATGTATCCCATTTTCCCACCAGATCTTGTGCTATTAAAAAAAATAAATGTGTGAAATTTGATGCGAATTTAATTGATCTTTTTGACTCTTTGTGGGGGAGGTACTTGTGGTCCGATACAATCCATCTTCAAACCTGATTTTTTGTTGACAGAAATATTGAGATGTGCCGATTTTGAAAAGAATCGGAAGCTCATTAACGTTTTACGAACCTCATGTCTATTCAGAATTATGATCCTCTTTGGGAGGTTACCAGAAGGAGTAGACCGATATATCCCATCTTGAAACCAGGTCTTGTGCTAATAAAAATATTGGGATGTGTTGAAGTTGAAGAGAATCTAATGGTTATTTCGCATTTTATGATAAATATAATTATGTAAAATTATGAACCTTCATGGGGGTGGTACCGAGATATATCGGAGTGACCAATGTATCTCTTCTTCACACCGAATTTTGTGATAATAAAAATATTGGGATGCGGTGAATTTGAAGATAATCTGATGCTGATTTCGCATTTTATAACAGTTATAATTATTGAAAATTTCGACCCTTTGTGGGGGAGGTACATGATGAAGTAGTCCAGTAAAAATATTGGGACGTGCAAATTTTGAAGACAATAGAACTTTCATTTCACATGCGGGATAAAGTGGGCCGATATTGTCCACTTTCGCAGACGACTTAGCACTGATAAAAATATTGGGATATGCAAAGTTGGCACAAAATCGAAGGATCCTTTCTCTTTCTATGATATAAATTATTTTCTTTGAAAATGTTGACCTTTTACGGGGGAGGTACCAGAAGGAGTGAATCGATTTCACTCATTTTCGAACAGGATCTAATTTTGATAATAATATTAATAATATTACGATGTACCAAGTTTTGACTAATGGATGCTCCCTTCGAGAGTCATCGTGCACACCATCCATCCAGCCAGACAGACAGAAAGACAGAAAGACGGAAACCCCTAAATCGTCTCCAAATTGTCCTGAAACGGATTTTGTCCAAAGAGAGCTAGAGTCTAAAACCTCTATTTCGATGAGACACGTTTTGGTCGTATCAAATGATATATACCCGCCATATGGCTAAGGATATAATAACGGTACCAAATTCATTATTCATTGATGTTGCTGAATTGATTCTCCCAGATTAGATGTCATAAAACAACAAGACATACATAAATCCAAACCGCTAACTCCGTACTACGCTGCATTTTAACATCAACCATAAAATGAATTTCACATTCCTCAAATATTTTTCAAACATTTTTAAAACTACTAACTCCACCTCTTTTTTCCAAAAAAAAATTAAAAATACACACACACACCACCACCACAACATCTCCTTCGATGTGATTTTTGGCATTATAAAGCATCTGCAGAGATAATAAAATTGCTTAGTAACAGCATGCTGCTGTATGGTTAAGTAAATCCAAGCAAATAAATAACTTATTTCTCAGGTCAAACCTTGCCAAACAAACCAACAGCCAAACATAAAAATGTGTACATTGTCTATGACCGACCCAACTAAGTGCTAGGTATACAAATTGGTATGAGAGACTGCTAGACTAACTGTTGTTGCAACCCAATTCTGACCTATTGATGGTTAACAAATAAATATATGGCTGATGTTGGCCATCATTGATCTTTGTCTACTTAAATTTTTTGTTGCTGTTGTTACTTTCGGGATTTCTAAATACAGTGTAGCAAGGATGGGAAGAGTATGGTTAGAAAACGAGGGTTGTCATCATACGTTTACCCAACTTGACAAGTAAACAAAGCTTGGTTTTAGCTTTAAATACAACCGAAATTCTCTATGGTCGTATTTAAAATGGAGTGTATTTAAATCTTATCCTTCTGCTTACAACTCCACCAAGTTATGCTTGTAATGCTCTATGAGCTATGTTTCTGCTACCCAAGCTTAATTTTTTTGTCTTTCCTCGAGATCTTATATTTTACTGGAAATTATTGTTTATATACTGACTAACTGAGCATCAACGCCCAGACGAAACAGCTGAAGCTAGAATCTTGAAATTTTGGGTGAGGATCACTCTTGGTCCGAAGGTGTTAGATAAGACAGGGTGTTTGACAATTCGTACTAGAAAAGTACGAAAAATAATAAAAGGTACTAATTATGGTATACTTTGTATTCGAACCAATAGAGCTGGAACTCTTTAAATTGGAATGAAGTGTACGATGAATGTACCAAAGGGTTTTTGGAAATTCGAACTATATGTGTACGAAAAGTACTAAAATGTACCACCTTTGGTTCCAAATCATATCATACGAACGGTTTGAGATAAAAACTTGAAATTTGGAATAGGAAAAGTACTAAACAATACTAATTGTTGGTACAATTCGAATTTAGAGGAGAGGGTGGAGCTGGAATCCAGTAATTTGAAATTAACATTGCTGGCGGCGGGTAGAATTGGGATGTGGCGCTAGTTTTCGAAATGTGTACTTATGTGTCCTAAATGGTACGAAATTTGGTACAATTTGAATTTGGGTGAACTAATAGAGCTGGAATGGTGGAATTTAGAAATAAGATAACTATCGCTCTTTAGGACTGAGGTATGAACGTAGTTTTAGAAATGCGTACTCATGTGCACTAAATGGTACTAAATTTGCTACAATTTATGTTCTGAGTGAATCGACAGAGCTGGACAATTGGAATAACCATTACGACAAATGCGATAAATGTACTAAATTACATATAAATGTACTCAAATCAGTACAATCTGGATTTGCCTGAACTAAAAGGGCTGGTATCCTGAAATTTGAAATTAACATTACTGTCGTAGTGTAGAATTGGAATATAGAAGTAGTTTCGGAAAATCGTGCTTATGTGTACTACATGTGACTAAATTTGGTACAATTATTATTTGGACGAAACAATAGGTGTGGAGTCCTGAAATTTGGAATTGGGATTACTGTGGGAGTGTAGGATTGGGGTATGTAGGAAGCTTTGGAAATTCGTACTTATGTGTACTAAATGGTACTTAATTTGGTACAAGTTAGAACTGTGGCGAACAGATTTAGTTGGAATTGTGAAATTTGGACTTCGAGTCACTGATGAAATGTAGGATTGCAGTACCTGGACATATGTAGGTGATTTCGGAAATGTGTACGAAGAGTACTGAATGGTACTAAATTTTGTACTAAATGTACAATTTAGTACTATATTTGGTATTGGTATTTGATATGAATGTCACTGTCGGGGTCTGTCGTTAAGATATGGAGATGGTTATGGAAAGTGTACTAAAGTTCTACTTTTTCGTACTAAATTTGGTATTGGGTTTGTGGCTGGGATTGTCAAATTTGATATTGGGCTTCCTGATAATTTTTCCTTGTGCTTATAAAAACAAAGATTAAAAATCCACGAGATTACGATTCAAATTTTACAAATAATATTTAGAAATCCAAGAATATAGTTCACGTAGACCTCACGAAAATAATGTTTATGAAACACTCGAACATAGGTCATTTGATCCATTAGTTATTTTGAATTTTTTTTTCTCTTTTTTGAAAACGACTTTTTAAAATCAAAGAATCTAGTTTTTTAAAATAATCCCATTTAGTCCTTTGGAAAAGAGGACATTTTTATACCCTCAACCATATGACAGAGAGGCTATATGTAGGACTTAGGTCTTTATGGACCAAATCTATTTCAGGACAGTTGGAGTCGATATATGGTTGTCCGTCCGTCTGTCTGGCTGGCTGGCTGGTGCGCACGATAACTCTCGAAGGGAGTATACGATTTGGCCCAAACATGGTACATCGTAATAACTCGAGTTCGGAGATATCGGTTCACTGCATTTGGTACCTACCTCAGAAAAAGTCGATATTTTACTTCACAGAAAGAAAAAGGATCCTTCGATTTTGCTTCAACTTTGAAGGTCAGGTGCGAAAATGGACAATATCGGTCCATTCGGTCCATCCGATTGTCTTCAAATTACACAAGTCACAATATTTGTATTCACTCAAGGTCTGGTATAAAAATGGAATAACACAAAGGGTAACAAATTAACATCTGCTTCCTTTGAAACTTGGCAGGTCCCAATATTCCTATCAACACAATATAAGGTGTCAAGATATAATATATCAGACCACTTTTTCTGGCATCTCCCCCAACCAAAAGGGGTCAACATTTTGAATAATTATATCTCTCATAAGCTTCCGATTCTCTTCAAATTTCACACATCCCTATACTTCTACTAGCACAAGATCTAATGTGAAGATGGTGGATATCGATCCACCCCTTCTGGTACCTTCCCCACATAGGGGTCAACATTTCCCCATAACAATATCCATCAAGCTCATAAAACGCGAAATGTTTTGTTTCTATATGTTTCTATCAACACAAAATCTCCTGCGAAAATAGGATATATCGGTCCACACCTTCTGGTACCTCCACCACAAGGGGTTAAAATTTTGAAGCTCGAAATTAACGTGAAATTATCATCCGATTTCTCTTCAAATTTCACAAACGCACAAACATTTTTGGTAGTACAAGATCTGTTGTGAAGATGATATACATCTGCGAACCACTTCTGGTACAACATCCACAAAGGGTCACTCTGCAAAAAATAGGAGATGTCTGATTTCCTAAAAAAATTAAAAATATTTTATAAAATATCTAAATATTTTGAAATATTATTGGCCATTGACGTCCTAATTTAACAACCCTGAGAAGCGCTTAAAATTTAAAAATGTGCGTAAAAAGGGTGAATTCGAGGAGTTAGTGAGTTTGTGTATTTCATCCTTAGATATTATATGGGGTTTTGCAGGAAACAACATCAATTTAATTTTTTTTATTATTTTTTTTACCTTATCTCCGTTTTTTGTTTTTAGTTGTCGACCTGGCTGGCAGGGTCCGTTGTGCAATGAATGTGTCGTCTATCCGGGCTGTAAGCATGGCTCTTGTTACGGTGAGGCCTGGACATGTAAATGTGATACAAATTGGGGTGGCATTTTGTGCGATCAAGGTGAGTCATTAAATTGCAACTAAATTATGGCTGAACAAATCATCTCACATACGCTAATATCCGCATGAACTCAATACAAATCGCCAATCAAAATTCTCGGCGATAATTTACATACAACGAACTCATTGGTGTATTTTTCAGTTTCGGCTGATTTAAGTTTAATATTTTACCATTTTTGTTTTTTACAAAACTTATGATTCACGTTTATCTCTTCCCTTTTTTTTTACATCCGACTAGATTTAAATTACTGCGGCACACATGAACCCTGCAAACATGGCGGCACTTGTGAGAACACAGCACCTGATCACTTTCGCTGCACATGCGCCGAGGGCTTAGCTGGGGAACGTTGTGAAATCATAGAGCATCCATGTGCAACGCAGCCATGCAAGAACGGTGGTACCTGTACGATAAAGGTAAGCGGGGCTATCTATGTATGTGTATGTTGGAAATAACCTTGGCTTTAAGTGTCTACATTTTCGAATATTTATTTATATCATGGCATGCCACGGCATGCCGCGTGATACATTATTCTCTAGAGAAAAAAAAAAACAAGATTAAGGCAATCTCAAGGAGATGGAAAGATTACATCTTTGAATATCTTTGTTATCGATTCCGTTGCTTCCCATCTCGGCTAAGCGCAAGAATCTAGAATGTCATAGGTTATGAAAAATACGTGATATAGCAACAAAATTCTTTGGATCTCTCCTCTATTTGCCGGTGAATGGTAATTCGTTTTTGCAGTATTGAATTTAGTTTTGGCTAATAATTTGTTCGGCAATTTGTTATGGAATTTAATTCAATTTGCATTGATTTTCTTGAGCCGTTGTTGTTGCAACAACAATGTATGGATCGAGGAGAATTTTTGAGTTTGAAATGAAGGAATGGTAACGGAAAATATTACCATCAAAATGCTCTAGTAGCTAAGAGCACTTAAAAGGTCTTTAATATACAAGATCTGTGAGAGTTCTCCATCAGCCACAGGCTGCCAATGGTCTTCAAAGGATATAAAAAATGTCAGAGGTTCCTGATATACAGAGAGATGTACAAAAGGTTATCTATAGCTAGAGATTTGCAAAGTTATCTATGAGAGAGTTCTCCATCAGCCACAGGTTGCCAAAGATCTCATTACTTATAGGTCTTCAAAGGATATAAAAAAATGTCAGAGGTCCTTGGTATTCAGAGAGATTTACAAAGGTTATCTATAGCCAGAATACCCCCCAAAATTTGCGTTTAGATAGGAAAGTTTTCAAAGCTTTTTAAAGACAGTAAACTTCGTCGAGGTCTTTTAACACAGAGGATTTTTCGGGACTACTTTCGGCAGAGCTTTTTTTCTTTTATATAAAAAGAAGACTCTTCCGACGGCTTCTACGGAAGACGTTTCTGATATATTCTTCTGCAAAGACCATTCAAGGCTCGTCTATATACTGAAGATCTATCCGAGGCCTCCTTCAGACAGAAGTTCTTTTAAAGATCCTCTTAATGCAGATAACCTGTCTGAAGTCTTTAATATGCAAAGTTCTTCCCTCTGCAGAAAACATGAAAAAGGTTTAAAAAAATTTCCATATGGCTATAGGTTGCACCTAAAGATCCAGATATAAGATGGGACTTCCATCTATAAAATACCTCTAAATAGCTTCTTGACTTTAGACATACTATTCCGGCTTTAGAAGAACTCTAAATGGTATTTTGGATATAGTCGACTTGTAATCGATCTTCAGGCAGTGGAGGACCTACAGAAAAACACCTGTCTTAAGGTGACCTCTGAAAGGTTATCTGACTTTTAAAATCACTTTTAGCTACAAAAGGCCTCCAAACAGCCTCCGGATTAGAGAAGACCACTCAGCACTTTTCTGGCTACAGAAGACCTTTAACGTTTTTTTTTTTTTTTGCTTCAGAAGACCGATGAGATGTCTAACTACTGAAGATCTCTCAACGGTATTTTGGCTACAAAAGCCCTCTCAAAGGTATTCTGACTACAGAAGGTCTTCTACTTACAGAAGAAATATGAACGGTCTTATGACTACCGAATACCTCGAAACGGTCTTTTGATTACAAGAGACCTCTAAAGGGTCCTCTAGCTATATAAAACATCTAAACGGGTTTTTTGCCACAAAAGACCTGTAAATGGTCTTCTATAGAAGACGTATAAATGGTATTCCGTATTCAGAAGACCTCTAAATTACAAGAGATCTCTCAACGGATGTCTCTCTAGAAAATAACTCTAAAGGGTGTTCTGTCCACAGAAGACCTCTAAACGATATTCTAACTACAAAATCCTCTAAAAGGTCTTCTAGTTCAGAAGACCTCTTCTGGCTTCAGAAGACCTCTTCTGGCTTCAGATGACTTCTTCTGGCTTCAGAAGGCCTCTTCTGGCTACAGAGGAAATCTCAAAGGTTTTTCTGGCTACAGAAGACCTCTCAATAGTATTCTGAATTCTCTACGGTATTCTGAATTCTCTACGGTCACCTGGTTGCGGAAGACTCTCAAGGGTCTTTTGACTACAGAAGATCTCTCAAGGGGTCTTCTGGCTTCCGAATACATCCTCATTTACATTTCTTTTGGCTACAGAATACCTCGAAAGCGTCTTTTGGCTTCCATAGACTTCTCTAAAGCCTTCTGAATACAGAAGACCTCTAAACGGATTTCTGGCTACAGAACTCCTCTCAACGGTCTTCGGCTACGATAGACCTATCAAGAGTCTTTTGAAGACAGAACAACTTTATACGGGTTTCTGGCTACAAAGGCCTCTCTATGGTCTTCTAGCTTCAGAAAACATCTTCCGGGTACAGAAGACCTCTTGTAGCTATAGAGGAAATCGCAAAGTTCCCGCAAAATGAATACAGAAGACCTTTCAAGGGTCTCCTGACTACAGAAAACCTCTCTAGGATCTTCTGGCTCTGTAGGGTTTTCTGGCTACAGAAAACCTCTGAATGGACTTTTAGCCACGATAGATCTCTCAAAAGTCTTCTGAATGGAGAAGGCCGCCAAAAGACATTTGGGCTACAGAAGATCTCTCTAAGGTCTTCTGGCTACAGAAGACCTCTCAGCGATCTTCTGGCTACTCTCAAAGATCCTCTAGCTGCAGAAGACCTCTCAAAAGGTCTTCAGGCTACAGAAGAGCTCTCAATGATCTTCTGACTACGGGAGACCTCCCAAAGTTCTTCTGGCTATAAAAGCTCTCTCAACAGTCTTCTGACTACAGAAAACCCCTGAAAGGTCTTTTGGCTACAGAGGTCTTCTCAACGGTTTTCTGACTACAGAAGAGCTCTCAATAATCTTCTGACTACGGGAGACCTCCCAAAGTTCTTCTGGCTATAAAAGCCCTCTCAACAGTCTTCTGACTACAGAAAACCCCTGAAAGGTCTTTTGGCTACAGAGGTCTTCTCAGCGGTTTTCTGACTACAGAAGACCTCTCAAAGGACTACAGATCATATTTCAAAGGTATTTTGGCTACAAAAGACCTCTTAAGGGTTTTTCTGACTACAGAAGACCTTCAAAATTCCCCAATCTTAAAAAAACTTCCCCGCCGAAAACCAAGGTAAGTAATGGGTTTTGCCAGCCAGTTTTGTCCATTAGTTGTTTTAAAGCATGCCGTCTCCCGTGGCTTAGATTAACATGTATGTATTTAACTCTCCAGCTCTCGTTTAATTGTAGGCTACGCAAACGCCAGAGTAACAACAACAACAACGAATCCCCCCATTTGTAATAAGTAAATGTATGATAAACGTTAAGTTTTAGTGATTCGAACGTTTATTTTTATTTCCTCTGTGTGGACAATTACGAGAACTCGTCAATTTATTTGTTTCATCTTCCATTTTCTTTGCTTTGCTTTCACAGGAATCATCAGCCACAATGCGAAATGGCTCTGGATTACCATCATCATCTTCGTCAGCATCCTCATCTTCGTCGTCATCATATCGAGTTATGCGTGACTTAAGTTCGGCCATGGGGAAACCAGTTAATAGACGCAATTTGCCGCAGCTAGGATTAAATTCAGGATCACCGACATCGTCAGCGGCATTGTTGTCAGCGTTGTTGTATGGCCATAGCAATGCAACGGCCGCCGCAACAACAAACGAATCTAGCCATCATAATGCAGCCACAACTACGTCGAATAGCCACAGCCATCATCAAATTCCACCAGTTTCGGAATTCACTTGCGATTGTGTACCCGGTTGGACTGGTCCAACATGTGAAATAAGTAAGTGGATTTGATTTACTTTGATATTATTTTACATTTGTTTTGTGTCTCCCCTCACGTCTCTCACCCCATTCAGCCATCCTTGTCAGAGCTGCAGTGTTCGTGCAATCATATTTTGAACGTTTTAGTTTTTCTTTCTCCTTTTCGAAAGCATTTGCGTGTAATGCTGTTTGTTAATCTTTATATTTATTGGGGATGTTAGGAGGAATACAGGATGGGTTAGAAGAGTTGGCAAAATTTCAATACAAATTTCAAAAGGTTTTCGAAACACAAAATTTGGTCCTAATGGACCTTTTGGTAGGAATTTTCCTTCATATGGACCTTCTTTGTAAATTGGGGCAATTTTTCCCTAATCCACCGGAATTCCAAACACTGACCTATATTGAAAAAAATTCCTCTCTTCCCTTACTTCCGAGAACCTTAAATGTCACTCTATATTCCCAGACACTTCCAATGTGAATCCGTATTTTTTTCTCCCAAATCTCCTTACCTACTGAGAATTCCCAACGACCTATACCTGAAAATTTTTTTTGCACAACAGTTCCGGCCTTCGAAGAATCTAAAAACTGGACTTCTTTAGAGACCATTATTGATTTTTTCCACATTTCCTCCTATTAACATTGATTTTTTCCATAGCTTTGCGGAATTCAAAATGTGGACCTATATTCATAATTTCCCTCCACAGCCACAGAAAATCCCAAACGTGGATATATATTGCCACAACGTCCCCCATCTTTGCAGAATCAAAAACGTGGACCTATGTTGCCAATTTTTCTAGACAGCCTTTCATACCTTATGTGAATCTCAAAAGAGGAGCTCTATTGACAAGCTTCCTTACATTTTGATATTCCTAAATGTGGTCCTATATTGATAACTTTTCTCTGCAACTACTCCTAGCTTTTAAGAATCCCAACTTAGGGATAGTACTGGCAATTTTCTCCACAGTATTCTCTACATATTGAGATTTTTTCTGTTTAACTACCTCTTCTTTTGGAGAATCCCAAATATGGATCTATATTGGCACCTCTTCTACACTACTACCCATACCTTTTGAAAATGACAAATGTGGACCTATGTTGACGACTTTTCTCCACAGCATCCTCTAACTCTTTAGAATCCCAAATAAGGCCCTATTTCTACAATTTTTCTCCACAAGGAGAAAGGTAAGGACCTTTTGAAAATCTCAAATGTGAACCTATATTGACGATTTTTGGTTACAACTGCCCCTACTGTTTGAAAAACCCTGCCTCTGGAGAATTCTATATTCACAACTTTTCTCCACAAGCGTCCTCGCCTTTCGAGAATCCCAAATGTGGATCTATTTCGACAAAGTTTTTCCACAATCTTCTCTACCTTTTTGGAATCCTAAATTTAGACCTATATGGACAACTTTTCTTATCGCCATTCCTTACATTTTGAGAATATTAAATGTGGACCATTATTGACGATCTTTCTCTGCAAGCTTTCCTACAGTTCGAAAATCCCAAATGTGGACTCATGGTGACAACTTTCCTTCAGAAACGTTCCTACCATTTGAGAATCCTAAATGCGGAACGATATTGACAAATTTTCTCTATAACTACCCCTATTTTTTGAGAATCTCCAATATGGAATTTCCCTACCTTTAGAGAATCCCAAATGTGGTCCTATGTTGACAAATTTTCTCCTCAATTACCTCTACTTTTTGAGAATTCCAAATATGGACCTATTTCGACAAGATTTTTCTACACCCTTCCCTACCATTTAGGAATCCTAAATGTGGACCTATATTTACAATTTTTCTCCATAAGTTTCCCTACCTTTTGAGAATCCTATATTTAGATCAATATTGAAAATTATTTTCACAACTATCCCGACCTTTTTAGAATCTCAAACACGGACCCATGTGAAAAATTTCACCCACAAAATCCTCTACATTTTTAGAATCCAATTTTGACAATTTTTCTCCAGACTTTCGTTTACCCTGCATTTTCCAAACATATACCTAAATTAACATTTTTCTCCACAGCATTTCCTAAATTTTGGAATTCCAAAGTAGGAACTTTTTTTGTAATTTTTCTCCACTTTTGCTTCCAATTTTTGAGTATCCCCCTTTCAAGTACCCCACACGTGGACATATATTAAAAATAGTTTTCCATTTTTTTCTTCCACTTTCCGAGTATCCTAAACGTGTTTATCTATTGATATTTTTCCTTCTAACCTTGCCCCACCTTCTTGTTATTCATTTTTTCCTCTCATATTCTGAGTATCCTAAACGTGGTTCTATATTGATATTTTTCTGAAGACCTAGTCCTACATTTTCAGTATCCAAAATGTTGGCCTTTAATGAAAATTCATCTCCACATGTACCATTGCATTTAAATATCATAGTCCCGGGCCTATATTGACATTTTTCTCCAGACGTTCTCCTGCCTGCGAATATCCGAAAGGTGGTCCTATATCATATGTTTTTCTCCTACCTGCCTAACATTCAAAACGTGAACTTATATGGTCATTTATTCTCCAGTCTTTCTCCTACCTGCCGAATATCCAAAACCTGGACCTGTATTGTCTATTTTCTCCAGTATTTCTCCTACCTGTCGAGTATCCAAAACGTGAGGTCCTATATCACAATTTTTCATACTTTTTCTCCAATCGTGAACTTTTAATTCAAAAGTTTTCCAGTCTTTCTCCCAACTGCCAAATATCCAAAACGTGGTCCTATATCGTCAATTTTTCTCCAGTATTTCTCCTACCTGTCGAATAACCAAAAACGTGTGGTAACAATTTTTCAGTGAACTTTTAATTAAAAATGTTCTCTATTTCCCATATTTTCAGGGTCGACTTTATTTATCTTTCGAGAATTCTAAACGTGGTCTAATTTGAAAAAAATGTTCAAAAATTTTCTGTCTTTTAGAAAGGTGAAAATAGAATGCGAAGTCATATATTTCCACCCAACTTTTTCCACAAGTGTTTCCTATACACTAAATTTTCCTTTTAGATTATTGGCCGCATTTCCACTCCACCCTATTAAACGAACATATCTCCTGCCACAAAAAAATCCACAAAAATAACTCGCCAAAGAAATGAACTGAACCCAAGAAAACAAACTAAAACAAAATCATTACATATGATTTTGTTAATAGCAGCAAAACAAAAAATTAAACCTTCAAATAAATGCTGTTTGAAAAATCCAAAAAAATTGTATTCATAATTCCATTACAAAATAGAAATGTGATTTTTATAACCATAACAGCTTTAAATCTCCATTAAAACTTGTTTAATTTGAAATTAAAGCATTTTGTCTCGAACATTTTTTTGCACATTAAATTTTATTTATGATCGGAACATTTTCATGTAAGTGTTTATTTAAAGAAAAAAGAGTTATGGTTTGTCCATAAATTGTGGCGTTTTGAGATCACGGCTTTGTAATTATGTGTAGATAATGAGTACATCTTAGGTAGAGCATTGATTTTTTTGCAATTACGGTGGATATATATAAATTCACTTATAGACGTTCTAAAAGGGGTTGAAAAGTCAGGACAAATATCTTAAAAGGTTCATTCGAGGTGAAGAGATTTTTGATATAAATCAGCGTAATAATTTCATGCATTACAAAATGTCTATTCCTTGGATGATCCTCCCACATTACGTCAAAAATTGTTTACCATCTATGGCGTAGATTCCGAAGGAATGGGCCAAAATTGTCCATTTCGTATCGGACCTAAACAAATATTATATGAAATATTTACAACGTGTCAGGTTTGGACTGTATTGGTTACTTCCGTGTGATAATTTTTGGAAAATGTTAAAATGTGCTTGAGGTACCAGATATAATCGACCGAAGTATCCAATTTTCATGTTTTATCTAATACAGATAAAGTATTGGTATGGGCACAGTTACGAAATCAAATTTTACGAGAAATATATGTGGATAAAGCAAAGAATCGCTGACTTGTTTCGCAAGTTATGACAGATAAAAGCATTGACAATTGTGGCCGTGTGTGTGTGAGGTATCAGAAGGGGTTCGCAGATAAATATCATCTTCAAAACAGATCTTGTGTTATCAAAAAGTTTGTGTTTGTGCGAAATTTGAAGAGAGTTGGATGGTTATTTCCATTTCTTTGAGCGTTTTTTTTTTTTTTTTTTCAAAATCTTGAATCCAATATGGAAAGGTACCAGAAGAAATGGTCTGATATCTACCATCTTTATAACAGATCTTCTGCTGATGGAAATATTGAGATGTACCAAGTTTGAATTTAATCAGATGTTAATTTCGTGTTTTATGAGCTTTATGTATATTCAAAATTTTGAACCTTTGTGAGGTCGGTACCAGAAGAAGTGAACCAATACATTCCATCTTCGCATCAGATCTTGTGTTAGTAGCAATAATGGGATGTGTGAAATATAAAAAGAACTGGACGCTTATTTCGGACTTTATAATTGTTTTGGGTTTTCAAAACCTTGACCTTTTGTGGGGGAGGTAAGAGAAGGAAGAGTCCGATCTTTATCAACTTTATAACCGATCTTCAGTTAATAAAAATATTTAGATGTGTTAATTCTGAAGGGAATTTGATATTAATATCGCCTTTTATGAGCTTCATGATATTCAAAATGTTGACCCATTGTGGGGGAGGAACCAGAAGGAGTGGACCGATATATTCAATCTTCACACCAAACCTTGGGTCAATAATAAAATTTGAAGGCAATGAAAATCTTTCATAACATTTTATAAGAATTATTATTTTATATTTTGATCCTTTGTGGGGAAGGTACTTCATTGAGAGGTATTTGTGAATATTGTCCATTTTTTCGCACCTGACCTGACTTTGTCATTCCGTTTGTAACTCCTCGAAATACTCATGTCAGACCCAACAAAGTGTGCACTCTTGATCAGCGTAAAATTCCAAATCGATTTAGCGATGTCCGTCTGTCTGCTGTAATCACGCTATCTTTCTAACAAATTGAGATAGACGGCCAAGATTTTGCACAAATGTTTTTTTTTTTCCAGTAAGCAGGTTAAGTTTGTAAATGGATCATGTACGTCCACGTTTTCATATAGCCCCCATATAACGGTACCTCCCGATACTCGGCAATTTGCTGATTTTAGCGACATTATTCACCGGAATTGTTTCAAATTTGGTGTTTGAAGTTCGAAATGGATACTACAGCCTATGACAGAAAATTATCTGTGCAGGTCCAGGTCTTTGTATAGCCCCCATATAATGGTACCTCCCGAAATTCGGTATTTTGATGATTTAAGCGAATTTATTCACCAGAATTGTTTCAAATTACGTATTTAGAGTTCGTAATGGGAACTACAGTCTGTGACAGAAAATTGTCTATGCAGGTCCAGGTCTTTGTATAGGCCCCATATATCAGTACCTCCCTATATTCGGTATTTTAGGTACAATACCCATAGCAATTGGTTGAGATGTCGTATTTGAAGTTCGTAATGGATGCTACAGCCTGTAAGAGAAAAATGTCTATGCTAGTTCAGGACTTCGCACAGCTCCTATATAACTGTACCTCACTATATACGATATTTTGATGATTTTAGCTACATTAATCACGGTTTATTTCAAGTTTCGAAGTTGATATGGTAATGGCTTATGATAAACAATGCCTATGTAGGTCCACGTCGTATAGACCCCAATATAACGGCTATATTCGGTATTTTTAAAATTTTAACAGAATTTTTTAAGGATTTTATTTTTTGAAAATGTAAAAGTTCGTTCCAAATGGTTGAGGATATTAAAAGCTCGGCCCGGCCAAACTTACTGCTTTTTAATTTGTTTTAAATTTTATTTGTTCGAATTGGTCACCTTTGGCACGAATTATGCCTTCAAACGGACAATGAAACCGTCACACACTGCCCGAATGTTGCTCTGCGTTATTTTGGCCCCTCCCCGGCGAAGCGCTTGCTTAAGGTGGTCGACACTTTGGTATTTTTCAGTGCCAACCTTGCATTCCAAAATACTCCAGACACAATAGTCCAACGGATTGGTATCCGGAGATTTTGGTGGCCGTTGTGCGCTGGAACTAAAGCGAGGAACGTTATTTTGTAACCATTCTTGTAACCGAGCTCATTTTTCAATATTTGCAGAATGGAATATTGCGACATGTTCAGCTCACGAGCCATTTTTTCGGCCACGATAGCCACTTGTGGTTTTCCAGCCAAATATAAAGAAATCACACTATCACTCTTGAATTCCGTCACGCATAACTTTTTTCCTGGAAAATTCTCACCAAAATGCTTTTGGTGAGGCAGCAGTCTGAAGTTAGTTTGTAGTTTTTTCATCTCATCCTGTATACCAGAGGGGTGGGTTACCAAAAGGAGTGGACCGATATAAACCATCTCCGAACTTTATCTAAGTTTGAGTTATCGTGCGCACCAGCGAACCAGACAGACAGACGAACGGACATCGCAAGATCGTCTCCAAATGTCCTGAAACGGTTTTGGTCTAAAGTGACCTACGGTCTAAGATCGTTTTTTCGACTAGACACTTTTTGACCGCATCAAATGGTACATATACCCTCTCAAGCCATACGACTGAGGGTATAAAAATCTTTTAAATGTTCGTTCAACATTTTGAATTTTATACCCTGGGCACATCGGTGTCCACCACTATTGCATGCAGGGTATATGAATGTTTTTATTTCGTTAATAACACTTTGAAAAATACACTTTCGATCCCACCAATATATATGTGATCTTTATACGTTTTTCGACTTTTAATTATACCCTCTAACTTGGAAAGGATGGTATATTAACTTTATCATTCCGTTTTTCGACTTTTAATTATACCCACCACCTTGGAAAGATGGTCCGTCTGTCTATCTGTCTGTTGAAATCACGATACAGCCCACATTATTTGTCGTAGAGCGTCAAAACTTAGCAGAAGAAAGTTTGGTATAGCTCCCATACCCACATCCCACATCCAGATATTCGGTATTTTGATGAGTTTTGCCAGATTTCTTCGCTGATTTCTCTAAAAATTAGTATTTTTGAGTCCCAATGGGTTCTAGCTCCGTTACCGAAATATTGTATGTATAGGTTCACGTTTTTGTATAGCCCCATATAGCGGTACCTCCCGAAATTCAATATTTTGATGATTTTGTGACATTTTCCCACGAATATGTCTAAAAATTGGTATTTGTGGGACACAGTGGGTTCTAATGTTTCCTTTACCCTAAGGTAGAGGGTATTAAAATTTGGCACGGACGAACTTAATGTGTTTTACTTGTTATGAATATACGTTGTTGCTTTGAGAACCGTTTAAATGTAAACATCCATAACTTGCAGACTCACTTACCCTACATAAGGTATTTGAAATATTCCGTTATTTTTATAAGCATCTTTTTAATGAAAAAAAAACAGCTTAGGAAAATATTTCCTTAAAAGCCCGACAGATAAAAAATGCATTACAATTTTCATTATCACGTTTGTGTCTTAAGTCATTCGTTTCGAAAAAACCCCCTTTCGCCGACCAACTTCATTTCACAAAAGAAAATGTCTTCTTTATCTGCATAACGATGGAAATAAATGCATTTCAAGAATTAAACAAACAAATCAAAATCAATAGTCTAATGCCAGACGCAACAGCAACAAATGCCTTGGCTGCCCCACACACACACACACACACACAAACACACTCTAGCTCGCTGGCTCTTCATCTGGCCACCTCAGGCATATCCTCCTTTTGTTGCTCTTTATGTGTGTGCACTTTACTTAGCTAATTGTGTTTGCTTTTTGATCACGCAACAGATACAAATGGAAACGATTTTCAATGACTGTGAGAGAATCCGGACACCGGTTGATCGGCTGGATGGTTGGTAAACACAGAGATTTCAATGAAATTGATAAAAGTGTCTCCAGTCGTTTTGAAAACATCACTCAAGTCGTCGTCGTCGTCATCACGGACATCATCGTCGGTGTGTGTGTGTGTGAGTGATGGTGGTTAACTTGCGTATCTCAATGGTTGTTGGCAGCACCCAAAATGATGTTGTGGCCCAAGATGCTGCACTTGAAGTAGGAACAAACAAACATTGACAGCGTTTTGTTGTAAATCTCCAAACGACCAAGAGCCAGCCAGTTGTTAAATCCCATAAATAAACCATTATTTTCTTTCAAAGAGTTTTATGCATTTTTATACCCTACACCACAAGGTGGTCAGGGTATTAGGTCTTTGGGCATTTGCTTGTAACAGGCAAAAGGAAACGAGATAGACCCATAGTTCCTTTTGATGATCTGCATAGAATCACATTCTGAGTCGATTTATGCATGGTCACTCTGTCCATGTATTTTTGTGAACAAAGTACAGATCGCATTTATTGCCCGATCCAGATGAAATTTTGCACAAGTCATTTCTTTGACCCAAGGACAAACCCTATTTAAATTGGAGATAATCGGTAAAAATTTAGATATAGCGCCCATATATATCTTCGTCCGATTTGCCTTTTATTGTGCACCAAACGTGTCTATATCAGCCCGAATATTATGGAATTTTGTATATACAACCAAGTTAGGCCTGAAAATAAATATGCCAAATGTGATCGAAATCGGTTCAGATATAGCTATAGCTCCCATATATATTGTTCATCCGATTTGTTATTTTAGTCCTCCGCAGACGTAATATGCACTCTGTAACAATAATATTTGGAGAAATATATCAAATACAGCTCAGAAATACATTTACTAAATTTTATCGAGATCAGTTCAGATTTGGATATATCTCCCACATATAACTTCGTCCGATTTACCTTTTATTGTGCACCAAACGTCTAATATTTGCCCAAATCGGATGAAATTTGGCACTTACGACCGAATTGAGTCTAGAAGCTAGTATGTCAAATTTAGTGAAAATCGGTTCAGATATAGCTATAGCTCCCATATATACTGTTCATCCGATTTCTTATATTTCTTACCCACAGCCGTAATATGCACCCCCGAAACAACGATATTCAGGGAAATATATGAAATACAGCTCATAAATATCAGAATATAAGTTTTATCAAGATCGGTTCAGATTTGGATATATCTCCCATATATAACTTCGTCCGATTTACCTTTTATTGTGTACCAAACGTCTAATATTTTCCCAAATGAATTGAAATATGGCACATGCGACCGAATTGAGTCTAGGAGCTGGTATGTAAAATTTGATCGAAATCGCTTCAGATATAGCTATAGCTCCCATATATATTGTTCATCCGATTTGTTATTTTAGTCCTCCGCAGCCGTAATATGCACTCTGTAACAACCATATTTGGGGAAATATATCAAATACAGCTCAGAAATACCTTTGCTAAATTTTATCGAGATCGGTTCAGATTTGGATATAGCTCCCATATATAACTTCGTCCGATTTACCTTTTATTGTGCATCAAAGGTGCAATATTTGCCCAAATGGGATGAAATTTGGCACATACGACCGAATTGGGCCTAGAAGCTAGTATGTCTAATTTGCTGAAGATCGGTTTAGATATAGCTATAGCTCTCATATATACTGTTCATCCGATTTGTTATATTTGTTACCCACAGCCGTAATATGCACTCCGTAACAACGATATTCAGGGAAATATATCAAATACAGCTCACAACTAACTTTGCCAAATTTTATCGAGATCGGTTCGGATTTGGATATATCTCCCATATATAACTTCGTCCGATTTACCTTTTATTGTGCACCAAACGTCTAATATTTGCCCAAATGGGATAAAATTTGGCACTTACGACCGAATTAAGTCTAGAAGCTAGTATGTCAAATTTGCTGAAGATCGGTTTAGATATAGCTATAGCTCCCATATATACTGTTCATCCGATTTGTTATATTTGTTACCCACAGCCGTAATATGCACTCCGTAACAACGATATTCAGGGAAATATATCAAATACAGCTCACAACTAACTTTGCCAAATTTTATCGAGATCGGTTCGGATTTGGATATATCTCCCATATATAACTTCGTCCGATTTACCTTTTATTGTGCACCAAACGTCTAATATTTGCCCAAATGGGATAAAATTTGGCACTTACGACCGAATTAAGCCTAGAAGCTAGTATGTCAAATTTTGTGAAGATCGGTTCAGATATACCTATAGCTCCCATATATGTTGTTCATCCGATTTGTTATATTTGTTACCCACAGTCGTAATATGCACTCCGTAACAACGATATTCAGAGAAATATATCAAATACAGCTCAGAAATATCTTTGCCAAATTTTATCAAGATCGGTTCCGATTTGGATATAGCTCTCATATATATCAAATGGGCAAAACAAGTCCGAATTTTAAAGATGCTTCGGCATATTTAGTCATTTGAACTTTAAATTATAATCATAGCGGGTATGATTGAATTCTCCCATAAAAATGTTTAATTGTTATGCGGAGCTCTACTAAATTAGCAAAATGGTGTAGGGTATCATAAAGTCGGCCCCGCCCGACTTTAAAACTTTCTTTACTGGTTCTTTCTTTATTTTTTGAATTTTGTTTAATCGTGTGTGTGTGTCGTTTAGGATGGCTATTTCCATGGCACCCAACCACATTTTTCCATTTTTTTTGCCCATAACAACCATCGACAGAGTTTAACATTCGTTTCTGATCTTGTTTTCCAGATATCGACGAATGTGCCGGTGGACCTTGCGAGCATGGTGGCACTTGTATTGATCTAATCGGCGGTTTCCGTTGTGTTTGTCCCACCGAATGGACAGGCGATGTATGTCAAATGGATGTAAACGAATGCGAAATGAGTTATCCTCCACCATCGCAGCAAAAAAATGCCGGAGTGGCCTCCTCGTCCAGTTCAAGTACTTCATCGTCCACTTCATCCACCTCCTCGACCCTTGGCAATTTTACATTGGCCAACATGATGGGACCCTGTGTAAATGCCCGCCAATGCCTTAATCTGCCCGGCTCGTTTTCATGCGTTTGCCTTGAGGGTTGGGGTGGTCCAACGTGTGCCACCGATTTCGATGATTGCGTGGGCCAATGCAAAAACGGTGCCACTTGCCGAGATTTGGTTAATGATTATCGCTGTTTGTGTGCAACTGGATTTACAGGTATGTATCGATGCAACACCAAAAAAACAAATGCAACAACTTATCTGCACAAATCGATGGCCAACCAGCCATCCGGCTAGCCACAGAGGAGGCTTAATCAAATAAACTATTTTTTTTTTTCTTTTGCTCTCGAAACAAGTGTAGATCATTTTGCCAGTTCAGTTGGTTATCGGTGTGACGATTTTGTTTGTTGACTTGGTTTTTTGGTTGGCTTTCTGCTTTTAAGAGGATTTTGAAAATGCCACACGGTATTGCATTTGCCTTTTGGCGGGGATAACGACTTATTTGTGTTGGCGTAGTTGTGTTACATTTTAGCCGGATTCCAAATTCATATGTTACTCGAATTGGCTGTGAACTGAACTGAAAGAAAAAAATCTTAAAATTTGAGAAAATATTCGTAGTTGTTTTAAATTTTTGACTGATTAAGTAATACTTGTTTTTTGGGGGAAAACTTGAATTATTTTTAGGTGAATTTAAATATTTGTTAATGGGTATAGTATGTCAAGGTGTGGGAAGAAGTCGCTGAAATGGTTTAAATAGAAAATGTTTAATTTTTAACCTACGATTTTGTAAATATCAGAATCGCGTTTTAAGAAGGTAAGAAGAAATCCTAAAAATGTTTTCACAAAAACATATGAATTTCGGTCATTAAATCCCTTACAAAATTCTTGATTTTCACTAAGAAGTCCTTGAAAAAATCCACAATTTTTGGAAAGAAAACTAAAAATAAATAAAATAATATAAATAAAATAAATAAATAAATAATAATATTCTTAAAAATTCTACGATCAATATTTTCCTAACAAAAATTGAGGACTCCAGCCCTATATCTTCACCCAATAGCAAATATAGTGCCATTCAGTACTTTTCGTACAAATATAGTGCACATTTTCGAAACCACCTTCATATATTCAGGCTACACATGAATATCCATTCAAAGACCAAACTTCAAGTTTCAAGCACTATCCCTTCACCCAATGCCGAATTTAGTGCCACTTAGCACTTTAGCACTACGTGTTTCTTTAAAACCTGTTCTATTTTTCAATTTCAGATACCAACAGAGACCTCAATATACAATTTGACAACTTCAGCTCTCTTCCTTCCCCCAATACCAAAATTTAGTACCATTTAGCACTTTTCGTACTATTATAGTGCACATTTCAACAATTCCAGAAACCAACAAAGACTTCAATATCAAATTCGATGGCTCCTGCCCTATCCATTCACCCATTACAAATTGTACTACTATTTAGTACTTTTCGAGCAATTATAGTACGGGTCAGAGATAAAGTTCTGAAATTTGATATTACGATAACTGTTGATATCTGAGGTTAAAATTTAGCGGTGGTTTTGGGAATGCCACCATCATATCTTAAACTCAGATTCCAACAGTAATCGTAATATCAAATTTCAAAATTATATCTCTATCACTTTTTCCAATACATAATTTAGTATCATTCAGTACTTTTCGTACAATTATAGTACACATTTCCGAGACCACATCCATATATCCAGGTTACACATGAACAGCGACCCTAATACCAAATTTCAAACTGTAAGCACTATCGTTCACCCAAAACTGAATTGTACCAAATAAAGCGCTATTTAAAACTTTTCGTGCACTTGTAGGACACATTTCCAAAACCACCTCCTTATCACAAACCAACTACCGCCAATACAAGTTTTCAAAATATCTACTTCATCCGTTCACCCTAAACCAAACTGTTCCAAATTTAGTACCATTTGATTCTCATAACTGTTTTGAGGTGTATCTGTTTAAATGGCAATATTTTTGAGAATTTTAGTACCATTTTAGAACTTTTCATAACCTTAAAGTTCGAGTTTCCAAAAAAACCCTTTGCACTCCAAAACATCCAAGAATAGTGGATTTTATTAAGAAAATATTTTCAAGGACAAAATGTTGGATTTTATAAAAAATATTTTCAAGGACTTCCAAAATCTTGGATAATTTCAAAAATGTTTTCAAAGGCACCTAAAAATAGTGAATTTTATTGAAAAAAAATATTTAAAAAGATTTCTGAGAATCGCGGATTTTAAAAAGATGTGTGGAATGTTAAGAATATTCTTAAGGACTTCCAAGAAAGATTTTCTGAAGAATATTTTCTAGGATTTGCAAGATCCCTGGATTTTTTGAAAAAAAATTTTCTAGGTCTTCCAAGAATCGTGGCTTTAATAAAGAATATTTTCTAGGAATTCCATGAATCGGGGAATTAATAAAAAAGATTTTCAAGGACCTCGAAAAAAACGTGGATTTTATAAAGAATATTTTCAAGGACTTCCAAGAATCGTGATTTTTTTAAACGATTTCCACGGATTGTGGATTTTATGAAAGTCCTTCAAGAAATGTGGACTTTATAAAAATATTTTCAAAAAATTGTGGATTTTTATAAAGGACCTTCAAGAATCGTGTATTTTATAAAAAATATTTTGAAGGATTGCCATGAATTGTTTTATAAAGAACCTTTAAAAATCGTGGATTTTATAAAAAATGTTTTGAAGGAACTCCATGAATTGTGGATTTTATAAAGGTGCTTCAACAATCGTGGATTTTATAAAATAATATTCAAAAAATCGTGCATTTTATAAAGGGCCTTCAGGAATCGTGGATTTTGTGAGAATTTTTTTCAAGGACTTCCAAGAATCGTGGATATTATAACGGAAAAGTGGATTTTACAAAATAATTTTCAAAAAAAAAACCTTGGATTTTATAAAATAATGTTCAAAAACTCACGAATTTTATAAAATAATTTTCAAAAAATCGCGGTTCCTCTTCTATTGAGCTTACGATCTCGTCACTTGAGTAAAAAATGTTTTTTTGTCATAGAAGTTATTTTTAAAATAACTTCTGGGGAGAATATCCCAGACAAAAAACAAGGGAACTGATGAGGATTGGTGGCTCTTACCGAAACCTAGGTATTCCCTGCCTTACCCCCTGGTAAACATTACCATCGTTCTCCACTAATAAACAAACGTTGTTTTTATAAAAACAACAATAAAAGGATTAAGCCTGACCATTTTGCAACAATAAAATCGCAGATTTTTTTTTAAAAAAAAATCAAAAAATCTTGCGTTAAATGAAGAACCTTCAAGAATCGTGGATTTTTAATGCACCTTCAAGAATCCGGGGCTTTCATGAATAGTGGATTTAAAAGTCTTCCAATATTATTAAAAATTATGGTTTCAAAAAATACAAAAAATTATTAATTGTTTGAAAAGTATTTTCAAGGACTTCAAGGTATCGTGGATTGTTTGAAAAATATTTTAAGAGCACTTTCAACGGACCTAATGATTCTTTGCAAAGAATCTTGAAATTCTTAAGATATAAAAAATTGATATTTTAAGTAAAAATTCAACGAAAGCTAACTTACTGAAAACTGGAAAAATTTTCAAAAACTTTTTGAATGCTTAAAAAACTAGGGACTTCCTAGATTAACAACTTGAATATTTTAAGAAAAAAGAGTACTTTCTGGAGTAAAAATCATGGGAAAATCTTTTTTTTCTACACTCCCCTTTTTTCAAACAATTTCCAAGGACCGTCTGCTAAAGAAAAAATACTTAAAAAACACTTTCAGACAAAAATCGAGATATTTTGAGACATTTTTCTTAATATCTTCCGAAAAAAAACCCTAGTATTATAACTTTTTGTTAGAAAACTCCTAAACAAAAACTAGGACTTCTGATAATATTTTCTTAAGGAGCTCCTGCACAAAAATAGGTGGATAATTTAAGAATTTTTTCAAGGACCTCCTAACGAAAATCGTGAATATTTCAAGTAAATATTTTTAGGGTCATCCATGTGGCAAATATTCTAGATTAACTGAATTAAAATCGGTTTGGGGTCTAAATAACCCAGAGCCGTTCCAAAACTTCATCTGACTACAATTCTTTCTGTTTTGGAAATTCAGAGACTGTAGATTGCTTGGCTACCCATATGTATAATAAAAAATGTCATTAAATGATTGAATGAGGAGATAAAAGCTCGGGCCCATAGCAAATACTGGAACAACATACAATTTTCTTTGCTAGTAGAAATTGGCAGCCTGAAATGTCAAAGTAGATCTAAACAAATTCAAAATTGTTGATTGAATCTAAAATCGGGACGTACAGTTGTTTTTCAGAACTCTAGAGAAAATAACGTGAACTCTATCTTGGTCAAATTTGCTACAATTAAAGGATAATGGATTTTGAAAATGGGTCGTATATTTTATTCCAATATTCTGGCAGATACCAGTCAGAAAAGATTTACGAATATGAGAAAGTGTTGTGAAGGAAGTTACAAATTTTTTTATACCTCCGTTTTATGGTGGGGTGGGGTGAGGGGTCTGTTCAATTTTTCCTACTCCAACAGTTAAAATGACCTTCGCTGACTATGCAGTTCTGGTCCGAACTTAATAAGACTTCTGAGATTTTCTCAATGTCACTGAGACCCAGTTTTGGACAATATACCAGACTCTCGTTCAAAATTAATACTTGTTATCGAATGTTGGCCCATATCACATATAAACACCAATTTTGTCCCCTTTGCAGCTCTCTGATGATACTCCAGACATAAATATTACATTTTCTAAAATACATCTACTACTAAAATACAACATTTGTTCTAGTCCCTCATAAATATTTCGGACAATAACTACAAAACACTTAATTTTATTCACCAACCTCGTTTTAAATTTTGCTTGTAATTGACAGTTGTTCCATTTTTTCCTTCGATATTTCGAAATTATTTATGCTTTCAATATTATTTTTTTTTTTCTCGCCTTTGTGTTATGCCGTTAATAATTTGATATGAATTTTATTTGTATTTGAAATTTTTGGTATTTTTTTTTTCTTCTTGCTTTCTTGGTTACATTTTCGTTTCTCGTTATTGGCTGGAAATCGTTGTCGCCGACTTGTTGATGTCGTTGCTGATATTGGCTGCTGGCCGTTGGTGAACAGGTCGTGATTGTGAAATCGATATTGATGAATGCGCTAATTCGCCGTGTCGTAATGGTGGCGAATGTGTGGACATGATTGGTAAATTCAATTGCATTTGTCCGCTGGGATATTCCGGTACATTATGTGAGGTAAGTGTGTTTGTGGAGATTTTATTTATCTTTTTTTTCGATTTTTAAGACTTTTTGAAACAATTTTTTTTCATTTTATTTATGTTTGCCAACAATTTGTTTTTAATGTTTATTAAATTATTTTGGTGTTTACATTGTTTTGCGCCTTGTTAAATTAATGAGATTTTAATGATGGCCAAAACATAAACTGCTTAACAAAGTATCATTTATTGTCCAAGTTGTCGTTGTAACGCTATTGAATACAATTTATTTATGGTTGACTTTTATTGCCTCGTCTGTTGATTGTGAGAACAAAAGACTCAAGACACATACATGGTGTTAACAGGCATTACCACGGCGGCAATTGTCTTAAGCAAACTTAGCTTCGCTTGTCTTACGCTCGCCTCCTTCAGCTCCATAACTTGACAGATTTCCATTGTTTGAACCTCCCAAAAATTGTCATTTTGATAATGGAAAGTATAACGAATTATTGAAATGGCATTGCACAATTTTCGGAAATTATTGAATTTTCAATTATTTATGGTTCGGGGTGTAACAATGTGCAATGAAATGGAGAAATAGAAATAGGAGCTAGAGGCAAGAGAATATGAACATTTAAAAACGAGATCAAGAGTCTTAAAAAATTGAATGGGTTATAGAAGTGGTTTAGGAAGAAGGTCTTTTCCGCAGAATAGCAGAAGGTCGTATTTCTAGAAAAGAAGTATGTTTTCTTTATAGAAGACCAGGCAGGTCTTTTCCATAGAGAACCAAAAGATCTTCCCCACAGAAGTCCAAAAGTTCTTCTTCTGCATAGACAACAAGAAGGTCCTTTCCATAGAAGACCAGAAGTTCATCTCCATAGCAGACAACCAGGTCTTCTTCTTCATAGAAGCCCAGAAGGTCTTCTTCATAGACACCAAGAATATCTTTTCCATAGTAGACCAGGAGTTCATTTCCATAGAGAGTCTTTTCCATAAAATACCAGAAGGTCTTCTTCGCCATAGAAGAGCAGAAGATCTTTTCTCTAGAAGAGCAGAGGGTCTTCTCCATAGAAGAGCAGAAGGTCTTCTTCGCCGTAGAAAGCAGAAGTTCTTCTTCTCCATAGAAGAGCAGAAGGTCTTCTTCGCCATAGAAGCCCAGAAGAAGGTCTACTTTTCCATAAAAGCCCAGAAGAAGGTCTTCTTCGCCATAGAAGAGCAGAAGGTCTTCTTCGCCATAGAAGAGCAGAAGGTCTTCTTCTCCATAGAAGAGCAGAAGGTCTTCTTCGCCATAGAAGCCCAGAAGAAGGTATTCTTCTCCATAGAAGCCCAGAAGAAGGTCTTCTTCGCCATAGAAACCCAGAAGAAGGTCTTCTCTTCTCCATAGAAGACCAGAAGAACTTCTTCAGAAAACCAGAAGAAGGCCTTCTTCTTCATAGAAGACCAGCTGAAGGTCGTCTTCTCCATAGAAGATCAGAAGAAGCTCTTCTTCTCCATAGATTACCAGAAGGTCTTCTCTTCTCCAAAGAAGACCAGAAGTTCTCTTACTCCACAGAAGACCAATAGGTTTTCTTTATTTGTAGAGGGTCAGAGAGCCCTCTCCCTGTCAGATTTTTACCATAAAAGCCCAGCCAAAGGGCCTTGGACTGGTACTCCATAACCAGAAGACTTTGAATAGGTCTTTTGTGGCTGAAAGACCTCTAACAGGCCTTCTGGTCGTAGAAGACGTTTGACAGGTCTTCTATGGCTGAAGAACATTTGACATGTTCTCTGTGCCTAGAGAACCTCTTACAGGCCTTCCCTAAACAGAAAACTTTGGATAGAATCGGAAGACCTTTGACAGACCTTATGCGCCTGGAAGACCTTTGGTAGGTAATCTATTGCTAGAAGACATCTGAAAGGTTTTCTGTAACCAGAAGACTTCTCCGACGCCTTCCATAGCTACAAAGTTTTGGACAGGTATTCCATAGCCGCAGGACTTTGGATAGGTATTCTATGATCGGAAAAGCTGTGAGGATCATTCGTGCGTAAAAGGCGTTTGACAAATCTTCTATGGTTTTGACGGTAGGTCATCTATTGCTAGAAGACATCTGAAAGGTTTTCTGTAACCAGAAGACTTCTCCGACGCCTTCCATAGCTACAAAGTTTTGGACAGGTATTCCATAGCCGCAGGACTTTGGATAGGTATTCTATGATCGGAAAAGCTGTGAGGATCATTCGTGCGTAGAAGGCGTTTGACAAATCTTCTATGGTTTTGACGGGTCATCTGTGTTAGGAATACCTCCAAAAGTCATTCTGTGTCTGTAAGGTTTCTCTTTTGTAGACCTTGCCAGAAGACCTGTCACTGGCTGGCTTCATTAATATAGCCCTTGGAGGAATCGGTCTTCCCCATAAACTCCTTACTCCCATTATTTTCCAAGTTTATGGTGAATATCTGTTATTTATGTAGCAGGCTGGTTGTGATACCCTAATGAGAGAATGTCTTATGGTTCCTAAGTAAGCTTCTTACCATTCACACACATACACACACACAAACATAGAAACTTCGTATCACTGTCACGGCCAATAATAAAAACATAAAGTTTGTGTCTTAAGTCTTTTGTTTCATTTACATATTTCCTTTTTAAAGTCTCTTAACAAACAGACATTTAAAAACTCCCCATCTTTACCAGCTAATTTATATGTTTCACATAGCAACATACACATACGGCACATACATATGTAAGTAATCGGCGGAACACGATTTTGCGGGCATGACATTGTTACAATTTAAATTACCTTTTTGGTCGATACAATTTAAACTATAAATAAGCATTTAAATAATGTTTCTATCGACACCTTCTTCCACCGAAAAAAAAAAAACAATCGAAAACAAAAAAGAATGTCAGCCGAAAAAATCACAAAAAAATAAAGCAATTAACAAAACGAAAATAAGGTTGATGGTGACAAATGAGTGGTGAGGAAGATATTTAATATTCTGCCCACATCGGGAGTGACACATTCATAACATTGATGGAATAATAAAATTGTAGCAATGGACGAATACCATTCCATCGCAGGCAGAGTAACACCTCGTGAAACTCTAATAAATTTCCATAGCGACAATGAAAATACAACAAAAAAAAAAACAACTTTGGGAATAATTAAAATGAGCTCAAATTATTTTTTTTTTTTCTTCGGCTGGGTATTCGACAGTATCTGATAATTTATGCCCACAAATTCTTTGTTGTTCCTCCTGTTGCTGCTGACTGGCTGCCCGGCAATTGTGGTGGCATATTTATAACAAAACTTAAATTGCTCAAATCTTCCAAAATTGAGTTTTAATTTAAAGCAAATGCCATTGTTTCATACAAATTATCGATCGTTAAGTCTTTCAACGAATGACCGGCCACATATTTTGTGGGCTTTATTGGTTTCAATACATTTTGGTCATACATAAGAAGCATTGGCCACAAAGTTGGTGGAAAGGAAACTACACCGGGCAAAGAGCCAAAAAAAAAACAGTTTAAGTAGACCGTGGAATACACAGCAACTTGGGTGATGATAGTTAGCTGAAGGACTGTAGTTTTGTGCGAAAAAAAACTGTGCAGTATTTTTTCAAAAAAAAAAATAAATAAATAAATAAAATAAAACCAGTAAAGAAAGTATTAAAATTGGGCGGGCCGACTTTATGATACCCTAAACCACTTTGCTAATTTAGTGGAGCTCCACATTTCAAAAGACTAAATATGCCGAAGCATTTGTATCTTTTAAATTCGGACTTGTATTGCCCATTTGATATATATGGGAGCTATAGCTATATCTGAACCGATCATCACCAAATTTGACATACTAGCTTCTAGACTCAATTCGGTCATAAGTGCCAAATTTCATCCCATCTGGGCAAATATTAGAAGTTTGGTGTACAATAAAAGGTAAATCGGACGAAGTTATATGTGGGAGATATATCCAAATCCGAACCGATCTCGATAAAATTTAGCAAAGGTATTTCTGAGCTGTATTTGATATATTTCGCCAAATATTGTTGTTACAGAGTGCATTTTACCGCTGCGGAGGACAAAAATAACAAATCGGATGAACAATATATGTTGGAGCTATAGCTATATCTGAAGCGATTTCGATCAAATTTGTCATACTTATATTCAGGCCTAATTTGGTTGTATGTGCAAAATTCCATACTATTCGGGCTGATATTACACGTTTGGTGCACAATGAAAGGCAAATCGGACGAAGAAATATATGGGAGCTATATCTAAATTTTTACTGATTATCTCCAATTTCAATAGGGTTTGTCCTTGGAACAAACAAATGATTTGTGCTAAATTTCATCTGGATCGGATAATAAATGCGAACTATACTTTGTTCAGAAAAATACAGAATGTGATTCTATGCAGATCATCAAAAGGAACTATGGGTCTATCTCGTTTCCTTTTGCCTGTTACAAACAAATGCACAAAGACATAATACCCTGAACACCTTGTGGTGTAGGGTATAAAAAGCGACGTGATCGAAGCCCGCGTCACCGTGGCCGAAAAATCGCTCGTGAGCTGAACATATCGCAATATTCCATGCGCAAATATTGAAAAATGAGCTCAGGGTAAAGCCATTGAAATTCCGAAAAATAGGCTCATAAGAGCTTAAGAGTTGCTTCGCTTGGCTGAAGGTGGTGAACTGCCAAATTTGAGGTCAGCTGAAAATGTGCACCTTCGGTTGACCACCAGAACTCAAACGCCTCACATGATGATGGTGTGGGCCGCCATAACAGCCGATGGTCGCTCTCCGCTCGTATTAATCGACCGTGGCATCAGAATAATGCCAAATATTATTGCGAAAATATTCTAGAGGGTGTATTAAAGCCTTGGGCACGCAAAACATTCAGCACCATCGCACTCAGAACGCTCCAGCCAAAAATGGTTACAAAATGAGGTTCCTCGCTTCATTTCCAGGGCACAATTGTGTCTGGAGTATTCGGGAAAGCAAGGTTGGCACTAAAAAATTCCATAGTGTTGATAACCTCAAGCAAGCGCTTAGCCGGGAATGGCCCGAAATACCGCAGAGCAACATTCGGTCAGCGTGTAACGGTTTCATTGGCCTTTTGAAGGCCATAATTTGTGCCAAAGGTGACCAATTCGAACAAATCTAAACTTATTCTAAAATTTGATGCTATTTCCGACATTGTTTGCTTTCATTCAATAAAATGTAAAAAATGTGCCGCTTGACTTTGTTGTAGTTTTTTAATTTCACCCTATATATATGGGAGCTATATCCAAATCTGATCCGATCTCGAAAATTTGACAGAGGTATGTTTGAGCTCCAAAAATTATCTGGTACCAAATACCATTGTTGTAGAGTGCATTTTACCAAATTTGATGTACTTGCTTCTGGGCTGAAATCGGAAATGCCACAATTTACTCCATTTGGGCTGATTTTAGAAATTTGGTGCACAATTAACCTGCAATCGGATAAAGGTATGTATGGATCTATATCCAAGTTTGAACCGATCTTGATAAAATTTGGCAGAGGTATTTTTGGGATTTATCTAATATTTGGTACCAAATATCATTCTTTTGGCATGCATATTACGAATGTGAGGTACTTAAAACCCCAAATCGGATGAAACGTATATATGGGAGCTATAGCTATATCCAAACCGATTTTCAGCAAATTTGATGTACTTGCTTCTAGACTAAAACCGGTTGGTCCAAAATTCAGGTCATTTGGACAGATATTGGCCATCTGGTTTACAATTAACCCGAAATCGGACGAAGATACATATATGGGAGCTATATCTAAATTTGAACCAATTCTAACCAATTTTAGTAGGGTTAGTCCTTGGGCCAAACAAATGTTGTTTGGAAAATTGCATCTCAATGGGATTCTGGCATTCTGGCTTAACCTAATATATATAGGCTAAAAATGTATTTTAGGGTTACAGCCGACCAGAACGTAGACACAACACAAGAGGACAGACATAGGATCCCAATTTACTGGAATAAAGTTCAGTTTTACAGTCATATATTACATTTTGGGACTTACAACTTAAAAATTTTTATATCCTCCACCACAGTATGGAAGGTATATTAAGTTTGTCATTCCGTTTGTAACATCTCGAAATATCCATTTTAGACCCCACAAAGTATATATATTCTTGATCAGCATAAAATTCTATGTCGATTTAACAGTGTCCGTCCGTCTGTCCGTCTGAGGAAATCACTCTAGCTTCCGAACGAAATAAAGTAGGTTGATAAAATTTTACTTTTGGTATTGAAAATGGGCCATGTAAGTCCACATCTTTGTATAGCCCTCATATAACGGTACCTCCCGATATGCGGTATTTTGATGATTTTAGCGACATTATTTACCGGAATTATTTTAAAATTGGTATTTAAAGTTCGTAATAGAAACTACGGCTTAAGACAGAAAATGAGCCATGTAGGTCCACGTCTTCGTATAGCCCCCATATAATGGTACCTCCCGATATTGGGTATTTTGATGATTTAAGAGTCTTTATTTACCGGAACTATTTCAAATTTAATATTTGAAGTTCGTAATGAATACTACAGCCTATGACAGAAAATTGTCTGTGCAGGTCCACGTTTTATAACCCCCATGGTACCTCCTTATATTTGCTATTTTTATTATTTTAGCTACATTATAAACATATCTTTTTTCAAGTTTTGCATTTGAATATTATAATGGCTTGTGACAAAAGTTTCCTATGCAGGTCCACGTCGTCGTTTAGACCCTAATATACGGCTACATTCGGTAGTTTTAAGATTTTAACAGAATTTTTATTAATTTTTTTTTTTTTTTTTTTTTGGAAATTGCCAAATTTGTACCAAATGGTGGAGGGTATTCAAAGTTCGTCCCGGCCGAACTTACAGCTTCTTTACTTGTTATCCCTAACACTATATCAGATCACCGACTCAAATCATCAATAAATCAGTCGGAACTGTTATATACGAATGTGGGATACTGTGAGCCTAAATTCAATTTCCGCAGGACATATATATAGCATAGGTGCTTGATAAGTTATTACCAAAGATATATAATCATCAATTATATATATTTTATTTGGCAACCTTGATTAGCTGACACCAAAATTCCAAATCTTGTGCCTAACCACTGTTCAAACCATCCATGGAAAATGTCTCATAACTGCGTTATTCTTTTGCATGCGTATTAAGGAACGATCAATGGACAAAATAGCCAACAATCTTGAGAGACAAACAACCACAACAAACACCCTGTCCAACAAAGACAACCAAAAAGAAAGACAGACCAACCGACCAACAAACAAGACAGGAGCTAGAGCTGCAATTCGACACAATGTGTGTTGGACGTATGTTGGACGACGGGCAATGATCGGGCCACAGTGAATGCGATCAACAACACACAACACAAACATGACAACGCGATTGTTGTTGTTGTTATTACTGTTTTTGTTGTTATTGTTGTATGTATGATACAGCAGTATCTGTCACACGAATTTGATGCTTTAATACCTTTTAACACTAATCGCATTACGGGCAATCAATTGTGATGAGAATATGAAATAAAGAGGGGAAGAAAGGCGACACACGAGCGCACACTCACACACATATACACACTACAGACATTGCTCCCCAATGGCAATGTCCAAGAAATGGAATGACTCTCGAATTTATGTTCCAAATGCCTGAAGACAAAATCAAAGTCCATAAATGTATTTATAAAACCTGGATTAAGGGTGGTGAGGAGTGTTCAGGTATTCGTTCAGGTTTTTTGGTGACCCAGAGTGACTAACACTTTTTTTCGGTTCAATTTCCGTTTTCTGTTTTATTGCTGCTGTAGCAGCCGTTTTGATTCTTTGCTTATCTTAACGATTTTCTCACGTGTTTGTTTCATTTTTTATGTGAGGCGGGAGGGATTTAAAATCCCCAGTTTAGGTTACAAATGATGACGATGATGATGATTGAGCTACGTGTGGCTGTATATTAAATAACTATTTTATTTTTTTGGCATCAGGGTAGCTTCTTCTTTTTTCCTCATGAATAGAATTGGAGCGTTCCGTCATCTAAATTTTAACTAATTATTTTTGACATTCTTTGATTCTTTTCATCATTTTATCTGTTTCAAATGCTTCACTGTCACATAAATGTAAACCTTGATTTTTATTTGTTTCATAGCCTGTGTTTCCTAACCATGATTTGTAAATTCTTTTTTGTTTTTTCCATATGAATAATCCTCTGTTCTCAGGAATCTCAACAACAATAACCTCTGGCCGAAACGGTTTTGTTATATTTCCTACTTTTTCCAATATGCCTTTTGGCAATTCACGGTGGACGCAGGAAATGAATTGGAATCGAATTTGTTGATTTTGATATTGTTTCTGAATTTTTCAAATTAATTTCCTCCATAAATATTGTAACTTCCTTGAGAGATTTTTAGAAATAGAAGATTTAAAATGCAATATAAAAATGCTGATTCACATATTAAATAAATCGTTTCCGCCATTTCAAATCAGTCGGACTTTCTGATAGGGGATTTATGACTTACTTATATTTTTGAACGTATTCTATATAATTCTACCTTAAAAGGGTCTTCTATTTTATAAAAGGCTTCTTATAAATCTTCTATATCATTGAAGACTTCCTCAGGGTATCCTATTCTACAGAAAACCTCTTGAGCGTTTTATATTTCTAAAAAAACTCTACAGGGCCTCCTATTCTACAGAAGACATGTTCAGAGAGTTCAATTCCATACACGAACTCTTTACGGTGTCTTCTTCTATGGAAAACCTCTAAAGAAAACCTGGAGAGGTATTCTGCAGAATATCTGTAATTTATAGAAAAAGACTTCAGGATTTTCCTGTCTATAGGAGAGCTTTTTAAGGCCTTCCCTTCTATAGAGAACCCAAATAGGGCCTTCTCATCTATAGAAAACCCCGTTGAGGCTCTTCTTTTCTATGAAAACACCTTGAGCGTTCTCGCTTCTATGGAAACCCTCTAAAGAAAACCTGGAGAGGTATTATGCAGAATATCTGTAATTTATAAAAGAAGACTTCAAGGTTTTCTGTCTATAGGAGATCTTTTTAAGGTCTTCCCTTCTATAGAGAACCCAAATAGGGCCTTCTCATCTATAGCAAACCTCCTTGAGGCTCTTCTTTTCTATGGAAACCCCTTGAGCGTTCTCGCTTCCCTACAATATCTCATGAGGGCCCGTTTAATAGAAAATAGTATTCCGGGAGACATCTTCAGGGTCTTCTACTACAGAAAGACCCTCAATTCTTTAGAAAACCTATTCAGTGTCTTGAATTCTACTCTGTTGGAGACCGTTTTTTATTCTATGGAAGACGTCTGTCTTCTAGCCTATGGAAGAGGATCGTCTTATAGTCTATGGAAGAGGACTGTCTTCTAGTCTATGGAAGACGACCGTCTTCTAGTCTATGGAAAAAGACCGTTTTCTAGTCTATGGAAGAGGACCGTCTACTAGTCTATGGAAGATGACCGTCTTCTAGTCTATGGAAGACGACTGTCTTCTAATCTATGGAAGATGATCGTCTTTTAGCTTATGGAAGATGATCGTCTTCTAGTCTATGGAAGACGACTGCCTTCTAGTCTATTGAAGACGACCGTCTTCTAGTCTATGAAAGACAACCGTCTTCTAGACTATGGAAGACGACCGTCTTCGAATCTATGGAAGAGGACCGTCTTTTAGTCTATGGAAGACGACCGTTTTCTAGTCTATGGAAGACGACCGTCTTCTAGTCTATGGAAGACGACCCTCTTCTAGCCTATGTAAGACGACCGTCTTCTAGTCTATGTAAGACGACCGTCTTCTAGTCTATGAAAGACGACCGTCTTCTAGTCTATGGAAGACGACCATCTTCTAGCCTATGTAAGACGACCGTCTTCTAGTCTATGAAAGACGACCGTTTTCTAGTCTATGGAAGACGACCATCTTCTAGTCTATGGAAGACGACCCTCTTCTAGCCTATGTAAGACGACCGTCTTCTAGTCTATGAAAGACGACCGTCTTCTAGCCTATGAAAGACGACCGTCTTCTAGCCTATGAAAGACGACCGTCTTCTAGCCTATGAAAGACGACCGTCTTCTAGCCTATGAAAGACGACCGTCTTCTAGCCTATGGAAGAGGACCGTTTTCTAGTCTATGGAAGACGACCTCTTTTAGCCTATGGAACACGACCGCCTTCTAGTCTATGGAAGATGACCGTCTTCTAGTCTATGGAAGTGGACCGTCTTTTAGTCTATGGAAGACGACTGCCTTCTAGTCTATGTGGAAGACGACAGTCTTTTAGTCTATAGAACACGACCGCCTTCTAGCCTACGGAAGGCGGCCGTCTTCTAGTCAATGGAAGACGACCGTCTTCTAGTCTATGGAAGACGACCGTATTTTAGTCTGTTCAACACGACCGCCTTCTAGTCTATGGAAGAAGACCGCCTTCTAGTCTATGGAAGAGGACCGTCTTCTAGTCTATGGAAGAGGACCGTCTTCTAGTCTATGGAAGAGGACCGTCTTCTAGTCTATAGAAGGCGACCATCTTCTTGTCTATGGAAGACGACTGCCTTCTAGTCTATCAATCGATTCAGATATAGCTATAGTTCCTATATATAGGTTTCATCCGATTTGGTGTTTAAGTCCCCAAAATTCGTAATATGCACCCCACAAAAATGATGTTTCGGATCAGATGTCAGATGCAGCCCAGAAATACCTCTGCCAAATTTTATCAAGATCGGTTCAGATTTGGATATAGTTCCCAAATATATCTTCAACCGATTTCGGGTTTATTGTTCACTAAATGGCAAATAACAGTCCAAATGACGTGAATTTTGGTACATCCGACTGAATTCATCCTAGAAACCAGTACTGCAAATTTGGTGAAAATCGGTGCAGATATAGCTATAGCTCCCGTATATAGGTTTCATCCGATTTGGTGTTTAAGTCCCCCACATTCGTAATATGCACTCCCAAAAGAATAGTGTTTGGGATCAGATATCAGATGCAGCCCAGAAATATCTCCGCCAAATTTTATCAGGATCGGTTCAGATTTTGATATAGCTCCCATATATATATTCAACCGATTTCGGGTTAATTGTGCACCAAATGGCCAATATCAGTCCAAATGACCTGAATTTTTCAAAAATTCAGTCTAGAAACAAGCAAATCAAATTTGATAAGAAAAAACCGGTTCAGATATAGCTATAGACCTCATATATATGTTTCATCCGATTTGGTGTTTAAGTCCGCACACATCCGTAATATGCTTTCGACAACAATGATATTTGGTACCATATAGCTTTTAGAGCTGATTCATCCCATCTCAATACTTTTATCAACACAAGACCTGGTATCAAGAACGGATAGAACGGACCACTGCTTCTGGTACCTCGCCCACAACGGTTAAAAATTGTAAATAACCATAACGCTCATAAAAGGCGAAATGATCCTTTTCAAATGTGGCACATCCTAATATTTCCACCAACACAAGATCTGGTAAGAAGATGGAATGCATCGGTTTTTTCCTTCTGGTACCTCCCCCACAAGGGGTCAACATTTTGAATAATCTTATCTTCTATAAAATGTGATATATGGGTCCGATTTTCTTCAAATTTTGCATATCTCAATATTTTTACCAACACAAAAGCTGGTATAAAGATGTGATATTATGGACCACACCTTCTGGTACCTCCCACACAACGGGTCAAATTTTTAAATAATTATTATATCAAGTTTCACACGCTTTAATATTTCTACCCTTTTTAGTAGAAATATTGAAATATTGTCTGGTGTGAAGGTGGTAGATGTCGGCCCACCCCTTCTGATAACTCCTCCACAAAGGGTTACAATTTTCAGAATTTATGTATGCGAAAAAGTCAGCAATTCTTTTCGAACTTTGTATATCAAAAGATCTCTCTCAACCAGGATCCACTCCTGGTGGCACCTTCCCCAAAAAAGTTGAACATTTTTATTATCATTTATTCGCATAAAATAGGAAAAAAATGTTCAGTATTAGATACTGAAAAAGATACCAAAAACAAGTAAAAAAGTATCGGTCGGTTTTTCCGACAGATTTATACCCTCAGCCAATGTTCGATTAATTGAAACTATTTAGACTTCTGTTATGATTATTCAAATTTTTAACCCCTTATGCCGAAGTAATGGGCCAATTCGTATCGGACCTAAATAAATATGATATAAATATTGCGACGTGCCAGGTTGGATTGTGTTGTGTTGATGGAAATATTGGGATGTACCAAATCTTGAATGGAATCGGATGCCAATATCGCTTTTAATGAGCTTCATGGATATTCAAAATCTTCACAACGGATCTTTAGTTAATGGAAATAATGGGATGTGTGAAATATAAAGAGAACCTGATGCTTTTTTCGGATTTTATAAATGTTTTGGTTATTCAAAATTCTGACCCTTTGTGGGGGAGGTACCAGAAGGAATGGTCCGATCTCTACCGTTTTTTTAATAGGTCCTGCGCCGATAGAAATATTCAGATGTGCCAAGTCTAAATGGAATCCGATGTTAATTTCGCGTTTTATGAGCTTAATGGATATTCAAAATTTCGATTCGATTCAGAAGGAGTGGACCGATACATTCCATCTTAACACCAGGCCTTGGATTAATATAAATATTATTATGTGTGAATTTTGAAGAAGGTCTCTTACATCACATTTTATAAGAGTTGTAATTATTCAAAATTTTGACCATTTGTGCGGGAGGTGCTTGATGGAGTGCACCGATAATGTCCATTTTCACACGTGACCTAGCACTGACGCAAATATTAGGATATGCAATGTTGGGGCAAAATCGGATTATCGTTGCTCTTTCTGTACAGAAAATATAATTTTTGAAAATTTCGACCTTTTGTGAGGGAGATACCAGAAGAAGTGGACCGATATATTTCATCTCAACGCCAGACCTTGGGTTTAAATAAATATTGGGATGTGTGAAATTTGAAGACAATCGAACTCTCATATCACATTTTATAAGAGTTGTAATTATTCCAAATATTGACCCTTTGTGGGGGACATTGTCCATTTTCATACCTGACCTAGCTTTAAAGCAAATATTAGGATTTGCAAAGTTGGAGCAAAATCGGCTTATCATTTTTCTGTCTGTGCAAAAACTAAATTTTTTAATAATTTCGATATTTTGTCGGGGAAGTGCCAGAATGAGTGGACCGAGATTGCCCATATCCGAACTCGATCTAAGTTTGACAAAAATATTACGACGTACCAAGTTTGGACCAAATCGGATATTCCCTTCGAGAGTTATCGTGCTCACCAGCCAGCCAGACAGATGGAGGGACATCGCTAGATCGACTCCCAATGTTCTGAAACGGATTTTATCCAAATACCTATGGTCTTTAACCGTTATTTCGACTAGGCACGTTTTGACCGTATCAAATGATATATACCCTCTGTTGCCATATGGCTGAGGGTATAATTATCACCTATTTCAAAGAAAACTTCTAAAGGATCTTAGACTCTTCTTGAATTTTATTCTATTCTTTGGTAATCATTTTAAAATCATTCTATTACGATGGTTTACACCTCCACCTATTTTCCCCCTTCATATAAAATATCGAATTAAAAACTAGCATTACATTTTAAATGATGACGTCATTTTTTTTCAAATAATGAAATTAATTGCTCTTCAACTTCATAGTTTTCTTCATCATTTCAGGAGGCCAATGACCATTGTACACCGTCACCCTGTTTGGAGGGCCGCTGCTTGAACACACCAGGTAGCTACTATTGTCACTGCCCACCGGGAAGAGTGGGCAAGCACTGTGAACAGATACGACCGCTCTGCAATCAGCCACATTGTAATGGTAAGTATTTTGTCCCCCATCGCCACAACTACCCTTTCCCCTTAAAAATTGAGTACATATGATTAATATTTCAAGAAAATAATGAGCAGAGGAAGAAGAAGCACAAATAAATTTTAAAAATGTTTTTTTAAAAAAAAAATCGTTATTTGTATTTGTGCAATTTCCAGATGGATGTTTCGCCAATGCCACCATCATTGATTCATCAAAAAGTTTGCCCTGTTCGGGACATGGCACATGCGAAATGGTTGATGTGGGCACCTTTTGTAAATGTCATGCTGGCTATACGGGAACGTTTTGTGAGCACAGTAAGTTTTCACATTGTTGTTGTTGTTATTTTTATTTTTCGAAGTTTGAAGTGTGAGAATTTTGGTTTTTTTTGGTTAAATCTGTTGGACATTGTTGTTTAACAAAACGGAGTTTTTTTGTTCTTCTTTTGGTTTTCATTTTGAATTAGACTGCCGGTGATTAGTCTCTGGCACTGGTGAAGGCCTTCTTTTGCAAAAAAAGCAAAATTAATCACTTAATCATAAAATTAAGAAACATTTGCCGTAAAAAAAAGATATTTAACGCTTGATTAAAATTAATAACCCATTTCAAGTTGCTGCTACATTGGTGGCGATGACGGCGGCAATAAGAGCTTCATGTTTAAAATTCTGAAGAATTGTTTTGTGGTGTGAGAGGCCTTGTATTTTGCCAATCAACTGGAAAATTGTTTATGTTAAAGCATTGAAATTAATCTTCTCCCTTTTTCATCCAATGGTGTTGAATAAAGTATTGAGTAACAGTTTAGAGTGAGGAAACACAAAATATTGAATATTCTATTACACGTGTGATGTTTGGCGCCCAATAGGTGCTTGTGTCTTAAGTCTTTTGTATTTCATCACCGTTTTTGCCTTTAATCTTAACCGCTTTTTTGCACAGGATTAAAAAGAAAAGGGATTAAAAGTGTGACATTAATTGTTAGGAACATTTGAGAATAAAATTTTGTTTTTTTATACCCTACACCACAAGGTGGTCAGGGTATTATGTCTTTGTGCATTTGTTTGTAAGAAACAAAAGGACCCATAGTTCCGTCCGTCCGTCTCTCCATGTATTCTTGTGAACAAAATGCAGATCGCATTTATTATCCGATTGAGATGAAATTTTCCAAACAACATTTGTTTGACCCAAGGACGAACCCTATCGAAATTGGAAATAATCGGTCAAAATTTAGATATAGCTCCCATATATATTTTCGTCCAATTTGCTTTATATTGTGCACAAAACCTTTAATAATAGCCCAAAAAAGTATGGAATTTTGCACGTACGACCAAATTGGACCTGAAAATAAGTATGCCAAATTTGATAGAAATCTGTTCAGATATAGCTATAGCTCCCATAGATATTGTTCATCCGATTTGTTATTTTTGTCCTCCGCAGCCGTAATATGCACTCTGTAACAACAATATTTGGGGAAATGTATCAAATACAGCTCAGAAATACCTTTGTTAAATTTTATCGAGATCGGTTCAGATTTGGATATAGCTCCCATATATATCTTCGTCCGATTTACCCTTTATTGTGCACCAAACGTCTAATATTTGCTCAAATGGGATGGAGTTTGGCACATACGTCCGAATTGAGTCTAGAAAGTAGTATGACAATTTCGGTGAAGATCGGTTCAGATATAGCTATAGCTCCCATAATTTGGTATTGGGCGAAGAGATAGTACTTGAAATCTGAAATTTGGTATTAGGGCCGCTGTTCGTGTTTAGCCTGGACATACAGGGGTGTTTTCGGAAATGTGTACTATATTTGAACGAAAATGTAGCAAATGGTAGTATATTTGGTATTGGGTAAAGGGATAGAGCTATAATGCTCAAATTTGTTATTTAGATTACTGATGGCATCTGTGTTTGGGATTTGGCATTGGTTTGGAACTGTGTCCTATATTTGTACGAAAAGTACTAAATGCTACTAAATTTGAAATTGGATGAATGAATTGGGCTGGATTCCCCAATTTTGATATTGAAATCACTGTTGGTGTCTATGGTTTTGACTTTTCGTACAATTATGTTTGGAAATGGATACCATAATTGTACGAAAAGTACCAAACCATCTCCATATCTTAACCTATCCTAAAAGTACTTAATGGTACTAAATATGATACTGGGTGGAGGGATAGAGATAAAATTCAGAAATTTGATATTCAAATAAATGTTGGTATTTGAGGTTAAGATATGGGGGGTCGTTTGGAAATGTGTCCCATATCTGCACGAAAAGTATTAAATGGTACTAAATTTGATATTGGGTGAAATAGTAGAGCTAAAATCCTGAAATTTCATATCGGGGCCCTTTTTGGTGTCTGTGTCTAAGACATGAAGGTGGTTTGGGAAGGTGTACTATAATTGTACGAAAAGTACCAAATGGTACTAAATATGGTATTAGGTGAAGGGATAGGGCTGGAATCCCGAAATTTGATATTGAGGTCTCTGTTTATATATGGAATTGGAATATGGGGGTTGTTTTGGAAATGTGTGTGGTACACTTTGTACGAAAAGTATTAAGTGCTGCTAAATTTGGTAATGGGGAAATTATATAGCTGAAATCCGGAAAATTTATATTGAGGTCTCTGTAGGCATCTGCGATTGATATATGACATGACGAATTAGAGCTGAAATTTAATATAGATGTCACGGTTGGTGTCTGGGTTAATTGTACGAAAAGTATTAAAAGGTACTAAATTTGGTAATAGGGAAATTACATAGCTGAAATCCGGAAAATTTATATTGAGGTCTCTGTAGGTATTTGCGATTGATATATGACATTGGGTGACGGATTAGAGCTGTAATTTGATGTAGATGTCACGGTTGGTGTCCGGGTTAAGATATGTACTTTAATTGTACGAAAAGTACTAAATAGTACCTAATTTGGTATTCGCAATTTCGTATAAGGATGATGTTTATGTGAAGTCTGGTCATATGGGGGTGTATTTTTAAAGGCGTCCTTTATTTGTACGAAAAGTACTAAATGGTACTATAGTCGGTATTGAGTGAAGGAAAAAGAGATAAAATTCTGAAATTTGATATTTAAATAACTGTTGGTATCACTGGTTGACATTTGGAGGTGTTTTTTTTTTTTTTTTTTTTTTAATGAGTCCTATATTGCATTGGACGAAGGGTTAGAGCAGAAATTCGATATTTAGGTCTCTCTTGGTGGCTAGAGTTAAGAAATGGAGGTAGTTTCGGAAATGAGTAATATAATTGTACTAAATTTGGTAATAGGGGAAATTACATAGATTAAATCCCGAAATGTGACACTAAAGTATCTGAGGTGTATATTTGGAGATGGAGATGGAAATGCGTCTTAAATATGTACAAAAATAAAAAAAAATTGTTGTTGGGTGAAGGAATAGAACTATAATCCTGAAATTTTATAGATATAAACTGAACAAATTTTTAATTTTAGGTACTAACAATTATAAAAGCTGTAAGTTCGGCCGGGCCGAACTTTGAATACCTCCACCATTTAGTAAAAATTTAAAAATTTTCAAAAAAAACAAAATCCTTTTAAAAAAATTATGTTAAAATCTTAAAAATAGGGGTCTATACGACGACATGGACCTGCATAGCTAACTCTTGTCACAAGCTATTACAATATTCAAATGCGATACTTGAAAAAAATATGTTTATAATGTAGCTAAAATCATCAAAATACCGAATATAAGGAGGTACCATGGGGGATATAAAACGTGGACCTGCACAGACAATTTTCTGTCTTAGGCTGTAGCACCCATTACGTACATCGAATACCAAATTTGAAACAATTCCGGTAAATAATGTCGTTAAAATCATCAAAATACCGAATATCGGGGGTTCCGTTATATGGGGGCTATACGAAGACGTGGACCTGCACAGACAATTTTCTGTCATAGGCTGTAGTATTCATTATGAAATTCAAATACCAAATTTGAAATAGCTCCGGTAAATAATGTCGCTAAAATCATTAAAATACCGAATATCAGGAGGTACCGTTATATGGGGGCTACACCTAAACGTGGACCTACATCGCCCATTTTCAATACCGAAAGTCCTGCAGACATAATATACATTTGAGTAAAATTTTATCAATATATTTCATTTCGTTCGAAGCTAGAGGGATTTCCAAGAACATATATATACTTTGTGGGATTTAAAATGTATATTTCGAGGTGTTACAAACGGAATGACAAACATAATATGCCCTCCATACTATGGTGGAGGGTATACAAAGTTGAAAACTTAGTACAAAATGATCTCTCCCCAAATCCTTCCTTTCTGTTTTCTTCCCCCTCCCATTTTAAACTCCACCTCCAGTAAACTGACAATATTCCATTTTGCCCCAATACTAATTAAGGTGCTATCTTTAAATCTCCCAAGAACGAGAGAAAAAATTATTACATTTAGCTTAGTCTGCAATTCATTTATTTTTATGCTGTACCAGCATCTACTACTTGTGATTTCTGCTACTTATGCTTCTTGTTCTTCTTCTCCTTCCATTTTCTAGATCTTAATGAATGTTCGCCAAATCCCTGCCGCAATGGTGGTATATGTCTAGATGGTGATGGTGATTTTACATGTGAATGCCCTTCTGGCTGGACAGGTAAGTAGCTGAGCGAAAGGCCTACAAAACTACTACTACATAGGCTTTTAAGTGCAGACAAATTCCAAAAAAAAAAAATACGAACAGGAGAAAAAAACCGCATAAATGTTAAGCGCTTAACAAAACAATGCTAAAGAAACGCTTTGGAAAAACTGGAATAAAAGAACCTTTAAATTCCTTTAAACCAACAGAACATGGACGTAGACCAGACAGACAGACAGTATGTTCTTTCACCTTGTGATGCCCGACGATGCTGGACATCGTTTACAACAAGTAACATTATAAAGCATAATCTGCAACAAGTGTATAATAAACTCTTGGTCCACATGAAGAATATCAACAGACAGAAATACAAAAAATATGAAGCGCAGGCAGTTTAAGGCGAAGCGAACAACAAAAAACCGACTCATAATGAAAACTGTTGTAGACGAACAAGTGCTTGTTGCCAGTTACATGAACAGCAACAACACACCAAACTCCAACACCAAGCAACAACAGCAAACTTCCTGCTGCCAGCATCTCATTGAACAGTATTAAAGAGAGAAAGATAGACGGACAGACAGACAATGAAAAAAAAAACCAGCCCAGTAACATTACAAACTATCCATTGGCCAAACATTAATCATAAGTCGGGTTAACATCATCCGAACATTAAAGTTCCCTCGCCAGCGAACAAAGCCAGGCTGAAAACAAAAAATGATTTCGAAAACTAGAATCCTGGTTTAACATGCTTTGTTAATTTAGAAAATTTAAAGAACTTGGCTGTTTTGCTGCCAACTTCTCGCTGGAAAAAAGGGGTGCACTTAGTCTCTGTAGTTGGTTTTAGCTGACTTGTCTAGTTTTTTTTTTCTCCTCCCTTTGACTAGCATACATTAGCTTTAGATTCGCTTGAATAAACAATTTTAATTAATATGTGCTAAAAGGATAAAACTTAGGGCCGCTAAAAATATACAACACATTAAGATCGTGATGATAAGACTCACTCAATCGCTCGCTCGCTCACAATGGAAAGTGAAAGATCGGGCGTAGCACAAAAACTTTGCTAAAGATGTTATATGCAACTGAAAATTGGTTGTGGCATCTTCGAAGATTTAGGAAATCAGTTTTTCTTCATTACCTCCTTCATTGAATTCTGACAAAAATCCTCACAAAGAAAATGGAAAATATTAAACTATTTATACCCTACAACACTATGTGTTGGGGGTATTATAAGTTTGATTGGGCCAGAATTTATGTAACACCTCGAAATATTGGTTTCCCATATAGGAATGTATATATGGATCTTCCTAGCTCGCCGAGCTGAGTCGATCTAGCTATGTATGTCCGTCCGTCCGTCTGTCCGTCTGTCCATGTTAATTTGTAATCACGCTACAGGTCGCAATTATGGCCCGATCCTTACGAAATTTTGCACGAAGGTGGGGTTAGGGTCAGAATAGAAGCCTATTTCTTTTGGAGATGATCGCCAAATGTTTAGGGGTTGAAATGGACCAAATACTAAAAAAATGTCGGATTTTGAAGTAGCTATACAGGTCGCAATTGTAGACCAATCGACGCGGAATTTCGCATGTAGCTAGAGTTTAGGGCGGGGAAGAAGCCTACCAATTTGGGTGGTCATCGGATAATATTTAGCGGGTAAAATAGACCATATCTTTTTTGTTGAACAAATTCAAAATTTTTCATTAAACCGTGAATTTTTTAAATCCCGGCGAAATCACAAAGTCATGACAAGGTTACTTCTGACCTTTACATTGATGTTAACATCCAACAAATCGGATATATAGCAAAATATGTGCGATATATATGTCTATCAAAGAAGATATGCTTCAAAGATCTCTTATATGTCGAGAACGGCTGAACTGATTTCGACATTTCTCATTAATTCAGAATGGCCTCTTGGCAGGAAAGAAAAAACGTCTAAAAAAATCGCATAAAAATATCTCTCTAAAGATGAAAATATTGTTTTTGTAAAATTTTCTCATATTTTTTCAATTTTGTCACATTTTTGGCATATTTTCATTTTGAATTAAACATTTGGTAATATTTCTACAGCTAACAAAACTAAGTTGTTAGGATATCAGGATATCATATACAGATCGCATTTATGGCCCGATCCTTACGAAATTTTGCATGGGGATAATATGAGGGTCAGAATAGATGCCTGCTCTTTTTGGAGATGATCGCTATATATTTAGGGGTTGAAATGGACCAAAAAACTGCAAAATTGTCAGCAGGTCGTAATTATCGCCCGATCCTCATGCACATTTGAATGGGGGTTACCGCACATTGCAAAAGCCAAGCAGTTTCGGATGGCCATCCAAAAATATTCAATGTGCGAAATAGTTTGCCAACTTTTGTAGACTAAATACGAAAATATCCATTCCAGCGACTTTTTGGAGAATTCACAAATACAGAAAAGGCGCACTTCTGACTATTTCGTTAACGCTGATTACGTTGAAGAATATAGTCAAATGTCTGTATCTCATATAGATGCGTTTCAGTCAAAAACCAATAATAAATGTTAATCTTTTGCCACTTCTGAGAGATTATGGGTCTTTGGGAAATACGAAACCTGATGTTTTCTTTTATTATTTGTCACAATATCTTGTGCAATTCTTTCGAGTATCTCGCCTATATAAACTGTATCGTTTATTATAGTGTTGTAGGGTATTCAACGGTCGGCCCCGCTCGACTGTAGCCCTTGCTTACTTGTTTGAAAATTGTTCCGTCTAAAGAAGAAACTTGAAATACTAAATTAAAATCAAAATCAATGGAATTTTCCCACAATTTCAAATTTTGAAATTTCAATTTTTCCAACCATTACCTGGAAAATCCAGGCTGACAAATACCAATTTTTAGACAAATCCGTGAAAAAATGTGGCAAAATCACCAAATTACCGAAATCATCAAATTACCTCCACCTTTCCAAGGTGGTGGGTATAAAAACTGAAACAAAGTCAAACGCCATAATTTGTACATGTTTTTTTTAATTTTATTTAACGAAAGCCAGAAATGTCGGAAATAGCATTAAATTTTATAATTAGTTTAGATTTATTCGAATTGCTCAACTTTGGAACGAATTATTGTCTTCAAACGGTCAATGAAACCGTCACACGCTGACCGAATGTTGCTCTGCTGTATTTTGGCCCATTCCCGGCGAAGCGCTTGCTTAAGGTGATCGACACTTTGATATTTTTTAGTGCCAACCTTGCTTTCCAAATACTCCAGACCCAATAGTCCAACGGATTGGTATTCGGAGGTTTTGGTGGGCATTGTACGCTGGAAATTAAGCGAGGAACCACATTTTGTAACCATTCTTGGGTGGCGCGACTGCTGGACAACGAATGTTTTCTCATCGGAGACGGAGAAAACCAAATTCGGCATTTCATCACTTTCGGCCTATTTTCTTTCTGTTGCGGTGTAAGTTCTTGCACTTTTTGGGAAACTCAATGGTTTTACGCCGAGCTCATTTTTCAATATTTGCGATATGTTCAGCTCACGAGCCATTTTTCGGTCACTACGATGCAGGTTTCGATCAAGTCGCTTCTTTACTTTTCGAACCATTTCTGCTAATGTTGCCGTTTTCTTCTGTCCACTTCCTTGACGTCGGGCTACGCTACCAGTATCAAGGTAATGAGCGATGGTACGAGACACAAAAGATTTATTCACATTTAAATGCTGGATAGCCACTTGTGGTTTTGCAGTCAGGATTCCAGCTTCTTCCGTTCCTCCAAAATCAAATTGTACCAAATATAGTACGTTTAGTACTTTTCGTGTACATGAGTACACACTTCGAAAAGTACCTCTCTGCATCGACCCCACTCCTCAACCTTGATTCTAATTCCAAATTTCAAATTTTTATCTCTGACGGTTCACATGATACGAAATGTGGTACCAAATGTGGTACATTTTAGTATTTTTCGTAGATTTTACGAATGAGAATTTCCAAAAATCCTTTGCTACATCCATCATACACTCCATCAGTGACTATCATTCCAAATTTAAGAATTCTAGTTCCACTGTTTCGTCAAATACAAAGGATACCATATTTAGTACCTTTTAGTACTTTTCGTACAAATTACTAATTTTCAAAAAACCCAGCCTCTAAGAATTGTAGCTCCACTGGTTCGTCAAATTTAGTACTTTTCGTACGGACACCTTCGGTCCAAAAGTGACTCTCGCCCAAATTTTCAAAATTCTATCTTCGAATTCACACTTCCAAAACTACCTCCTTGCGCCGGCACTATTATTTTACCTTAATTCCTATTGAAAATTTACCATATTTAGTACCTTTTAGTACTTTTCGTACGAATTACTAATTTCCAAAAAATCCAGCCTTATCGGACACCTTCGGACCAGGAGCGACTCTCGTCCAAATTTTCAAGATTCTAGCTTCGAATTCACACTTTCAAAACTACCTCCTTACGTCGACCCTATTATTTAACCTTAATTCCTATTGAAAATTTCAAGTTTTTAGCTCTAGACCTCTTGTACGAATATCCAATAACCCTTTGGCACATCTCCACGGCACACCGTTCTAGTACGAATTTCCATGAACCCAGCCGTATTTGACACTAACGGACCAAGAGTAACCCTCATCCAAAATTTCAGTCGTTTGGTCTAGGTCATTATGTCAGACATTCAGGCTGTCGATCAACAGTAATTAGCATTGTGATCTTCTATCCTTCCATGAGATCCGAGTAGACATAATGGTCTTCTCTGACACTTATAGGTTCACTATAAGAGAAGACCTCATTGTCTTTTATGAGCGAATAAATTATGATCTTCTTTATTTAAATACTTCATGGTCTTCCCTGCTTATTTCTTAAATGGTCATATTTGAGCGACTGACCCGAAGGTGTGTGTGAACATTGTCCGTTGTCTTTCATATGATGTTTCTTTTTGCTCCATTTACAAAAGCATTGTTTTTTATATTCGGCGATCTTCAATGAGTAAAATTGTCATTATTTAAATTTTGACGCCAAATTTTCGGATAAATTAATTTCCGATTTTTATCAGATATCAATATATTATTTTATTTAACTTTTTATATCATCCACCATAGTATGGAGGGTATATTAAGTTTGTCATTCCGTTTGTAACACCTTGGAATACACATTTTAGACCCCACAAAGTATATATAATCTTGATCACAATAAAATTCTATGTCGATTTAGCGATGTCCGTCTGTCCGTCTATCCGTCTGTGGAAATCACTCAATCTTCCGAACGAATTGAAGTAGATTGATAAAATTTTGCTCAAATGTATGTTATGTCTGCAGGACTTTTGGTATTGAAAATGGGCCATGTAGGTCCACGTTTTCGTATAGCCTCCATATAACGGCACCTCCCGATATTCCGTATTTTGATGATTTTAGCGAATTTATTCACCGGTATTGTTTCAAATTTGGTATTTAAAGTTCGTAATGGATACTACAGCCTAAGACAGAAAATTGTCTGTGTAGGTTCACGTCTTCGTATAGCCTTCATAAAACGGTACCTCCCGATATTCGGTATTTTAATGATTTTAGAGACATTTTTCACCAGAATTGTTTCAAATTTGGTATTTGAAGTTCGTAATGGATACTACAGCCTAAGACAGAAAATTGTCTGTGCAGGTCCACGTTTTGCTATAGCCCCCACATAATCTCCCTATATTCGGTATTTTGATTGATTTTAGCTACATTATTCACCGAATTTTGTTTTCAAGTTTTGCATTTGAATATTGTAATAGCTTATGACAAAAGTTGCATATGTAGGTTCACGTCATCATATAGACCCTACATCCGGTATTTGTTAGGTTTTAACAGAATCTTTAAAGAATTTTATTTGAAAATTGCCAAATTCGCCCCAAATGGTGGAGGGTATTCAAAGTTCAGCCCGGCCGAACTTACAGCTTTTTTACTACGAAATTCTCAGTATTTTAATTTCGGCGCGAAGTTTCACATAAATTAATTTCCGATTATTTTTATCCCTTATTAATATATTATTTTATTTCACTTTTTTAAATACCTTCGAATATTGAGTAGTTTAAATAAAAATCTGCAAATCTGCAATTGAAAAACCAGCCAAAATCTCAAAAAGTTTTCACACCATACAAAAGACTTAAGACACAAACTTGGTCCATGCACAAACAACTTCATTTGATTAGTGATCTAGCCAGTTTTTTTTCCATTTATCAGATTAACTAGTCACCGAACTCGAGCAATATTTTCAATCCTAACCGTTATCAAAGCAATCCAATTTACTTTACCCGCCATCATTAATTTTAATTTTGTTAACCGAAAAAATTTCGCACTTGTTTAACTGGTGATTTTATCGCCGAAATGAAATCTCTTAACCATAAATGTAAGGCGACGAGTCGAGAGACGATGGCCAGACTCACATACACAATGCTTATTCAAATATCAATAATGTTTGATAAAAATCTATTCAACCCGTATTTGTCATGTCATAGTTAATTTAGGAAAAAAAATATTTCCCAACTAAGTTACCACAGATTTCGGCTACCACATCTAGGATGGCAAAAATGAATTACCAAAAAAAAAAAACACATACATTTGCATAGATAACAATGAAAAATTGCTTTTTAAATTGTGGGCTTAGAGGTGCTCCACACGAGTATCTTCCGCTTAGACCTGTTGTTGTTGTTGTTGAACGTTAACTTTGATATGCAGATGTGATATTGAAACATTAAAAGCAGGCATTAATAAAGATAATCGATGAATTTCGGGGATCCGACCAATCCGCTGAAGACAAATTACATGAATATTTCAAATAAATAAAAAATAAGAAGAAGAAGGAGAAGGAGACTACTGGTCAATTACGGTAGGAAATTTATTCATTGGCTAAATGGCGTAGAAAAATTGACAGTTAATTAATGGCAACTAGTTAAAATGATTGCAACTAGTTAGGGTAAATATGTGAAGAAGAACTACCGAATTGTTGTTGACCAGCTTTCTCGTGCAGAGGATTACATACAGAAGATTAGAAGTAGAAAATATAGCTATTCTATAACAAAAATTTGGAAAAAAAAAATTTGGAGATTTGGGGTATTTTGGATCAATGTCCGAGGTTTCAAACGAATACGAATTCAAGAAGTTAAATAAGAAGTTGGAAAGATAAGGTTTGCCGAATGAAATATTGATATATTTCATTTCGAAAACTTCCCATGCGACAAAATTTAATTAAATAATTAAAGATAAAAAAGTAAAAAAAGCTGTAAGTTCCGCCGGGCCGAACTTTGAATACTCTCCAACATTTGGAACGAATTTTGCAAATTTTCAAAAAATTAAATCCGTTAAAAATTCTGTTAAAATCTTAAAAAAAACCGAATGTAGCCGTTAAATTAGGGTCTATACGCTTAGGCAACTTTTGTCATAAGCCACTACAATATTCCAATGCGAAACTTGAAAAAAACACCATATAATGGTACCTCCCTATGTACCATTATATGGGGGCTATACGAAGACGTGGACCTGCACAGACAATTTTCTGTCATGGGCTGCAGTATCCATTACGAACTTCAACTACCAAATTTGAAACAATTCCGGTGAATAATCTCGCTATAATTATCAAAATATCGAATATCGGGAGGTACTGTTATGTGGGGGCTATACGAAGACGTGGACCTGCACAGAAAATTTTCTGTCATAGGCTGTAGTATCCATTACGAACTTCAAATACCAAATTCGAAACAATTCTGATGAATAATGTCGCTATAATCATCAAAATATCGAATATCGGGAGGTACACTTATATGGGGCGTGGACCTGCACAGACAATTTTCTGTCAAATTTGAAACATTTCCTCTCCCTTCACCCCATAGCAATTTCAGTAACATTTAGTATGCATGTCCAAAACAGTCTACATCTCTCCGTCCCAGACGCTAACAGTGATCTAAAATTAGTACCATTTAATACTTTTCTCCTTCATATCCTAACCTCAGAATTAACTTTAGAATTTCAGCTCTGCGATTTCCCCCCATCATCAAATTTAGTATTATTCAATACGATTATAGTACGCATATCCAAAATCAGCTCCTTCTCTCAACCAAAGACACCAACAGTGACATTCATATCAAATTTAAGATTCCAGCTCTATCCCTTCACCCAATACCAAATTTAGTACTATTTAGTACTTTTCGTACAATTATTGTACACATTTTCCAAACCACATCCATATCTTAATAAGAGAGACCAACAGTGACATTTAAACCGTACTTTATATGAGTTTATGCATAATTCTCTACAAAGCATCATTTTGGAATGATGTGGTTAAAAACAAAAATACTCTTCATCAGATTTCACTGCGAGTCACTAAAGAAACAAAATGTCTATTTCTACAGTCTGACAAAAAAAATAGTACAATAAATCTTCCCAAAAAATCGAAAATATTCGTTAATTTTTTCGATCAATTTTTTTTCTTGGACTTCTTTCGAGATGATACCTGAAAGTAACCTAAAATTCCATTTTAGACAGAAAATGTCAAAAGAAGAAATATTCTACTTAAAATTTCACTATAAATCTCGGAATGAACTGTATAGCTAGATTTTTTAGTTTTTAAGGAAATTACATTCAAAAATTATATTACAAATGAAAAATTATGGGTTTACGTTTTTTGCTGCGAATTTAAGACGTTTCTATTCTGAGTCAATATCTCCCTTAATTCTTCATTTTTTGGACAAAGTAGGGTAAGTGTGCCTAAGTTCGGCATGTCCCAGTAGTCGGCACTTTTTATTTTAAAGCCCAAATAAATGAAACTATTATAACTAAATCTATTTTGTTTACTTCAAATATATTGTCAGCTATCTTTGTGTACAATTTCGCTTAGAAAAAATGATTTATTCTAATAAAAATTAAATTTTTGTCTGTGAAGGTCCTCAACAATCCATATTCTTAAGAAAAGTACAATAAAGACGTCGAATCAGTTTAACTAAACAAAAATATTATATTTTAATGAATTAATTTATTATTATTATTAATTATTCTTACAAAAATATTGGTATGCCGACTGTTGGAACATGTCATACCGACAATTGGCAAGTGGTGCCGACTACTGGCAAAAAAGCAGTGTTTTAATAAAACTACAAATTTATGAAATTTAATAAAAATATATAAAAACTTTATTTATTATTGCAAAAACTATACAAAATTTCGAATCTGAATAAATTAACTTTGTTATAATTGAATAGTTTCACTCAGAATGGTGAGGGATTAAAAACGCGAAAATCCTAAAAGTGCCGACTACTGGTACACTTACCCTATTAAAGAAGGAAATATTCTAGATCAAATTTCATGGTGAGTCTCTGAACAATAGAAATTTGTATACTCAGAACGTACCATTAAAAAATATCGAAAAATTTCGCTTTATAAAATACCTTTTTTATTTTCGACAAATTTGGCACTTTTTTCAAATTAGCCTCGATTTTCTTATCATTTCACTGCCCACATTTAAATTTTCTTATAACTTCATTGTCAATCTGGGTTGTGGAAAATTCCAAATACATTCGATAAGTATCGGTTTTAAGGTCAAAATCCAAACGAATTATAGGTTCTAAAGCCAAACCTTAACCATATCTGCAAAAAACTATAAATGATTTCCCAACAAATTCTTTCCAAGTATTACAAACTCCCTTCCAATCTTATATATATAATTCAACCCCCCATCCTTATTTGATTTCCATTCGAACCCCATAATTTTCGCTCATTTCGAAAACATTGTTTCTTTTGCACGTTGCTGTCTTAAGTCTTTTGTTCTGTTCCCAGAGAGAGAGAGGGAGAAATTATTGCGCAATTACTTGTTTAATTTGTATACACCACCTACTCGAGTCAATAATTTAAAACAAAATTATTTCGGACAACAGCGAGGAAGAGTGGCAGAAAATGAAAAATAACATCACTTGTAATTCACTTCTAAATGTCGATCAATGGTTGTTCTTATGCGGCTACTACTACCATCGATGATTGCGTTCATAACAGCGCCTCTGCAAAGATGGCTTGGGAGGCGAACCAAAATTAAATAATTTCCTAACTGCCACTTATTGTTGGTACTTGTGGTGATTTTTTTTTTTCGTTTTATCAAATGTTGTTTGGTTCGTACAAAATCACTAAATAGCTCCACATAAATGTTCATTTATGTCGAAGAATTATGCTGCACAAATCGCAAATGTTGGCGATGCAAGTTGTCTTGGCCAAATTCTGATGCTGTCAGACAGATCAGTGTTGCCGTTGTGCTATTTATTTTAAATAAATATGGCCAAGAGACAAAAACTCTGGGTATTCTAAAAAAGCCCTTTCTTATCCGCGTGGTCTTCGATAGGAGAAGACCTTATAGTCTTCTATGAGAGAAATCTCCATCTCTTTTATGAGAGAACCATCCCTCTCTTCTATGAGGAAGACTTATCTGTCTTCTATGAGGAAGACCTCTCTGTCCTCTATAAGTGAGACCTCATTGTAATTTCTGAGAGAATAAATTATGTTCTTCACCAAGAAAAAGACCTATGAAAGAAGACCTCATGGAGAAAAAAACACGTTGTCTTCGATGAAAGAAGACCTCATCGTCATCTGTGAGAGAATATCTTATGGTCATCTCTGAGAGACTATCTTATGGTCATCTCTAAGAGAATATCTTATGGCCTTCTGTGAGAGAAGACATCATTGTCTTCTATGAGAGAAAACCTCTCTGTCTGCTATGAGAGAAGACATTTCTGTCTTTTATGAGCGAATATCTCTCTGTCTTCTATAAGAGGAGACCTTTCTGCCTTCTATGAGAGGAGAACTCTCTGTCTTATATGAGAGAGAACCTCATCGTCATATCTGAGAGAATACCTTATGATCTTCAATAAGATAAGAACCCATAGTCTTCTGTGGGGGAAGGCCTCAAGGCCGTCTTTGGGAGGAGATCTCTTAGTGTTCTTAAGAAGAGAAAACCTATTGGTCTTCTTTGAGAAGGACGTATTAGTCTTCATTGAAGGAAGACCTCATGGTCTTCTATGAAAGAAGACCTCATGGAGACCTTATTGTTTTCTTCATTCATGAGAAAGAATCTCATCATCATCTCTGAGAGAAGATCCCATGGTCTTATATAAAAAGATCTCAGGGTCTTCTACATAAAGACTTTATGGTTCTGTAAGAAGTTACATTTTGCAAATGTTTTTAGATTTTTCGACAAATTTTCTTCCTAAACATCCCAAAATGACAACCCCGCTCTCCATCACCTCCATTGTGGGAGGAGATCTCTTAGTCTTCTGTGAGAAGAGAAGACCTATTGGTCTTCTATGAGAAGGACGTCTTAGTCTTCATTAAAGGAAAACCTCATGGTCTTCTGCGAGAGAAGAACTTGTGGTCTTCTGTGCAGTCTTCTATGAAAGGTGACCTTGTGTCTTCTATGAGGGAAGACTTCATTGTCTTCTATGAGAGAGAATCTCATTGTCATCTCTGTGAGAAGACCCCACCTTCTTATATGAAAAAGATCTCAGGGTCTTCTACCTGAAGACTTTATGATTCTGTAAGAAGTCTTCATTTGGCAAATGTTTATAGGTTTTTCGACCATTTTTTTTCCTAAGCATCCCAAAATGGCAACCCCGCTCTCCATCACCTCCTTCCAACTTGCTGTGGTGTCAGTTAAACAAATCCAAGAACCACTGATCAACTTGGAATCTTTCACATGCATATTGAAGACATGGACCCGCAAAAAAAGGCTTAGTCTTAAAGTCTGCTAAACACGCAGACATAAAAAAAATATTCAAATACACATTCGTTCCGTATGCGAATCGACAGACAGACAGACAAACGAATGGACGGACCGACATTCATTTAGATATAGACAGATACCAGAAAATCGATGAGGTTCTTAAATTATATTAAGTTAACTTTAAACGTATTAAGTTAAGCCAAGGCTAAGAATATGCAATGGAATGGCCTAAGACTCAATGAAGTAAACGCCTATCTTGAACCCTGTGTGTTGGTGTGTGTGTGTGAATGTGCTGGCTCATGAAGACGGCTGCTGTAAATGTTGCCCCTGCTGCCGATTGTTGGTGTTTGAATTACCATGGATTGCTGGCTGGCTGTGCGGACTGGGTTACTACTGCATCGTGTTGGATATTGGCAACACACATCAGACCAGCTTCAGCTGGTGGCAGGTTGATATGTGTTGCAGTTTGCTGTATGCTTTTTCTTCGGCTTCTTGTGCCGCCATGGCTGCACTCATTTGGCCATAAGAAAGCAAGAACGACGTTTTCAATGAGTTTGTTTGGGCACGAAAGCGAATGTTATTTTCATTCGATGATATCCTTTAGAACGAAGCGTCGTATGTGGCTGATGATATGGCGTTGCATTGTTGTAGTGGTAGTTGTGTTGCTTACGCTGTATTTTACACTGCGTGTGAGTCGTTTGAAGTGTTCGGTTTTTTTGTTTGCCATGCCTGGGATTCTCGCAAAAGCCCAGAACTCATCTGTTCGAAAAGTTTCGCATGTTCATTTCCATTGATTCGTTCTTTTTTTGTTGGCTGCATTGGCTTTGGCATTACTAAATGCTGGCTTGTCCTAGTGTTTGGAATTTCTGTCGGTTGGTATGTCTGCTTGTTCATTTAGTTGGTCCCGGTGATGGGTTGCATTGCGAATGTTGAAAGAACCGATGCTTTAGCAGCAGGTTGCACTTCTTGTATAATTGCGAAAAGGGTATTTTTTGGTTATTTGTAAGTTCGGGTGTATCAATTTTAAAAGTCTAATTAATGAGAGGGGTGTAAATTAAAGTTTCGGGAGAATTTTTATAACATAATTTGTCACTATGGTTCCTCGATAATAATTCTGGCAAAAGAAGGAAGTGGTAGAAGAAGAAGTGGTAGATCCTGGCCCTTGACAAAAAAATTAGATATTTTTGAAAAACTCTTGGGTTATTGGTATGCTATTACTTGAAAAACAAATCTTAAAAAAGTCCTGGATTATTGATCTATTGGTCCTTGAAAAACTTTTCTTGAAAAAATGGTCCTTGAAAAACTCTTCTTGAAAAATGATCCTCGAAAAGTGCTTCTTTAAAAATCCACGTTTATTGGTCTGATGATCCTCGAAAAGTGCTTCTTTAAAAATCCACGTTTATTGGTCTGATGATCCTCGAAAAGTGCTTCTTTAAAAATCCACGTTTATTGGTCTGATGATCCTCGAAAAGTGCTTCTTTAAAAATCCACGTTTATTGGTCTGATGATCCTCGAAAAGTGCTTCTTTAAAAATCCACGTTTATTGGTCTGATGATCCTCGAAAAGTGCTTCTTTAAAAATCCACGTTTATTGGTCTGATGATCCTCGAAAAGTGCTTCTTTAAAAATCCACGTTTATTGGTCTGATGATCCTCGAAAAGTGCTTCTTTAAAAATCCACGTTTATTGGTCTGATGATCCTCGAAAAGTGCTTCTTTAAAAATCCACGTTTATTGGTCTGATGATCCTCGAAAAGTGCTTCTTTAAAAATCCACGTTTATTGGTCTGATGATCCTCGAAAAGTGCTTCTTTAAAAATCCACGTTTATTGGTCTGATGATCCTCGAAAAGTGCTTCTTTAAAAATCCACGTTTATTGGTCTGATGATCCTCGAAAAGTGCTTCTTTAAAAATCCACGTTTATTGGTCTGATGATCCTCGAAAAGTGCTTCTTTAAAAATCCACGTTTATTGGTCTGATGATCCTCGAAAAGTGCTTCTTTAAAAATCCACGTTTATTGGTCTGATGATCCTCGAAAAGTGCTTCTTTAAAAATCCACGTTTATTGGTCTGATGATCCTCGAAAAGTGCTTCTTTAAAAATCCACGTTTTATTGGTCTGATGATCCTCGAAAAGTGCTTCTTTAAAAATCCACGTTTATTGGTCTGATGATCCTCGAAAAGTGCTTCTTTAAAAATCCACGTTTATTGGTCTGATGATCCTCGAAAAGTGCTTCTTTAAAATCCACGTTTATTGGTCTGATGATCCTCGAAAAGTGCTTCTTTAAAAATCCACGTTTATTGGTCTGATGATCCTCGAAAAGTGCTTCTTTAAAAATCCACGTTTATTGGTCTGATGATCCTCGAAAAGTGCTTCTTTAAAAATCCACGTTTATTGGTCTGATGATCCTCGAAAAGTGCTTCTTTAAAAATCCACGTTTATTGGTCTGATGATCCTCGAAAAGTGCTTCTTTAAAAATCCACGTTTATTGGTCTGATGATCCTCGAAAAGTGCTTCTTTAAAATCCACGTTTATTGGTCTGATGATCCTCGAAAAGTGCTTCTTTAAAAATCCACGTTTATTGGTCTGATGATCCTCGAAAAAGTGCTTCTTTAAAAATCCACGTTTATTGGTCTGATGATCCTCGAAAAGTGCTTCTTTAAAAATCCACGTTTATTGGTCTGATGATCCTCGAAAAGTGCTTCTTTAAAAATCCACGTTTATTGGTCTGATGATCCTCGAAAAGTGCTTCTTTAAAAATCCACGTTTATTGGTCTGATGATCCTCGAAAAGTGCTTCTTTAAAAATCCACGTTTATTGGTCTGATGATCCTCGAAAAGTGCTTCTTTAAAAATCCACGTTTATTGGTCTGATGATCCTCGAAAAGTGCTTCTTTAAAAATCCACGTTTATTGGTCTGATGATCCTCGAAAAGTGCTTCTTTAAAAATCCACGTTTATTGGTCTGATGATCCTCGAAAAGTGCTTCTTTAAAAATCCACGTTTATTGGTCTGATGATCCTCGAAAAGTGCTTCTTTAAAAATCCACGTTTATTGGTCTGATGATCCTCGAAAAGTGCTTCTTTAAAAATCCACGTTTATTGGTCTGATGATCCTCGAAAAGTGCTTCTTTAAAAATCCACGTTTATTGGTCTGATGATCCTCGAAAAGTGCTTCTTTAAAAATCCACGTTTATTGGTCTGATGATCCTCGAAAAGTGCTTCTTTAAAAATCCACGTTTATTGGTCTGATGATCCTCGAAAAGTGCTTCTTTAAAAATCCACGTTTATTGGTCTGATGATCCTCGAAAAGTGCTTCTTTAAAAATCCACGTTTATTGGTCTGATGATCCTCGAAAAGTGCTTCTTTAAAAATCCACGTTTATTGGTCTGATGATCTCGAAAAGTGCTTCTTAAAAATCCACGTTTATGGTCTGATGATGCTCGAAAAGTGCTTCTTTAAAAATCCACGTTTATTGGTCTGATGATCCTCGAAAAGTGCTTCTTTAAAAATCCACGTTTATTGGTCTGATGATCCTCGAAAAGTGCTTCTTTAAAAATCCACGTTTATTGGTCTGATGATCCTCGAAAAGTGCTTCTTTAAAATCCACGTTTATTGGCCTGATGATCCTCGAAAAGTGCTTCTTTAAAATCCACGTTTATTGGTCTGATGATCCTCGAAAAGTGCTTCTTTAAAAATCCACGTTTATTGGTCTGATGGTCCTCGAAAATTGCTTCTTTAAAAATCCACGTTTATTGGTCTGATGGTCCTCGAAAATTGCTTCTTTAAAAATCCACGTTTATTGGTCTGATGGTCCTCGAAAAGTGCTTCTTTAAAAATCCACGCTTATTGGTCTGTTGGTCCTTGAAAAGTGCTTCTTTAAAAGTCCACGCTTATTGGTCTGTTGGTCCTTGAAAAGTGTTTCTTTAAAAATTCCACGCTTATTGGTCTCTTGGTCCTTGAAAAAATATTCTTTAAAAATCCACGCTTATTGGTCTCTTGGTCCTTGAAAAGTGCTTCTTTAAAAATCCACGCTTATTGGTCGGTTGGTCCTTGAAAAGGGCTTCTTTAAAAATCCACGCTTATTGGTCTGTTGGTCCTTGAAAAGTTGTTGTTTAAAAATCCACGCTTATTGGCCGGTTGGTCCTTGAAAAGTTGTTGTTTAAAAATCCACGCTTATTGGCCGGTTGGTCCTTGAAAAGTTGTTGTTTAAAAATCCACGCTTATTGGCCGGTTGGTCCTTGAAAAGTTGTTGTTTAAAAATCCATGCTTATTGGCCGGTTGGTCCTTGAAAAGTTGTTGTTGTAAAATCCATGCTTATTGGCCGGTTGGTCCTTGAAAAGTGTTTCTTTAAAAAATCCACGCCTATTGGTCGGTTGGTCCTTGAAAAGTGTTTCTTTAAAAATCCGCGCTTATTGGTTTGTTGGTCCTTGAAAAGTGTATCTCTAAAAATCCACGCTTATTGGTCTGTTGGTCCTTGAAAAGTGTTTCTTTAAAATTCCACGCTTATTGGTCTGTTGGCCCTTGAAAAATCCTTTAAAGAATCCACGATTGAAGGTCCTTGAAGGCATTTTCTCTCTTCTCTGTTGGAAGCAATGAAACCTTAATTAGTTCATCAAATATCCTGTCAAAAACTCCCTCTCCATCTCGTACTTCATTTCAAGCGGTCATGTGCCTTTTTCCGAACTCATTTATCACCTCCCCTCGCATAAATAGTTCTGTAGCATACATGTTTGTGTGTCTGCGAATGCGAAAAATACCTTCGTAACAGATCGTTTTCTCGAAAAAAAAGCATTTTCGTTAACGAAAACAAAATTAAGCAAATCTTTAAGAACTCAACGGGAAAGCAGATGAAAGACCCAATGGATGAGGACAGGAAGAGAAACACAGACACACAGACACTCACACTGCAATAGCAGCAACAACAAAATATTTTAATTAAAAATTCCTAATCGTGTGTGAAGTATTTTTATCTGATTGTTAAGGCCAACGAGCCATCGACTCATTTACGGCACTGCAGCGGGAGATATTGGGACTGTGGCTAGAGTGGTGGATAGATGGATGGCGTCGCCTTGGATTTAACTCCTTTGGAGAGTAGGCATTTTTTGCCAAGAGGGGAATGGATAAAAAGGATTGCGTTTTTTCATTTTCATTGGAGATCTTGACTTCATCTGCTGTTGTAGTTGTTGCTGTTTTTGTTTTACATCTTGTCCTGCTAAAGTCGATATGTGTACTTATATATGTACATATATATTTTTCCATGTTTTTTTTTTTGGCTTCAGCATATCAGTGGCGGTAATGTTCGGTTGTTGTTGTTCTCTTGTATGTAGTAATGTCGTGTTGCTTGTAAAACGCGAAAGGGTATTAATATGAAACCTAAAGATCGCGTTTCCATACCAAAAACAACAAAAAAAAAACACCAGCCACCCAGCCAGCCAGCAATCCAAACATTTCGGATGATCCGTGTGAGGAGTCTCACATACAAAGTTTCGTGTTTGTTCAGACATTGGAATCGACATCTCCCCGAAATAAAACACGAAACGGACAACCGGCAAACAGCAACAAGGAAAAACACAATGTTATGTTAGCAATCAGCAGTAGTAATAGCTGGAAGTCGGAGGTTGGCCATAGATGCGAATGCGTCAGTGGCAGTGCCATAATAAATGGCCTTTTTGGTGACTCCTCCATAGTCGTTTTGTCATTGAACGTTTTGGGCATCGGAACTGCAACGACGGCACTCATGCAATTTTCGTCGTCTCCATCCGACTGCCCGGCATCGTGAGATTCAAATCAGCCTTTACAAATAGACGCTTTTGGCAGTTATATGTGAAATTCCAAAGGTGTTGAAAATCGTATGGCAAGTGTGAAAAACTAAATTGTAATTGAATTGTTGCCACAGTCACATGACTATGGCTTCCAACTGCCAACCGTTTTTTTCGTAGGAGACACAATATGCATGCATTTAAGTCCATATAAAAACTAATGGTTTCACATTTAAAACAACGGCCAAAAAACAACAGCCAAGACCACAACCAAGGTGACGATGGGGATGATGATGACGATGAGACGACCATGGCTGGCAAAGATAAGCCTTGGCGAGGAAGCATCGAACACCCTGGCAAAAAAAAAAAGAAAGGCACAAAAACGCCATGACAGGCCACTCAATGGCATATCCATAACCAAATGAGTAGCATTAGAGAAAATCCAATAGCTGCACACTTGTGTGCCAGACGGGCTCACTGAATGGCTCACTGGCTGGCTGCCTGGCTGACTAGCTCTCTATTGACAACATGAATTATTTGACAATTAGAAAATTAATGACTGGTTCTTAACAATCGGCTGATTTGTAATGTCATGGCATTAATTGAGGAAAAGCTCTCACACACACACGCGCACACACATACTTAGTGAAATGTATATCGTGGAATGAATGTCAAGAATGTTAATAATCGTTGAAAGTTAAAAGAAATTACAGCTGATTGATGATCGATTGAATTTCTCTCTCTCTCCCTCCCTCTCTCTCACACACACACAATGTTTGTGTCTTAAGTCTTTTGTTTGATGTCTGGCGAACACACATTGCAACCCATCAAATGATATAAAATCTTTTACAGTGGAACATAAGATAATTAAAGCTATTTAGCAAAGGACTTAGACTATAACGAGCTCTTCAAAGAATATAAAAAGGTTATAAAAGGCTTTAAAAAAATAAATTAATTAGAGTACAAACAAACTAAAAAGTATCAATCGGTTTTGCCGGCAAATGTATATCCTCAGCCAATGTTCGACAGTTTAAATATATTTTGCCTTCTGTTATGATCATTCAAATTGTTGACCCTTAATGGAAATGGGCCAATACTTTCCATTTTGAGACGGGACTAAATAAATATTAACAAGTAAAAAAGCAGTAAGTTCGGCCGGGCCGAACTTTGAATACCCTCCACCATTTGGAACGAATTAGAAAATTTTCAAAAAAATAAAATCCAATAAAAATTCTTTTAAAATTCTTAAAATATCTAATATAGGAAGGTGCCGATATATGGGGGGATATACGATATATACCTATAAAGACAAATCTATGTCTGCGTATATATGAGGGCTATACAATATCGTGGATCTATATAGATAATTCTCTGCCGAGGTATAAAGTACCCACAAGGAACTCCTTGTGTGGATTTTCAGACAATTCCGATGAAAAATGTGGGTCAAATCATAAAATACCGAATATCGGGAGGTACCGTTATATGGGGGATATACGATATCGTGCACCTGTATAGACAATTCTCTCTCAGGTGGTAGATTACTCGCAAGGAACTCCTTGTGTCGATTTTCAGAAAATTCCGTTCAAAAATGTGGGTAAAATCTTCAAAATACCGAATATCGGGGGGTACCGTTATATGGGGGCTATACGATATTGTGGACCTATATAGATAATTCTCTGCTGAGGTATAAAGTACCCACAAGGAACTCCTTGTGTGGATTTTCAGACAATTCCGTTGAAAAATGTGGGTAAAATTATCAAAATACCGAATATCGGGGGGGTTCCGTTACATTGGGGCTATACGATATCGTAGACCTATATGGACAATTCTCTGCCGAGGTATAAAGTACCCACAAGGAACTCCTTGTGTGGATTTTCAGACAATTCCGTTGAAAAATGTGGGTAAAATCATCAAAATATCGAATATCGGGAGGTACCGTTATATGGGGGATATACGATATCGTGGACCTACATACACACTTCATTTTGAGGAGGTAAAATGCCCACAAGGGACACCTTTTGTGGATTTTCAGACAATTCCGTTGAAAAATGTGGCTAAAATCATCAAAATACCGAATACCGTGGGGGTACCGTTATATGGGGGCTATACGATATTGTGGACCTATATAGATAATTCTCTGCCGAGGTATAAAGTACCCACAAGGAACTCCTTGTGTGGATTTTCAGACAATTCCGTTGAAAAATGTGGGTAAAATCATCAAAATACCGAATATCGGGGGGTACCGTTATATGGGGGCTATACGATATTGTGGACCTATATAGATAATTCTCTGCCGAGGTATTAAGTACCCACAAGGAACTCCTTGTGTGGATTTTCAGACAATTCCGTTGAAAAATGTGGGTACAATCATCAAAATACCGAATATCGGGGGGTACCGTTATATGGGGGCTATACGATATTGTGGACCTATATAGATAATTCTCTGCCGAGGTATAAAGTACCCACAAGGAACTCCTTGTGTCGATTTTCAGAAAATTCCGTTCAAAAATGTGGGTAAAATCTTCAAAATACCGAATATCGGGGGGTACCGTTATATGGGGGCTATACGATATTGTGGACCTATATAGATAATTCTCTGCTGAGGTATAAAGTACCCACAAGGAACTCCTTGTGTGGATTTTCAGACAATTCCGTTAAAAAATGTGGGTAAAATTATCAAAATACCGAATATCGGGGGGGTTCCGTTACATGGGGGCTATACGATATCGTGGACCTATATGGACAATTCTCTGCCGAGATATAAAGTACCCACAAGGAACTCCTTGTGTGGATTTTCAGACAATTCCGTTGAAAAATGTGGGTAAAATCATCAAAATATCGAATATCGGGGGGTACCGTTATATGGGGGCTATACGATATTGTAAACCTATATAGTTAATTCTCTGCCGAGGTATTAAGTACCCACAAGGAACTTCTTGTGTGGATTTTAAGATAATTCCGTTCAAAAATGTGGGTAAAATCATCAAAATACCGAACATCGGGGGGTACCGTTATATGGGGGCTATACGATATTGTGGACCTATATAAACAATTCTCTGCCGAGGTATAAAGTACCCACAAGGAACTCCTTGTGTGGATTTTCAGACAATTCCGTTGAAAAATGTGGGTAAAATCATCAAAATACCGAATATCGGGGGGTACCGTTACATGGGGGCTATACGATATCGTGGACCTATATGGACAATTCTCTGCCGAGGTATAAAGTACGCACAAGGAACTCCTTGTGTGGATTTTCAGACAATTCCGTTGAAAAATGTGGCTACAATCATCAAAATACCGAATATCGGGGGGTACCGTTATATAGGGGGGCTTTACGATATTGTGAACCTATATAGATAATTCTCTGCCGAGGTATAAAGTACCCACAAGGAACTCCTTGTGTGGATTTTCAGACAATTCCGTTAAAAAGTGTGGGTAAAATCATCAAAATACCGAATATCGGGGGGTACCGTTATATGGGGGCTATACGATATTGTGGACCTATATAGATAATTCTCTGCTGAGGTATAAAGTACCCACAAGGAACTCCTTGTGTGGATTTTCAGACAATTCCGTTAAAAAGTGTGGGCAAAATCATCAAAATACCGAATATCGGGGGGTACCGTTATATGGGGGCTATACGATATCGTGGACCGATATAGCCCATCTTCGAACTTGACCTGCCTGCAGACAAAAGAGAGATCTGTGCAAAATTTTAGCTTCCTATCTTAATTCGTTTAGACTGTAGCGTGATTACAACAGACGGACAGACGGACAGACGGACGGACAGGGCTAAATCGTCTTAGAATTTTACGCTGATCAAGAATATATATACTTTGTTGGGTCTAAAATGATTATTTCGATGAGTTACAAACGGAATGACAAAGTTAATATACCCTCCATACCTTTTTTGGTGGAGGGTATAAAAAAATATTGTGCCAGGCTCGGACTATATTGGTTACTTCCTTTATTTTATACGAGATATGTGATAATTTTTAGAAATTGAAAAAAGGGCCTGAGGTACCGGATATAGTCGACCGAAGTATTCCATTTTCATACTTCATCTAATAAAGATAAAAATATTGGCATGGGTAAAATTACAAGAAAATCGAACATTTATATCCAATTTTATGCGAAATCATAAATTTCATATTCATCTCAGGATTCCGGCGAGGAGAAATATTTAGATGTAGCAAAGTAGTAAAGAATCGCTGACTTGTTTCGCAAGTTTGATAGATAAATGTGCTAAAAATTGTCAGCCTTTGTGGGTGAGGTACCAGAAGGCGTTCGCAGATATACAGGGTGAGATGAAAAAACTGCAACCAGCTTCAGACTGCTGTCATTTCTCAGCAACTCGTCCGACAGCTGTTAAAAGTATTCCAGTGACAGCTCATTATATTGTTCATAAGCGTACAAAAGCATTTCGGTGAGAATTTTCCTGAAAAAAAGTTATTGGTGATGGAATTCAAGAGTGATAGTGTGATTTCTTTATATTTGTCTGGAAACAGGCAAGTGGCTATCGTTAGAGCACTCCAGCATTTGAATGTGAATAAATCTTCTGTGTCTCGTGCCTCGTTATCGTGATACTGGTAGCGTAGCTCGAAAAGTAAAGAAGCGATTTGATAAAAACCCGCGTCGCAGTGGCCGAAAAATGGCTCGTGAGCTGAACATATCGCAATATTCCATTCAGCAAATATTGAAAACAAGAGCTCGGGGTAAAGCCATTGAAATTCCAAAAAGTGCAAGAACTTACACCGCATCAGAAAGAAAATAGACTCAAAAGAGCTAAAGAGTTGCTTCGCTTGGCCGAAAGTGGTGAACTGCCGAATTTGATTTTCTCCGATGAGAAAATATTCGTTGTCCAGCAGTTTGTAAACAAACAAAAATTATCGTGTTTACTTGCCAAAGAGGTCAGCTGAAATGTGCACCTTCGGTTGGCCACCAGAACTCAAACGCCGCCAATGGTGATGGTGTGGGCCGCCATAACAGCCGATGGTCGCTCTCAGCTCGTATTAATCAACCGTGGCATCAGAATAAATGCCGAATATTATCACGAAAATATTCTGGAGGGTGTATTAAAGCCTTGGGCACGCAAACTTCACTTCGCTTCATTTCCAGCGTACAATGGCCACCAAAATCTCCGGATGCCAATCCGTTGGACTATTGTCTCTGAGGAATTTTGAAAAGCAAGGTTGGGACTAAAAAATACCAAAGTGTCGATCACGTCAAGCAAGCGCTTCGCCGGGAATGGACCAAAATACCGCAGAGCAACATTCGGGCAGCGCTTGACGGTTTCATTGGCCGTTTGAAGGTGTGAATGGAATTGGAGCTTTTTTATTATTTATTTATGAGCTTCATGGACATTTTAACTTTTGACCCTTTGTGAGGGAGGTACCAGAAGGAGTGGACCAATATGTTCCATCTTTATAGCAGATCTTGTGTTAGCAAAAATGTTTGTCTGTGTGAAATTTGAAGAGAGTTAGATGCTCATTTCGTTTTCCCAAACTTTTGTGTGGGAGGTACCAGAAGAAATTGTCCGATCCATACCATCTTTATGACAGATCTTGTGTTGATGGAAATATTGAGATGTACCAAGCCTGAATGGAACGTGATGACAATTTCTCTTTTTAAGAGCTTCATGGATTTTCAAAGTTTTGACCCTTTGTCGGGGAGCTACCACAAAGAGTGGACCGATACATTCCATCTTCACACCAGGCCTTTGAATTATATAAATATTGTGATATGTGTGATTTGAAGACAATCACACACTCTCTTACATCACACTTTATTAAGAGTTATAACTATTCAAAACTTTGAACCTTCGTAGGGGAGGTATTTGATGGAGTGGACCGATATTGTCCATTTTCACACCTGACCTAGAAGTGATGCATATTTTAAGATTTGCAATGTTGCAGCAAAATCAGATTATCCTTTCTCTTTTTGTGCAGTAAATTATTTTCATTTGAAATGTTGATATTTTGTGGGGGAGGTACCAGAAAGAGTGAACTTTCATTGCTCATCTCCGAACTCGATCAAATCGAGTTTGAATCAAATTGGATACTCCCTTCGAGAGTTATCTGCGCACCAGCCAGACATACTGACGGACGGACATCGCTAAATCGACTTCAAATGTCCTGAAACGCATTTGGTCCAAATTTAGTCCAATTTAGCACTTTTCATACAATTTTCGAACACATTTCCAAAACCACCTTCATATCTCAATCGGAGATAGCAACAAATACCTCAATATCAAATTTTGGCATTCCAGCGCTATCCCTTCACCCTATACACAATTTATTACCAATTACTACGTTTCGAACAATTATAGTACACACTTACAATTCACCCCCATATTTTAACCACAGGCACCAACAGTTACATCAATTTTAAATTTCAGGATTTAAGCTCTATTAACCAATATCAGATTTAGTACTATTTCGTGCTTTTCGTACAATCATAGTACATACCTCCATATCTCAATTCCAGATACCAACAGAGACCTCAATATAACATTTGAGATTTTCCCCAATGCCAAATGTAGTACCATTTACTACTTTTCGTACAAATATGGGAGGCATTTCCAAACACGCAGATCTTAACCACAGATACTTACAGTGAAAACAATATCAAATTTCAGGATTTAAGCCAACATCAAATTTAGTACTTTTCGTACAATTATAGTACACATTTCCAAAACCACCTCAGAGTAATCTAAATATCAAATTTCAGAATTGTATCTCTATCCTTTCAACCAATACCAAATATAGTACCATTCAGTACTTTTCGTGCAATTATAGTACACATTTCCGAAAGAACATCCCTACGTCCAGACTACACATAAACAGCGACCCAGTATACCAAATTTCAGATTTCAAGCACTATCGGTTCGCCCAATACCAAAGTATTCCAAATATAGTACTATTTAGTACTGTTCGTGTACTTGCAGCAAGCACTTCTAAAGCCACTTCTTTATCACAAATTTAGTACCAATTCTTACAATTCGCACACTTAGTACACATTTCTAAAATCTCCATATGTCGAACTTAATTTCCAACCTGGATTCTCATACCGAATTTCAAGTATTTAGCTCTATCCGCTCACATAATACCAAATGGTACCATTTTAGAAGTTTAATAACATTTTAGAACTTAAAGTTCGAATTTGCAAAAACCCTTTGGTGTATCTCTCATGCACTCCATCAGTGACTCTCAATCCAAATTTCAGAACTACAGCTTTATTGATTCATCCCAATTCCAATATGTACTAAATTTAGTACCATAGACTACACATAAGTACGAATTTCAAGAACTAGGTTCATATCACAATCCTACACACTGGCAGTAATCTTATTTTCAACAGTAGTCTTATTTCCAAATTTCAGGATGCCAGCTCTATTGGTCCACCCAAATCCAAATTATACTAAATTTAGTACATTTTAGTACACATAAGTACAAATGTCAAAAACTACCTACATAATCCTAAAATTCAATGGCAATGTTATTTGCAAATTTCAGTAAAACCAAAGCGTTTCATCCAAATCGAAATTGTACCAAACTTAGTACGATTTAGTACTTTTTTGTACACATACGTACAAATTTCCATCCTTTTACTTTTATATATTTATTTGCTTAACCAAATATTAAAATAATTTAACTTTTCCATTATTTCTTCATTTTAGGCAAACGTTGTTCGGAACGAGCCACCGCCTGTTATCCGGGTCAGTGCCAAAATGGTGGTACCTGTGTTCCAGGCTCCCCTGAAAAGGGCTTACATTCACAGTGTCGTTGTGCTCCCGGATGGGATGGAACATATTGTACAGATCCAATTGATCAGTGTCGGGGACAGCCATGTCATAATGGTGGCACTTGTGAGTCGGGATCAGGTTGGTTCCGCTGCATTTGTGCTCGTGGCTTTTCGGGACCAGATTGTCGCATTAATGTCAATGAATGTTCCCCGCAGCCATGTGAGGGTGGGGCCACCTGTATCGATGGTATTGGGGGGTATACTTGTATTTGTCCACCCGGAAGGCATGGTTTGAGGTGTGAGATATGTAAGTAAAAAGAAGGAGATTTTTATAGCGAATTTTTAATATTTTTTCTGTGCTTTGTTTTCAGTATTTTCCGATTCCAAATCGTCCTGCATAAACAGCAGTTCGGCCTCTTTGTCACCCTATCCCTCGTTGAACAAATCCCAAGATATTTTGTCGCAACTTCTCACAGGCCAAACGAGCGAGTATTGCAATGCCTGCCTGTGTGAAAATGGCACCTCGAGATGTACGAATTTGTGGTGTGGCCTGGCAAATTGTTTCCGCGCCAATACCAATTCGAAGTCTTCCAATTTCTCGGGTCTCTGTAAGCCTCACGAGGTTTGTGTACCCACTTTGGCGGAAAATTGTCTCAATGGGCCATGTGCCCTGAGAGGAGACTGCAGGGCCTTGGAGCCCTCACATCGTGTAGAGCCACCACGTTTGCCAGCCAAATCGGATTGCTGGCCAAATCAGGCTGTACTGAATGACAACTGTGCCCGCTTGACAATACTCCTCGATCGTCAACGGGTGGGTCCAGGCTCATCTGTTGAGGGCCTATGTTCGGTGCTGAGATTTTTATTGGCCTCACGCATGGTTAAATTGCCCAAGAGTGAAAAGCAGGAGGGTATGTTGATAATTATTTGTGACATCAAAACGGGGACCAATGATACCATAGAGGTTACAGTGGTAAGTTTTGGTTCAACACAGGAACGGAAAATTTTTTTAAAATTCTTTTTCCTCTCCTTTTCAGTCCTCCACCTTGGCAAATGACTCCCAGCTGCCCACTGCAATTAGCCTGTTGGGTGAGTTATTATCCTCACGCCAGAGCAACGATTTACCTCCCGCGAAACATGAGTTACGTTCCATAAAATTGGCTGCCTTGGTTTCCATATTGGAGGTCAAGGTGGAAACGGCATTGATTGCTGAAGGCAACAGCAACAATTTGTTAATTGGAATTCTGTGTGGCATTTTCATTGTCCTCGTCGGACTGGCCATATTCCTTAGCCTGTTTTGGCGTCAACGCATGGTCATGTCTTCAAACTCCGGCATAAATATGGCCACATCCCAGGATCCTCTGCGCCACGATGAGGAAAAATCAAATAATCTACAAAATGAGGAAAATCTGCGACGCTATACAAATCCCCTTAAGGTGAGCACTTCATCGTTGGGCCGTGTTAATGGCATGGAATTGAGTTTAAATCCCTCCCCGGAAATTGCCAGTGTAAGCCCCGCCTCCACATCTGCCACATCGGGTGTCCACAGTCGTAGTGTTCCACCTCCCCTATATCCAGAATCAAATTTTGATTGTGATTTGGAAACGACACAAAAATCCAAGGAGTTCCAATCGAAACGTACATCACAAATCCTCTTGCATAAAACTCAAAATTCCGATATGAAAAAGAATACGGTTGGTTCCATCGACAGTCCGAGAAAAGATTTTGGTAAACGTTCAATAAATTGTAGAGCAATGCCGGTGCAGGCACCACCAGTGGCCACCGTGACACCGGTGCCGGTTGCCACGACAACGACAACCCAGGCAACAATAACAACAGCTACGACGAACCCAGATGATTCGGAAATTCTAACAGTTCTAGTGTAGTGTTGAGGTCAGCATGGCGTCCCCACTCTTCTCCCTCATTGAAATTGATTTTTTTTTCGGAAGGAAGAAGGGGGATGCTGGTTTATTTTACGCTCACTCAAAGTGTTTGTGCTTAAAATAAGTGTATACAAAAATTGTTTAAGTATTTGTAATTTTTTTTTTTAGATTGTGATGCTAGAACTGTTAGGACCAAGTTGTAGAATCTGAACTGCGATGTTAGGGGCATAATAGAGTTGGGCGATTAATGTTAGTTTGAATTAGACAATAACGGAATTACAGCATTTGCGGCGACAGTGTCACTCCATGCTGTTTTGTTTTGGATTTTATGTTGGGCGCCACGGAGTAGTGCAAAAACCCTGTCCATATAATTTAATGTTTGAAAATTAAATTTACACAAATGAAATCTACCCCCGGAGTGCATACCTTAAGGTTTTATTTATCAACTTGCAAAATCGAAGTCAATTTCTGCTTATATGTAATGTCGACTTTATGTAATCGGTTTTCGGTCAATGGGGTTTAACGGGATTTTTAATTTTCATGAACCCCAAAAAGTATGCAATGATTAAAGTTATGAATGCTCATGTTATAATCCTCGTTAATAATGCTCATGAAAAGTCGAAAAAATACAGGGTGAGTTGAAAAAACTGCAACCAAATTCAGACTGCTGTCATTTCTAAGTCTCTCGTCCAACAGCTGTTCAAATTATTCCAGTGACAGCTCATTATATTGTTTATAAGCGTACGAAAGCATTTTGGTGAGAATTTTCTAGAAAAAAAAGTTATTCGTGATGAAATTCGAACGTGATAGTGTGTTTCCTTTATATTTGGCTGAAAAACCACAAGTGGCTATAGGTAGAGCACTCCAGCATTTAAATGTGAATAAATCTTTTGTGTCTCGTACCATCGCTAGTTACCGTGATGCTGGCAACGTAGCCCGACGTCAAGGAAGTGGATGGAAGAAAACAGCAACATCAGCAGAAATGGTTCGAAAAGTAAAGAAGCGACTTAATCGAAACCCGCGTCGCTGTGGCCGAAATGGTGCACTGCCGAATTTGGTTTTCTCCGATGAGGAAACATTCGTTGTCCAGCAGTTTGTAAACAAAAAACAACAAACCCTCCACCATTTGAAACGAATTTGGAAATTTTCCAAAAATAAAATCCTTAAAAAATTCTCTTAAAATTTTAAAAATATCGAATATAGACGTTATATTGGGGTCTATACGACGTGGACCTACATAGGCATTGTTTGTCATAAGACATTATCATATTCAAATTCGCAACTTGAAATATACGGTAAATAATTTAGCTAAAATCATCAATCATCATTATATCGGAGCTGTGCGAAGATCTGGACCAGCATAGACAATTTTCTGTCACAGGCTATAGCATCCATTGCGAACGTCAAATACAACATCTCAACCAATTCCGGTGGGTATTGTACTTTAACTCGTCAAAATACCGAATATGGGGAGGTACTGATATATGGGGCCTATACGAAGACTTGGACCTACATAGATAATTTTCTGTCACAGACTGTAGTATCCATTACGAACTCTAAATACGTAATTTGAAACAATTCCGGTGAATAATGACGCTAAAATCATCAAAATAGCGAATTTTGGGAGGTACCGTTATCTGGGGGCTATACGAAGACGTGGACCTGAACAGACAATTTTCTGTGTACCCATTTCGAACTTCAAATACCAAATTGGAAACAATTCCGGTGAATAATGTCGCTAAAATCATCAAAATACCGAATATCGGTATGGGGGCTACATGCAAACGTGGACCTACATGTACCTTCTATCTCAATTCGTTCGAAAGATAGCGTGATTACAACAGACAGACAGGCGGACATGGCAAAATCGACATAGAATTTTACGCTGATCAAGAATATATATACTTTGTTGGGTCAGACATGAATATTTCGAGGAGTTACAAACGGAATGACAAAGTTAATATACCCTCCATAGTATGGCGGAGGGTATAAAATGGTCGTGTTTACTTGCCAAGGAGGTCAGCTGAAAATGTACACCTTCAGTTGGCCACCAGAACTCAAGCGATTGTCGCTCCCCGCTCGTATTATTCGACCGTGGCATCAGGATAATTGAATTAAAAAATAAGAAAAAATTCTGGAGGGTGTATTAAAGCCTTGGGCACACAAACATTTTGGCCGCAGACCTTGGAAATTCCAACATGGCCATCGCACTCAGCACGCGCCACCCAAGAATGGTAACAAAATGAGGCTCCTCGCTTCATTTCCAGCGCACAATGGTCACCAAAATCTCGGGATACCAATCCGGTGGACCATTGTGTCTGAAGTATTTTGGAAAGCAAGGTTGGCACTAAAGAATACCAAAGTGTGGATCACCTCAAGCAAGCACTTCGCCGGGAATGAGCCAAAGACCGCAGAGCAATATTTGGGCAGCGTGTGGCAATTTCATTGGTCGTTTAAAGGCCATTATTCGTGCCAAAGGTGACCGATTCGGACAAATCTCAACTTATTCTAAAATTTGATGCTATTTCCGACATTTTTTCTTTCATTCAAGAAAATTAAAAAAAATGTAAAAGTTATGGTATTTGACTTCGTTGCAGTTTTTTATCTCACCTTGTAGGTTATAGCATGTGTTGACGAAACAGCTCATTAAAAAATGGAAATCGACTTTGGTCGACATAATTTGGGAAAGTGAGAATCGATATTCAAATTTTAGATCCTCAGAGAAATTTAAAATTGACTGTTGAAGTAAAAAAAAAATTGAACTTCTCAAAGCCAACTTTTACTCTCGACTATGTATCCCTACTACCAACCACATGCATATGACCTGCAAGCGTTAGTTTGTCTTTGAAAAATTATGTTACCAAGACATAATCTCCATTTCGCAGTTCAGCTTCACAATATAATGTCCGAAACTACTTAAAATAACTATAAACTGTTAATAGCTGTAAAATATTGCATTGATCTCAATTTATATGAACAAAATATCAAAATATTTTTTTAAAGGACTTATCTACTTTATAATATAAAGTAAAAGAGAGAATACAAAAATGGATAATTTCTAAACAATATTTATGTACGTGAGGATATATTGCATTTTTGTTCTGGCAAATATTTGAATTTTTGACCCATAAGTCTCAACGTAATTTTTATTAAATCGAATTTTATTTTGAAGTTTGAGGTTATTTTTATGCCATACCATTGGTATTTAAAATCCAGTATCCCTCGGACAACCCGATGCCCTCAATATTGGAGTACAGCAAATTGAAGATATATATGGTATATATCCATGAATAAAACATCCTCGCAAGAATGCATTTATTATACTCAACGCTGAAATGAAATTTATCTGAAATACAATTTAACTATTAACTGTCTTTGATGATCCAAAAGTCTTCATCAACTAAACAGTTAATCCCCAATGATTTAAAATAAAATAATGATTTAAAATAAATTAAATAAAAAATGTGGTTTATATAAAAATTAACGAACGAAGATATACTTATATGCGTTTCATAAGTAATTATTAATATTATTATTTACATATATGTATATGGATGTAAAATATATAGTATAGATAAATAAAAAAAATATAAATACCCCTCTTCTATTAAATCCTACTCAGTGTGATATTAAAAATAATTTAAGTGACAATAAAAATATAAAAAAGTAGATTAATAATGTATTAAAAGCAATAAATTTTAGTAATTATTTAAGAAATATAGTTTCAACAATAAAAACGCTTAAAGTGTATATTTTTCCACATAGAATTATGTTTTACAGATATGATAGATATTAATTACAAATATAACGAGTAAATAATGTAAATAACTAAATAGTTTCGTGTACGTGTTAAGAGCATAATTAAATCAAAATCATAAATTAAGTTATTATTTCTAATAGATAAACTGATTTGCTTTTTAATTTGAAATAGAAAATATTGCATATATATTTTTTAAATATTAATTTACATTTTGTTAAATTTAATTAAGCCGACTTGTAATCGTTTTTTAATAATGTGCTAATAAGTTGCAATTTTTTTAGGTTAATACTTTTTTATGACAATATATTTTATAAGTACATACCCTATGTGTAGTTAAGAAATGTTTGCTGATAATAATTTTAAATGTCCTGCTATTTATTTTGTCAGTAATAAAAATATGTTTTATATACGAAAAATTGAGTTTTTGTTAAATAATTCAAATAATATGGCAGAGGAAACAAAAAAGGTTTTTAATTCTAGAGATTTGTTCAGTAGTAAAAACAAACGGAATGTGTTAGAAAAAGTCCAATGAGAAAGTCTTTGTTTCTTTAACTGATCTTTGCGTTTGGAGCTTAACTGTAGGTTTGGTTTAAAAAATCAAGCGTCTTCACGAACAAATTTTGGCGGTTTATTCCAAATCCTAAAATTCTTTTTAATATTTTTAAATAAAAAAAGTTAGAAATGCGTTAATTTTGACATTCACAACTCTTTCTCAATTATTTAAATAATACCTATTTATTTTTTAGTATTATGGCAATATTGCGCCATTTAATGACAAATATTTACTTCTGGCAATGCCATGTGAACTAAAGTATTTAAACAGTTGGCAACGCAATTTGTTTGTTTATGACTCATTATAACTTGTTCAGACGAAATGTGATTCTCATGGTAATTTTTGTTTAAATGGGCTCGCCGGTGATGAAGAAACTACTTGACACCTGTTTGGAAAAACTTACAACAAAACGGACGATTGTGACGAAGTATGTTGATGATCTTTTTGTGATTCTTCAAGTGCAATACAAGACACATTGACAATGTTAAATATATCTATTCGGAATTTATGTTCAACATTTGCATTAAATAATCTTCAAACGTTAAATTGTGTGGACCGTACTAATAGTTCAATAAAGATTTAAGTCATATTTCTGAATTTTATCTTTTTTAACGTTCCTATAGCTTTTAAAAAGTTTCATTTAGCCATATCTAGACCGATTTTTACCAAATTTGAAGAAACTAATATTGAAAAAGTTCCACTGAAATATGTCGCTATAATTTTAAAAATTCCGAATATCAGATGTTAGACGTAAAGCTCCTCAGCCAATTATGTATATTTCCAGGTGTTACAAACTAAATGACAAACTTTATATACCCTCCATGGTGGGGGGTGATTGGATTGTATTCAGTAGTGAGATTCTTTAAGGTTGATTATCGTTTCCCACAGATTTGGTAAATTTAAAACTTTAATTGCAAATTCGCTTTGTTTGTCATTTTTAACCAAAAGTAAGATATCACTGAAAAAAATGCCGTGACTAGCAGTTACATTTACAAAAAGCTTACCAAATCTCTACATTTATTTTAAAGGGAAGATATAATAATGTATATGAACTTTATCGGATTACAAAACCGGATTATAAAGAAAATATATTAGAACGGGCCATAAACTACCATACCATGGTAAAAAATATAGGTAGATGCAACAACGCGTGGGAGCATTGATATGTCAAAAAATTTTAAATTTCTTTTCAAATATAAGTAGATTTTTATATGTTTTCTTATACGACGTTATTCGGAGGCATGGTACAATGAAGAGAAGGTAGGTCAACTTTAAAAAAATTGCAAGTATAGAGGTCTACCTTGTAATGTCAGAATTAGTATCAAAACAATAAAAAATCAAACAACTTGTTGCATTTATTTTGAATAAATAATTAAAAACCGCGAAGACTGAATGAAAGGTCAACACTTCTTTTTAAAACCAGGTTCTATATATCTTTAAAGGATTATTTCGCTACAAAAACTATAGATTTTGTCGACGCATACGATAAAATAAACATTTTGAAAACATCCGAATTTGAATGTTTTCTGAACAATTTTTTTGTTATTGAAAAGAAAACACATACATAAACAAATAAAGATGACATATTAAGCCAAGAAAATAAAAAAATTGAAATCATATGGTATCATAGCCCTACCTTGATATCATTGTACCATGGAGGTACCGTTATATGGGGGCTATATGAAAACATGGACCTGCACACACAATTTTCTGTCATAGGCTGTAGTATCCGCTACGAACTTCAAATACCAAATTTGAAAGAATTCCGGTGAAAAAAGTCGCTAAAAACATCATAATACCGAACATCAGTATGTACCATAATATAGGGGCTATACGAAGACCTGCACCTACAATTTTCGGTCATAGACTGTAATACCCATTACAATTCCGGTGAATAAAGTCGCTAAAAACATCATAATACCGAATATCGGGAGGCACCGTTATATGGGGGCTATACGAAGGCGTGGACCTGCACGGACAATTTTCTGTCATAGGCTGTAGTATCCATTACGAACTTCAAACACCAAATTTGAAACATTTCCGGTGAATAATGTCGCTTAAATTACCAAAATACCGAAAATAGGGAGGTACATTTATATGGGCGCAATACCAAAAGTCCTGCAGACATAATATACATCTGTATTGCATTCAACATTTATTTCAAGTATGATCAGATCTTTTCCTTTTGTTGGTTAATTTTATCGAACCTTCTCAATACCTACGCATTCGTTTATTTGGAACGTTTAAAATTTCACTGCCTTTCACAGCTGAACTTCTGGGGAGAATATCTCAGACAAAAAACAAGGGAACTGATGAGGATTGGTGGCTCTTTCCGAAACCTAGGTATTCCCTGCCTTACCCCCTGGTAAACATTACCATCGTTCTCCACTAATAAACAACCGTTGTTTTTGTAAAAGCAACAATAAAGGGATAAAGCCTGACCATTTTGCAACAACAAAAATTAGTGATGAGAACCTATTTTCTATGCAGTGAAATTTGACAAGATGAATTACAGAAAAATGCAGAGTTGGGCATTATAATTTGAAATGAGGATACCTTGATTTAAGTGTACCAAGCATTTTCCCTGTAACTCCCGCCCAATCCAAGTGCCTGCACTGTTTTGTTCAATGGTGTGTAAGCCACCTTACATTATTTTCATCTTTCCCTTTTTTGTTCAACAATAGGGCTGTTCCAGAACCTGCAAGAATCTTTATAATAAAGGGAAAATCGTTATCATAGTATAAAGTTTTACATTCTTGCAGTGCTGGAACAGTCCATAAGTTGAACAGGAATTTGAAACCGACTATGGATAGTCGAGTACTCGGTTTTCACCCAAGTCCATAGTCGAGTTCGGCAAACGATAGTAGCAACTAGTTTCACGCTCTTTTGTGAAGATGCTCAATTTTCTCATGTCTCATTCGTAAACAACAGAGTACCCCGAGTCCTTGCTTTCTGTTTATTTTTTATCGGGTATTCCTTTGTGGCCTTAATATTCGTTTCGTTGGGAACGATTTTCATTAATTAAGTCAATTAATCGAAAGTCGACTTACCTATCCCTACTGGAGCTGATAGTAGCAACTAGTTCCGCGCTCTTTTGTGAAGATGTTCAATTTTCTCATGTCTCATTTGTAAACAACAGAGTACCCCGAGTCTTTGCTTTCTGTTTATTTTTTTATCGGGTATTCCTTTGTGGCCTTCATATTCGTTTCGTTGGGACGTTTTTCATTTTTGTTTCCAACGCTCGCAACGAACAATTAACCTAGCACTTGAAGCAGAGACGACACGACAATCAACTCCCCTGAACACCAATAAGTCCAATAAGAACAATAATAAGTCCTTGGAATTGGATAAGAATAAGATAATACACATTTGTTGGACAGGATTATTTAAAAAACAGGTAAGAGTTGGACAATATAATTGCCCAATGGAAGCAGAGCACGAAGCCGATCGGCTCGCAGTCGGCGTGCAGCCGCCGCCGACTTTTTTTAAGTGATCTGAGCCGCCGCTGATGTATGCGGCTCTCATCGGCTCAAATTTTTAGCCGACTGAGTCGGCTAAGCTGTTGAAAAATATAAATTTATACAGCAAATTTGTTTAAATATGTTTTTTAATCTTATCGATAAATTAACATATTATAATTCTCATTATTGGACGATAATTTACATTGCGCACTCGTCTTCGAGAGGTAAAAACGTGTAGGCTATTTATATTAATTATACCCTACACCACATAGTGGTAAGGGTATTATGTCTTTGTAGATTTTTTTTTTTTATCACAAAACCTTTGGCAACCTTTTGTAACGTACGAATTTTGATGGAGTGGCAACCATATTGTTAGCCAAAGATTCGTTGTGTTTTTGCTTGTTCAAGGAAAATAATGCAAAATGTGCCAAAGGAATATTAAAAATTATTTTTCCGCTGACCGAAAGGGTCAAACAGTTTTGACTAAATCAGAATCCGATTCAGACGAATCTGTTGATTCTTCTAATGTACAAAATAACGTAGAGTTAGAAATAAGAAAATATTTGGAAATGAAAGTCGAAGCGGTTGAGCCTCTAGATTGGTGGCGACAGAACAAACAAGTACGTTAAAGATTCACATCTTAAACTTGTTTTAAGCATGTTACATTTTGACTATTTACTTTTTATAGATTTTTCCAAATGTTGCTACTGTAGCAAATATGTGCTTTGGAATTCCAGCCACATCAGCATCTTCAGAGCAAGCATTTTCATATGCCGGGAATTGTGTAAATGCTAAGAGAAGCAACCTGCATCCGGCAACAGTAAAGAAACAATTGTTTGTTCACGATAACAAGGCGGTCGTCGAACCATTTTTATCAAATTAAAGTATTTTTATTATAATTTTTAATGTGCTATAAGCAACAAATGTGCATATAAACTTATATTTTCATTTTTACTTTAAATTAAATGAATTGACAGTTATTAAAACAACCGAAATTATTTGTTCACGTTAAAGTCGTCGGCTGTAGCCGACTTTTAGCCGCCGCCGGCCGTATATTGCTTTAGCCGCCGCCGCCGAGAATTTCACATCGGCTTCGCCCTCTGAATGGAAGTCTAAGCAAAGTTTATAAAGTTATTTGTGAAAACAAAAGAAGGCAATAACAACTGAAGTTCTAGGGTGCACACAAAAAAACAAGAATCACAGGGAAAATGTTACAATTTCTGAAGAAATCTTTGATTAATCTTTACCTCCAATATGAACTGGTTACCAATATTTACATGTTCGAGCCATGGGAGAAGAAATTGATAAGTATGGAAAACAAAGTTTTCAATATTTAAATTTGTTATTAAAACGCAATTCCCCTATCTATTCCCCACTTGTGTTTTCTAGATGGCTTTGTCGCAATCATTCTATCTTTGGTGATATTTTCTAGTTACTTCTATTTGCCCTCGTACATTGAAACTTTCCTACAGTTCATAACGCCACAACAACAACAATCGCAACAGGGCGGCATATCAGCGACGGGACCTACAGCATCATATGCCGCTCCCATACTGCAAGCAGAAAAAATTAGTATAAGTTAAGAGCGAATGACACTTTGTGTTTGTTGTAATCTCCAAATGCAATCGTGGCTCTCGATGGCTCCGAATGGTATGCAGGGAAATAATGCAGCAGCAGCGGCCACTTCAATTTCCACAAGTGACTTTATTTTTAATCATCAATATTTTTAAGTTTCTATAAGAAAGAGATTGTTATATAAATTGAATCTTTAAAAGGCAAGGTTGTTAAACAAATATTTTGAAAATAATAGGTACTGTGTCCAATAAGCTCAAAGCATTGTTGAATGCCATTAAAATTGATATTTAAGATAATAGCAATTGTTTGATTACTGTACATTTTCGATTGACATTATGTGTACGTATTTAATTGATGTGTGTGCTATTGATATATTGTAATTTATTAAAAAAAAATTATTTGAGAATTGTAATTTTTACTTGAAATTCTAGCAAATATAAAAGACTATTAAGACAAAATTTTATGTGTCGAAAATTAAGTTCTTATTCAGGCATAAGGATATACTTAAACAATATTTCCCACTTGGATTTTCTATGGAATTGTGTCCCAAAACAGCCAAGTCTTTTAGAAATTATATATTTCACGTTCAAAAAGATCCCAATTTTGTGCAAATTTTGGAAATTCGTAAATTTCCATTGAATTTAAATGAAGCTTGTCGATATTTAAGAAAGGTAACGAGAGAGAATAATGGAATTGAAATTTGACCAAGATTTGAATAACTTTTCTTTTATAGGTAAGGCAATTTGATGAGCTCGACAGGATTAAGTTATTGCGCTGCCTCTGTGTTGGGGAAGGAGGCGTGATATTGGTAAGGACACTTACTATAGACTAGTTAAGGATGGCAAATGGAGAGTAAAATGGAATTGAAAGACTCGATTTACCAAGATTAGGAAAGCAGCAAAAGCAAATCAGACGTATATACATGGCCGATCCATCGGAGTTTCTTTCCTCAATCATCAGAAATGCCAGCAGAGAATTTTCCATCAAAGATAATCCACTGACAATAGCTGATCATGAACGTCTTCTGACTGATGACAGAAATAATGGAAGTGAATGGCATATAATTCTGATTTTACATAGTACTGTTTGATCTCGGAGTGGCTTATCAGTGAACCTGCTTTTTACAGTGGCATATGAAGAAGAGATTTCAATTTGATTCAAAAATTAAGTGGCAGAAACTGAGTGTGAACCGTTTTCCAGCCTTCCGTTCATTGATTTTTTCAAGATGCACCGTTCAATCAGCGACTAAATATATTGCTCTATGGGAGAATGGTCCAAGGCAAGGGCAGGTCTTATCGAAGTCGGTTGGTTTAAAGAAGTAAGTATGGCAATCAAAAAGCGTCCAAAGCAACCGTGGGTGATTTTATTTGAGTCTGAAAACGACCTTCAAGTTCATGTTGATCACAATCTCGTCTACAAATATTTGCCGACTTTTTATGACCACTTCGTGACATGACTTCTTGGAGTTGAAACAATTAGAGGTGCAATGAGTACTGTCGGATATTATTTTTTTAGATCTGCTCCAACACCTTTTGCCTTGTACAACCATTAAGCGTCCAGGATTGACAAGGTTCTTTGATGAGTATGCCTTCCATGACTTTATCAGGCAGTAAGCAACAGTGTCCAACATGTCATAGCCTTTAAACCACAGCAGCATAAAAAATAAATCTACTACTTGTTGCGGGTCCCTGTTATTAACAAGTATGAGTTCGGATACAGTCCGGCCCTTAATGTCAAGGATAGGAAATCGGTTTAGGCGATTAACTAACACAGGTGTACCAATGGCTGTAGACATTATTATGCGGTCGGAACTCTGACTGCAATCTCCACCAATTCCTCCTTTCGGATTGTATGTCCTTAAAGATGGTTTAGAGAGGGTACATATATGGCTAGAGAGGGATATATCATTTGATACGGCCAAAAGTACCTCAACGAAATAACGGTTTTAGACACTAGATCTCTTGGTAGCAAATCCGTTTCAGGACATTTGGAGTCGATTTAGCGATGTCCGTCCGTCTGGCTGGTGCGCACGACGACTCTCGAAGGGAGTATCCGATTTAATATTATTGTCAAACTTATATCGAGTTCGAAGATGGGCCATATCGGTCCACTCCTTCCCGTACCTCCCCAACAAAGGGTCAACATTTTGAATACCAATGAAGCTCATAAAACGCGAAATTAACAACCGATTCCATTTAGAATTGGTACATCTAATATTTCCATTAAAACAGTATATGTTATAAAGATGGTACAGTTCGGACCATTTCTTGTGGTATCTCCCCCACATAGGGTTTAAGATCTTTGAAAAACAAAATGCTCAAAGAAAGTAAATCCAACTCTCTCCAAATGTCACACATCCAAATATCTGTTGAAAAGGTAATATATATCTGCTGGTACCTTACCAACAAAGGGTCGGAATTTCCAATACTAACATCTGTTATAACTTGCGAAACAAGTCGGCAATTCTTTACAACTTGCTATATCTAAATATTTCTCTTAACCGGAAATCTGATATGAATATGTGATTTATCGAAATTTATTATTTCGCATAAAATTGAATATAAATGTTCGATTTCCTACAAATTTTGCACATGCTAACATTTTTATGTGTATTAGATGAAGTATGAAAATGGAATACTTCGGTCGACTATATCTGTTACCCCATGCAAATTTTCACATTTTCCAAGAATTTACACATATCTCATATAAAGTGTAGGAAGTAGTCGATATAGTCGGAATCTGGGACGTTGTATTATTTATATTAGTCTTAGGTCAGATACGAATAGGCCAACTGTTCCGGAACCTCCCCCATAAAGGGCAACAGTTTGAATAATCATAACTCAAGGCTGGGGGTATACATCTGTCGGCAAAACCGACTGATACTATTTTACTTGTTTTAATATTTCTTTTGCACCACAAAATATTCCTCAGACACTCTATAAATTGAAGTAAGCCATAGTCTTAATCAACTTGGCTGGCTCCGCTGGACCATCAGTTGATATGCTGTTCGGTACATATTTGAGATAAAGTTTATAAGTTTTGATATTGGTATTTAAAAGTTTTACCTCTTCTTTCCATTTGAATTAGCAGCAATTTCATATTTCGGGTTCTTGGCGGAAGATCTCTTACGGCACTATGTATATGGTCTAACCCAACGGGCAATAAAATTACATAATATTAAATAAACTATAAAATCAGCTTCATGCTTAAAATAAATTAATTGAAAACTTTTTAGAGTAGTAATAAAATTGTACAAAAATATATTTGTTTGTAATTAATTTATACTATATTAGACCTATGTTAATTTACTACTTCAAGAGATTCCTTATTGCTCTCCACTTAAAGTCCCATAGGAGAAATACCACCTCAACAATGCGTATTAGAGAGACATTGAAAAATAGACCAGCCAATCCTCCAAGGGAAACTGAAATACAAAATAGATTAATTACATTATATCGCCTACCTTAAAGATAAATTTAAACATAAAAATCAAAAATAGATAGACTTTTTAATTGGTGCCAAACTCAATGGGTATGGTAGATTATCTTTTCTACTATTTTAAAGTACTATATAATAATTGTCTCAACTATTATTTGGTAAGAATGGTTTGGAAAATGGATACCCATGTATTTATGTCATTATTTAGGGTATTAAAATTATGTTTTTTATCTATCAATTAAAATGTTTTAGCTGAAAATAAATTTTTATTTTCTAGGTATTGAAAGTATTTACTTACTTAATAAATCCAAATTTGATTTTGAAACTTTTCTCACATAGCGCAGAGTGGGCAATTCCGCCAGACCTACTCGTATTTTCGTAAAGTCTGTCTTCTTCTTTTTATTTCTTGGAAAACAAATAAACATTTATTATTGATTCTGATTATAAATATTGAATTAACATACTCCTCTGCAGAATTAAATATAATATTATATTCCGGTTCCTCACACGGGCTCATGCAATCGCATTGGCGACGTTCTTCCAATATATCATAATAATAATCCGTTAGACACATAAGGCCTTCGTAATCACACATGTGATAATGTGGAGATCCTGCAAATAAACCTTTATATAAATTTCAAATATTTCATATTTTTCCAGCCACATACCTTCCTTGGCCAAAAAGTGATTACTGCAATTGCAAAATTTCAAATGTATCGAGAAGGCACACTCCACCACACATGTTGAGAAACTATAAAAACTGTAAAGTTTCAAATGCCTTCCCAGCTCGGTGAGTTCACTAAAGAAGCGACACTTTCGCTCCTCCATATCAATGTTATCCAAACTTGGATGATTATAGACTTCCATGGCATTTATAACGACTTCTTTGTTCAGACCTTGTAATACTGTTTCTCGTATCATACCTTCGGCCGTTAGAAATGGTATTTCAAAGGGGGAGTGTAAGAAGAGTTGTATATCGGCTGTTACCTCAAATGTCAAGAACCCAGCACCGACTTCCCGATTGTTAATGTATTGAGTTTCGGCGATTTTACTGTAATTAAAAATCAACAAGTAAGAAAGGAAATGATAAAAGATGAATGCTTTCGAAATGAAGGACACTGTTGAAATACAACAAAGGTATGCATTTTTAGAAATTTAAACAAAAAGGGCAGGATTTTGCGAAAGAATAAAGCTAGAGTTCTGAAATCGGGAATGTGATACATTAGTTGATGTGCAAGTGTAACAATGTGTGCCATTATTGGAAAGCTAATCTTAAATGTACTCAAAACGACTAAATACACTGTCATGGTGTTTGACGGAGTTTCTGAATTTTGGGTTACTGCTCATGTTTGGATGAAATACTTTTTTATGCGAATGCCAAGAGTGCGACAAGTACTAAATAGTACTATAATTGTTAAAATTCGGCACAGCGTGAACAGATAGTGGTTGAAATCTGAAATTTGTTTTTGTGGTCGCTGTCATGTGTAACATATGGAGTTTGTCTAGGAAATGTGTACTATAATTGTACAAAAATGCTGAATGATACCATATTTGGTATTGGGTGAAGGGATAGAGCGTGAATCTTGAATTTTGATATTGAGGTCAGATAGGTGAGGTGAGATATGGAGGTAATTTTTAAAGTGTGTATCATAAAATTGATCTTGATTGAAGGGATAGAGATAAAATTGTGAAATTTGACATAATTGTTGGTATCTGAGGTTGAGATTTAGAGGTGGTTCCGGAAATGTGTTCTAGAACTGTACGAAAAGTACTGAATGGTACTATATTTGATATTGGATCAAGTGATTTAGATTACTGATGGTATCTATGTTTGAGATATGGTTTCCTAAATTTGTACTAAATTTGGTATTGGGTGAAGGCATAGGGCTGAAATTCTCAAATTTGATATTGAGATTTCTATTGGTATCTGGAATTAAGATATGGAGGTGGTTTTTGGAAATGTGTACTATAAAAATTCGAAAAGTACTAAATGGAGTTAATTTTGGATCACTGTTGGTGTCTAATATGGAGAGATTCAGTTGGTTCGGATATGCGTACAAAATGTTACTAAATTTGGTATTGGGTAATGGGATGGAGCTGAAACCATGAAATTCGATAAAATCTAGAAAAGGTATTTCTGAGCTGTATTTGATATATTTCCCCAAATATTGTTGTTACAGAGTGCGTATTACGGCTGCGGAGGACAAAAATAGCAAATCGGATGAACAATATATATTGGAGCTATATCTGAACCGATTTCAATCAAATTTGGCATACTTATTTTTAGTCCTAATTTGGTTGTATGTGCAAAATTCCATACTATTCGGGCTGATATTACACGTTTGGTGCACAATAAAAAGCAAATCGGACGAAGATATATATGGGAGCTATATCTAAATTTTGACCGATTATCTCCAATTTCAATAGGGTTCGTCCTTGGGCCAAACAAACGATTTGTGCAACATTTCATCTGGATCGGGCAATAAATGCGAACTGTACTTTGTTTACAAAAATACATGGACAGACGGACGGACGGACATGCATAAATCGACTCAAAATGTGATTCTATGCCGATCATCAAAAGGAACTATGGGTCTATCTCGTTTCCTTTTGCCTGTTACAAACAAATGCACAAAGACATAATACCCTGACCACTTTGTGGTGTAGGGTATAAAAATGGATTTATATTCTAATATATCTTCAAACCACTAAAGTTCCTGACTTAACACAGAGGGACCTCCCTCACTGAACTTTTGTAAGGGAGGTACCAGAAGGAGTGGACCGATATTATACATCTCCGTTCTCGATCTAAGTTTGATAATAATATTACGATGTACCAAGTTTGGACCAAATTGGATACTCCCTTCGAGATTTATCGTGCGCACCAGCCGAAAAGACGGACGGACACCACAAATCGACTGCAAATTTCCTGAAACGTCCAAAGAGACCTAGGGTTTTAAACAGTTATTTCGATGAGGCACGAAAAGTACTTTTTATTCCTAGAGTTGAAATTCTGAAATTTGATACCTATGGAGACGTTGAAATAGTTATGGACAGAAAAAATGGATATGGGTCCATTGTACAATGGCTTTACTAATAACCTCCTCCGTACTCTTCTTGGTGTAAAATGTAAACATTTTGCTATTATGCTTTCCGAAAAAGGGAAAACTTGAATAATATATAAATCCTTGAAAGTCTGAAAATTTAGTACTAATCGTGGATTTTGAGAACTAACAAGTAAAAATGTAGCTAAATTCGTCCGGGCCGCAATTGAAATTTTTTCAAAAATACCTTCGAAAAATACCGCTCAAAGAAAAACCGTTATGTGGGGGCTATACGAAGACGTGGTCCTGCAAAAATAATTTTTTGTCATAGGGTACTACAGCCAGTCATACGAAATTAAACAATTTCGGTCAAAAATCATCAAAATACCGAATAAAGCGAGGTTATGTGTGTATGTATGAAGACGTGGACCTATATAGTCAATTTGTCATTATAGGTAGTAGTATCCATTAGTAGCTTCAAATACGAAATTTAAAACAATTCCGGTGAATAATGTCCCTAAAATCATCAAAATACCGAGTATCCGGAGGTATCGTTATATGGGGTTTATGCGAAGACGTGGACATGCATACACAATTTCTCCAGTATCAAAGGCTGTAGAACCCATTAGAAACTTTAAATACGAAACATTTGAGGTAAAAATGTCGCTAAAGTCATCAAAATACCGAATATCGGGGAGCCAGCGATATCGTGGACCTGTATAGACAATTCTCTTCCATGCAGAAAGTACTCATAAAGTACACCTTGTGTAGAATTTCCCACAATTCCTTCGAAAAATGTGGCTAAAATCATTAAAATACCGAATATCAGGGGTACCTTTACATAGGGGCTATACGACATCGCGGACCGATATAGCCCATCTTCGAACTTGAACTGCCTGCAGACAAAAAACTGATCTGTGCAAAATGTTAGGTTCCTATCGTAAACCTATCGTTTTGATTGTAGCGTGATTACAATGGACGGACAGACAGACGGACATACAGGCGGATAGGGCTTAATCGTCTTAAATAATATATATAAATGATATATATACTTTTTTAAGTCTAAAAATATTATTTCGATGAAATTAGTATACCCTCCATACTATGCATGGTGGAGGGTATTAAAAGCCCTAACACGAACTGTTGGAACGAATATAAAATTTTAAGATGGTCTTATCGCTTATCAAGTGGCGGACACTCGAAAGGTTATTATATAAACCTTTTATTATTGTCATCGACTCAATATTATTTTAAGGACATCAAAAGTAGCTCCCGGCCTAATCCGTCTCATTCTATATCTTGTATCAGAGTGTGGCGTATAAAGTATAAATCGTAGAATATTACTTACTTAGCTTGATTGGAGTTAAAGGCAAAACATAGTCCATATTCAGTGCGCAGAGGTTGAAAATGGTCACAGCATTCAATAAAATTGTTGTTGTATTTACAATTGCCTATTAATTCCGAACAGTTGCTGCGAAACTAAATTAAAAAAGGAAATAGAAATATATTAAAAATTGTTACAAAAAATGTACCATGAAACCTCTCAAAAAAAAAAAAAACCAGCCGTCTCCTGTGAGATAGCCTTTAATTAAGGAACACTCAATCAATTAGATATTCTCACAGAAATAACTACTCGAGAGGCCAATAAAATTTTATAAAAAGGGAGCAACGAAAAGTGGAATGTCAATATCTTTCTGGCTTTACACACAGATTTCGATTTTGAAGATTTTCTATGTCAAAATTGTGTTATTTTATTTTTAAACTATAGCTTTTGATGACTGGTTTTTGATGCTTCACTGTACATTAAAAGTCAACGTTACCATCGATAGAAGTCTTGTAAAATTCCTTGGACATGTTATATTTTGATTGTCACATGCATCACACGATGTGCAACTGCCTTGGAAATAAACGATTTCACCAACCACATCGTCCAACCGCAAATCGTGGTCAACACCAAAATATTTCTCACTCAAATCCCATATTTTTTCACCATTATAAAGTTCGCATATGGTCACAGCCGGAAATGAGGTATTCCAATTTAAGCTGGCAATAGAAATAAATGAAATTTATTCATTGGGATTTTCCACATACACACACATATGTACTTACAACAGAGTATCCAAATTAAAAGAGATTTTTGTTGTTTGGAAATTATTCAATAATCCGGTGCTGATATTTAAATACATTGGCATTGCAATTCCCACAAATGTAATATAGAAAACACTATATTCCAGGGTTAGTAAGTATTAGTTTATTTTTTTATTTTTATGGAGTTTTCTTACATTTTTGGTACAATTTTTAGTTTTTCCTTCCAGGACATTTTCCGCCAGCGTTCGCTCAACAAATGTTTTAATTGATTTCCACAACTGTTTTTTTGGTATCCATGTTTTGGTTTTCAGTAGTTGTCCAAAAAATGTACATACAAATGTCAACGAACCGCTTACCACAACAAAAACGTTATTAGGTCAGGAACACAAAAACACAATAATGAGAAATTTAGGGAAATTACGGATTACCCACTGGTAAAAGGAGCTATACAAATTGTAATGAGTATTTCACACGCATGTTTTATGATTTCTATTAGGAATTAATTATTTCAGTATTTTTTAGTAGTAGTTTTTTTTTTATAAAAGTTGAGCCAATATTAAGTTCGATTGGACTTGCCTGAAGTATTTCTTTTCCCTAAGGAAAATTCATTTATAAAACATTTATACTATTTCAAAGCCATTTATTATTGGATAAGAAACTTGGCCGCCATTTAATGTAGGGAGTTTGGTTGCAAAATTTGGGAGCCATTTAAAAATGGGTCGGAAATATAAAGATTGGTTGCAGTAATTGGGCGCCATTAAAATATGGGTTTACAACAGACCTGGAAATATATTGATTTTTTAAAGGAAAACAGTAAGGTTATAACTACTTATATCAAGGAAAATAATAGGTAAGTTAAATTATGAGGACCTATGTTGGGCGCCACTTACACATGAACATCAACATTTAAAGATACAATACTATAATTGGACGCAATATAAAGAAGATGTACAATAAATGTTCCAGGGAAGTAAACAAATATCTTGGGCGCCATTTAATATTGGATTAGAAACTTGGGCGCCGTTTAAGATAGGGATTAGAAACATAAACCTACACTATTGGGTATGTAAATTTTTGTTGCATAATAATGGGTCTACAAATGGGTCGGGAATATAAAGATTGGTTTCAGTAATTGGGCGCCATTTAAATATGGGTCTACACCAAACCTGGAAATATAGTGTTTTTTTTAAAGGAAAGCAATATGTCTTACTTCTTTCCTTATATCAAGGATTACTTATATCAAGGAAAATAACAGGTAAATTAAATTATGAGGATCTATGTTGGGCGCCATTTACACCAAACGTGGAAATATATTGATTTTTTCTTTGGACAAAAAATGATAAAATAAATTAGACGCCAATTAACTATTTATGTCAATTAAAATAATAGAAAAATTAAATTATAGGGGCTGAATGTTGACAAGATTACAAAAAGATTGATTTTCGAAATTAAGTCTACATAACCATAAAGAAGATTATATTGACTATTTTTCAGAAGAAAAAAACATAGAATAACTAAAATTCGATATAAACTACAATCTATATTTATTATTTTTCTAGGAAGACAAAAACGTCAACTTATAATTAAACCTAAACCATAAGATTGGACTCCGATTTCTGACTATCAAAGTAATAGTCAGATGAGACGCTTTTATATATTAGTGATTTCTTCGTAAAGTGGTTTTCAGTATTAAAAACATTGGCACAATTGGAATTTTTCACACAAAATTTATGGTCCTTTTCACCCGCTAAATATTATACCCCGCTAAAAAATGGTAGACTTGTGGCCTGTAAACTCGAACTCCACGCAAAGTTACGCGACTATCAATAATTGAGACCTATAGAGCGATTGCAAAATCAGCGAAAAAATAGTTTTTGGTCCATTTCACCCACTAAATATTTAGCGATCTCTTTCAAGAACAATTGGCTTCTATTCTGATGCTTAACCTAACTACAGGCCACATTTCGGGAGGATCGGACACTAATTGCGACCTGTAGCGTGATTACAAATGAACATGGACAGACGGACGGACGGACACACATGCCTAGGTCGACAGAAGATCGATATTTAACATAATGGGTCTAGGATCAATATTTCGAGGTGTTACAAACTTTTTGTCACAATCAAACTTATACTACCCCCATAAATATGATACTCAGAATTGGGCGCCATCTACATTTGGGTCTCAGTCACATTATTTATCAAAAAAAGTGAAGCTCTTTTGTGTGGCATCTTATAATGTGCTGAAATCAAAACGTGGATCTTTATTCAAGACCTAATCAAAACCTAGACATAAACAACAACGTGGACTTACAAAACTATTTTTCTAAGGAAGCAAAAATGTTAGGTTGTATATAATTTAAATCTAAACCATATCGTGGCTCTATGTTGAATATTTTTTCTAGGAAGATTTTTTCGATAAAGAATATATTTGCTAAATTTGGGTTTCACCTATATTTGGGTCTAAACCATTACATGAACTTTATTGACTCATTTTTTTAGATAGTTGAGGTAATTGAAATTAAGGTTAATAAAATTAGGGGCCATCTTAAATTGGATGTAAAACATAACGTACGAGAAAATACAAGCAGGTTACTAAAATCGGACGCCATCTATGTTTGGGCTTTAATTATACTATACATTCGCAAAAGTAAACGCATGTGGGTGAAATCTGAAATTGGGTCTAAACCATAACTTGTATCCATATTGGGCGCCATTTATAATTGAGGCATTACCATAACTAGGATTTACAACAGCGTTATTACTTTTTTCATTAAAGAACAATTAAAGAACATCTGAAGAATTGTCCAGGATGTGAAACAATAACTTATATTGGGCGCCATCTTCATTTGGTTTAAAAACACACGGTAATTTTTATGGTGACATTTTTTTCGAAAAACAGAATAGTTTGCGGAAATTGAGTGTCATCTGAAATTGGGTAAGCCATAACATGGTTTAGACTATATTTTCCAGAACGTATAATAATAACTTGAATTGGGCGCCATCTCCAATTGCAATTTAAAAAATCGTGGCTCTATGTTGAATATTTTTTCTAGGAAGATTTTTTCGATGAAGAATATATTTGCTAAATTTGGGTTTCACCTATATTTGGGTCTAAACCATTACATGAACTTTATTGACTCATTTTTTTAGATAGTTGAGGTAATTGAAATTAAGGTTAATAAAATTAGGGGCCATCTTAAATTGGATGTAAAACATAACGTACGAGAAAATACAAGCAGGTTACTAAAATCGGACGCCATCTATGTTTGGGCTTTAATTATACTATACATTCGCAAAAGTAAACGCATGTGGGTGAAATCTGAAATTGGGTCTAAACCATAACTTGTATCCATATTGGGCGCCATTTATAATTGAGGCATTACCATAACTAGGATTTACAACAGCGTTATTACTTTTTTCATTAAAGAACAATTAAAGAACATCTGAAGAATTGTCCAGGATGTGAAACAATAACTTATATTGGGCGCCATCTTCATTTGGTTTAAAAACACACGGTAATTTTTATGGTGACATTTTTTCGAAAAACAGAATAGTTTGCGGAAATTGAGTGTCATCTGAAATTGGGTAAGCCATAACATGGTTTAGACTATATTTTCCAGAACGTATAATAATAACTTGAATTGGGCGCCATCTCCAATTGCAATTTAAAAAATAATTTTTATACAGATTTTTTTTTTTCGAAAAAGGTTGCTACAATTAGTTGTCATCTAAAATTGGCTCTTAACCATTACACGAACTTTATTGACCCTATTTTCGGGAATGTATAAAAGTTAAGTAAAATTGGGCGCCATCTTAAATTGGATTAAAACAAAACGTGATTATTACACTGTTTTTTTTCGTAAGATGAAAAAGGTAGCAACTATTGGGTGCCATCTAGAATTTCGTCTCAACCACTGTATAAACTTTATTGACTCTATTTTCGGCTAACTACAATTGGGCGCCATCTTAAACTTATCGTCTTAACGATGATCTGGATCTATATTGGACGCTACCTTAAGTAGGGTCTAACACAAAAACTTGGACTTTTATTCACTACTTTTTCCGGGAAGAAATATTTAAGTTGGGCGCCACTTCAAATTGAGTCTGTACCACAATGCCTTTATACAGGGTGAGATAAAAAAATGTAACAAAGTCAAACGCCATCATTTTTACATTATTTTTAATTTTATTAAATGAAAGCAAAAAAATTTCGGAAATACCATCAAATTTTAGAATAAGTTTTGATTTGTTCGAATTGGTCACCTTTGGCACGAATTATGGCCTTCAAACGGCCAATGAAACACACACACTGCCCGAATGTTGCTCTGCGGTATTTTGGCCCATTCCCGACCAAGCGCTTGTTTGAGGTGATCGACACTTTGATATTTTTTAGTGCCTACCCTGATTTCCAAAATACTCCAGACACAATAATCCAATGGATTGGTATCCGGAGATTTTGGTGGTCATTGTGCGCTGGAAATGAAGCAAGGAACCTCATTTTGTACCCATTCTTGGGAGACGCGAGCTCAGTGCGATAGTGCAGAGTTTTGTTGGAATACCCAAGTTCTGCGGCCAATACGTTTGCGTGCCCATGGCTTTAATACACCCTCCTGAATATTTTCGCGATAATATTCGGCATTTATCTGATATCACGGTCCATTTATACGAGCGGAGAGCGACCATTGGCTGTTATGGCAGCCTACACCATCACCATGGCCGGCGCTTGAGTTCTGGTAGACAACCGAAGGTGTACACTTTCAGCTGACCTCCTTGGCAAGTAAACACGATAATTTTGTTTGTTTACAAACTGCTGGACAAGGAATGTTTTCTCATCGGTTCGCCAAGCGAAGAAAGTCTTTAGCTCTTTTGAGTCTATTTTCTTTCTGTTGCAGTGTAAGTTCTTGCACTTTTTTGGCATCCAATGGCTTTACCCCGACCTCATTTTTCAATATTTGCAGACGATAGCCACTTGTGGTTTTCCAGCCAACGATAAAGAAATCACACTATCACGCTTGAATTCCATCACGAATAACTTTTTTTCTGGAAAATTCTCACCAAAATGCTTTTGTACGCTTGTAAGCAATATAATGAGCTCCCACTGGAATAATTTTAACAGCTGTCGGACGAGTGGCTTAGAAATGATAGCAGTCTGAAGTTGGCTGCAGTTTTTTCATCTCACCCTGTACATATTTACAGAAAAGAAAACAACTAAACTAGTTGTAAGCTAAAATTGTGCCTAGCCACAAATAATCTATATGCCGATTTTTTGTAGGAGAAAATGTTATTTAATTTGGCGCTATATACAATTGAGGAAAAGGTATATCTTTGACTTATATAGACTTTTCTTCTGATATTTGTTATTTCTTGACAAGCCGAATAGTTTAGAGTGCTACTAAAGAACTAAGTGATGTGTCGTTGACAGTCAATTTAATATGAAGTCCTACCCACACATATATAACGGAATTGAATGTATTACCCGAACATGAGTTAATAACTATTGCTCTCTATTGTATTAACCATACGGGTGACTTGATTTCATAGTAACACGTGAGTTTTAATTGTGTCTCATTAAGACCGCAAAATCAAAGGGACATTTGTATAAAGAGGGTGTTACGTTTTGTGGATATTGTCTGTTGCTCTCTCTCCGTAATATTTTGACCATAAATGTCCATAATGTTATTCTCTGAGAAGGTTCGAAGGTGTATTTGTTACAAAAACAGCTCACACTTGTACTGACATTCTTTTTTAATTAGTACTATTTTAGATATCATTTGCTTTATTTTTGGACTATCGCCAATATTTAATGACTTTTATTTTTGAAATCTACCTTAAGAGTATAAGAGTATATATATTAAGAGTATAATACTTTTGCATTCTTCTTTAACAAAGTACGTGCATTTTTGTACAAACTTTTTATACCCTCCACCATACTATGGAGGGTATATTCATTTTGTCATTCCGTTTGTAACTCATCGGAATAATGATCTTAGACCCAACAAAGTATATATATTCTTGATCAGCGTAAAATTCTAAGACATGTCCGTCGGTCTCTCTGTTTGTCCGTCTGTCTGTTGTAATCACTCTTTCTTCACATCTTTCGAACGAATTGAGATAGAAGGCTAAAATTTTGCACACATGTTTATTATGCCAGTAGGCAGGTTAAGTTCGTAAATGGGCCATGTAGGTCCACGTTTTCATATAGCCCCCATATAACGGTACCTCCCGATGATGATTTGATGATTTTAGCGACACTATTCACCGGAATTGTTTCAAATTTGGCATTTGACGTTCGAAATAGATACTACAGCCTGAGACAGAAATTTGTCTGTGCAAGTCCACGTCTTCGTATAGCCCCCATATAACAGTACCTCCCTATATTCGGTATTTTAATGATTTTAGGAACATTTTCCACCAGAATTGTTTCAAATTTGATATTTGAAGTCCGTAATGGATACAACAGCCTAAGGCACAAAATTGTCTATACAGGTCCACGTCTTTGTATAGCCCCCATATAACGTTACCTCCCTATATTCGGTATTTTGATGATTTTAGCGACATTATTTACAGGAATTGTTTCAAATTTGGTATTTAAAGTTCGTAATGGATACTACAGCCTAAGGCAGAAAATTGTCTCTGCAGCTCCACCTCTTCGTAAAGCCCCCATATAACGGTACCTCCCGATATTCGGTATTTTAATGATTTTAGGGACATTTTTCACCAGAATTGTTTCAAATTTGATATTTGAAATCCGTAATGGATACTACAGTCTACGACAGAAAATTCGTATGTCTTCGTATGGCCCCCATATAACGGTACCAATCGATATTCGGTATTTTGATTTTATCGACATTATAACCGATTTTTTTTAAGTTTCGCATTTGAATATTGTAATGGTGGAGGGTATTCAAAGTTCGGTCCGGCCGAACTTACAGCTTCTTTACTTTTTTGTTGTTGTTGCCAAATAAACAAGAAAATAAAAGTACCTTAGCTTGTCTCGACCTTCGGAATGCCGAGTCTTTAATATTAAGCTCGGACATGGATGAACTATGGCCATATCTTTTGGAACTTTTATCTTACAATACAGCGAGTCAATACAGAAATTTTCGAAGTTGGATTAGTACTTTTATGGTCATACAAGAATAAAAATAAAAAAAAATTAGATGATAGTTTTGTCGATAAAGTAACTTTTTATATGACCCTATACTACCATCTGTCATATATTTAATGTTACATATATTGTTTAAGTCCATATCATATGCTCTGTTCCAGAAATTCAAGAATGTAAAATTTTTTTTACAGCTATAATTGACTTTTCTTTTATGATATCGTAAAAATTTCAGGTTTTCGGAACAGATCAATACTTTTTATTTTTACATTTTTACGTTTTTTATACTTTTTTAACATATAATTCCTTGGAAGGTTCGTCTTATCATATCCTTGTTATTCACTCGTTTTGCAGAGCAATAGTATGCGTTATCCATGGCATAAAGAAGCTAACATTCGTATAAATATCAGGCAAAGCTGCCGTCGCGCTACAAGCATTACTTCCCGCTGCCACTATCCCATATTGTATGAAACGTTTTTGACCTTTGTAGGGTCCAAAATGCATTAATGGTCCACCACTATCTGCGGCGCATACGTTATGACCACCTATATCCTTTCCGAAACATAAGTGCCGAGTATCGCTGAGTTGAATAGAATATTTATCACTGCATGTCGAAAGAGGTAGTTGTTTCACTGGTGTTTTCAGAAGAATATCCGATTTATTGCCTGTGGTAAAAATGGGAATATTTATTTTTAGAAAGTTACCAAAAAAAAAACTCTTTTACAAACCATTTTTAGTGTGACCCCAACCGGTTATGAAAAAATTATCTTCAGTCGGTGTATACAAATGAATGGGCAAGCATATAGGTTTAATGTGCTCTGTGAAATAAAAAATATTTATTTATTAACTGAAAAACAAGTAAAAAAGCTGTAAGTTCGACCGAGCCGAACTTTGAATACCCTCCACCATTTGTAATGAATTTGGCAATTCTCAAAAAAAAAATAAAATCCGTTAAAAATTCTGTTAAAATCTTTAAAATACCGAATGCAGCTGTTACATTAGGGTCTATACGACGAAATGGACCTGCATAGGTAACTTTTGTCATAAGCCATTACAATATTCAAATGCGAAACTTAACAAAAAAAAGGTGAATAGTGCAGCTAAAATCATTATAATACCGAATATCGGGAGGTACCGTTAGATGAGGGCTATACGAAGATGTGGGCCTGCATAGGCAATTTTCTGTCGTAGGCTGTAGTATCCATTACGAACTTCAAATACCAAATTTTAAACGATTCCGGTGAATAATATAGCTAAAATGATCAAAATACAGAATATCGGGAGGTACCGTTATATGGGGGCTATACGCAGACGTGGACCTGTACAGACATTTTTCTGTCATAGGCTGTAGTATCCATTATGAACTTCAAATACCAAATTTGAAACAATTCCGGTGAATAATATCGCTAAAATCAAACTCAAAAGTGACGCCTTGTGCGGATTTCCATACATTGAATATCGGGGGTTACAGTTAAATGGTGGCTATACGATACCGAGGACCTGTATAGACCATTCTCTTCCAGGGGGAAAGTTCTCAGAAGAAATTCTTTATGCGGATTTTTAGGCTACTCCATTGAAAAATTTGGCTACAATACCGAATATCGGGAGGAACCGTTATATGGGGGATATACGATATCGTGGACTTATATGGGCAATTTTCTTCATGGGGGTAATGTATTCTAAAGGAACTCCTTTTTTGAATTTTAAGACAATTCCATACCGAATATTGGAGGTACCCTTGTACGGGGGATATCCGATATCGTAGACCTATACCGACAATTCTCTTCTAGGGGGTAATGTACCCACAAAAAACTCCTTGTGTAGAAATTCAGATAATTCCACTGAAGAATGTAGCTTAAATCATCAAAATACCGAAAATCGGGAAGTACCGTTGTATGGGGGCCATACCATACCATGGACCTATATAGATAATTCTCTTCCAGGGGGTAAAGCACTCAGAAAGAACTTCTTGTGTGAATTTTCCATTGAAAATGTGGCTACAATCGTCAAAATACCGAATATCGGGGGTACTGTTGCATGGAGGCTATACGATATCGTGGACCGATACAGACCATCTTCGAACTTGACCTGCCTGCAGACAAATTTGTGCAAAATTTAGGTTCCTATCTTTTGTTGTTGTTGTTTTAGCAGTAGTACATACAAGTGTTTGCGTTCTGCTAATCTGGTTCCAGCTCCAGGTTTAGAAATTCGGTTACTTTAATGGGCTGTAGCCAGAGATCACCTATGGATCCTCCAGGAGGTTCCTATCTTAATTTATTTTGACTCTAAGGTGATGACAACAAATGGACAGACGAACAGACAGTATTAAGTCGTCGACGCTGATCCAGAAAATATATACTCTTTTAGGTCTAAAATTATTATTTCGATGAGTTAAAAAGGGAATGACGAACTTAATATAAGCTCCATACCATAAGGGAATAAAAAATAAATAAATGTTTACCTTCTTATTGAATATTCACATGGTATTCGAAGTCCAATACTTACCTTTAAATTGAACCTTGCGATCCAATTTGATCAGGGCAATATCGTTGATATGATCCTCTCTACTATACTCGGGATGTGAAATGATATTTTCTATACGAAAATCTTCCACCGGTGGATTGCATTTGAAAATGGCGCCCAATTGCAGGCAGTCGTCAACGGTTGAAATGTCATGTTCGCCAAGTCGTACACCAATGCTGTGAAATGAATAACCAATTACATTTGATTAAGGAATTTTCCACAAACAACCTTGATTTAAGGTCTGAATAAACTTCTCCAATTTTTATATTGCTTGCACTTTTTACTTACATTGGATCCATCGTATTCACACAATGGGCTGCTGTCAATACAAAGCGATTCGTTATCAACGAGCCAGCACAATGAAATTCTTCACCTACTGGTCCATCATATTTCAATAGGGCCATCCATGGGAACTCGGCCAACTTTGTAACATTGCCATTGATAATAGCATCTCCAGGGTCGGGGCTGCACTCTTGTTGATATAGAACATCAAAACCTAAGTATGCAGGTTATTTATAGGGTATGAATTGACGATTTTATTAGAAAATACCTGCGGTGTTTAATAGACCTTGATAATCTGGTATTGGATTTAAATATAAATTTTCGGTATTTTGCATTCTTTGTTTAACTATTGCTGTTGTTGGTCGCCAAACAGTTGCAGGTTCACAACACCAATGGGACAAGAATTAAATATTATCGTTCGGGGAGTAAATGAAATAAATTGAATTAATTAAACTAAATGATTAAATAAATAAAAATAAAATATATAAAGAAAAAAATTCATACACATATTAGTAATTAAATGAATTAATTAATACAGAACTTTCAAAAATATATGTTTATAGGTCATGTTTGGTTACAGGCTATTTAAAAATTAAACATTTGTTAATTTCTCCTTCGATGGGGCTTGTACGCTCTTTGGAAAGCAGTGTTTATTATACCCTCAGCCATATGGCTACAGAGGGTGTATGTATGTACTAAATATTTCTCTCAACGAGAAATCTGAGATGAATATGGAATTTATAATTCGCATAAAGTTGGATTTTTTTTTGTAATTTTGCCCATATCAATATTTTTATGGAATAATTCGGTCGACTATATCTGGACCCATATGGATATTTTCTACAATTTATCACACATCTCATATCAAGTGAACGAAGTGGCCAAGATAGTCCAAAACTGGCACGTTGCAATAATTATATCATATTTATTTTGCTCCGACACGAAATTTACAAAATTGGCCCCTTTCCTCCGAACGTACTTCATAGAGGGTCAACAATTTTAATAATCATAACAGAAGCCAAAATATATTTTAATTATCGAATATTGGCTGAGGGTATACAGGGTGAGATGAAAAAACTGCAATCGACTTCAGACTGCTGTCATTTGTAAGCCACTCGTCAGACAGCTGTTAAAATTATTGTCCAGAAAAAAAAGTTATTCGCCATAGAATTCAAGCGTGATTGTGTGATTTCTTTATATTTGGCTGGAAAACCACAAGTGGCTATCGTTAGAGCACTCCAGCATTTAAATGTGAATAAATCTTTTGTCTCGTGCCATCGCTCTTTACCGTGATACTGGTAACGTAACCCGACGTCAAGGAAGTGGACGGAAGAAAACAGCAACATCAACAGAAATGGTTCGAAAAGTAAAGAATCGATTTGATCGAAACCCGCGTCGCAGTGGCCGAAAAATAGCTCGTGAGCTGAACATTTCGCAACATTCCATTCGGCAAATATTGAAAAATGAGTTCGGGGTAAAGTCATTGAAATTCCAAAAAGTTCAAGAACTTACACCGCAACAGAAAGAAAATAGACTTAAAATAGCTAAAGAGTTGCTTCGCTTGGCCGAAAGTGTTGAACTGCCGACTTTGGTTTTCTCCGATGAGAAAACATTCGTTGTCCAGCAGTTTGTAAACAACAAACAACAACAATCGTGTTTACTTGCCAAAGTGGTCAGCTGAAAATGTGTACCTTCGGTTAGCGTGGGCCGCCATAACAGCCGATAGTCGCTCTCCCTTCGTATTAATCGACGGTGGGATCCGAATAAATGTTATCGCGAAAATCTTCTTCTAAAGCCTTGGGCACGCAAACATTTTGGACGCAGACATTCCAACAGGACTTAACACTATCGCACTCAGCACGCGCCACCCAAGAATACAAAATGAGGTTCCTCGCTTCATTTCCAGCGCAAAATGGCCACGAAAATCTTCGGATAACAATCCGTTGAACTATTATGTCTGGAGTATTTTGGAAAGCAAGGTGACACTAAAAAATAATAAGTGTCGATCACCAAAAGCAAGCGTTTCGCCGGGAATTAGCAAAAATACCGCAGAGCAACGTTTGAAGGCCATAATTCGTGTCAAAGCTGATCGATTCGAACAAATCTAAACTTATTCTAAAATTTGAGGCTATTTCCGACATTTTTTGCTCTCATTCAATAACATTTAAAAAAAAAATTAAAAATTATGGCTCTTGACTTTGTTGCAGTTTTTTTATCTCACCCTGTACATCTATCGGCAAAACCGTCTGATACTTGTTAAAAATAAAAATCCTTGTTTTATTTTCAACAATCAATTTACTCCCAATATTTCAATTGAAATTTTCAAGGAATTAAGGAAATTTTACAACAAACAGAAGTACCTGACTATATGGACTCAGTATTTTTGCAAATTGAGAACATTACACGCAAATTTCTGCAAAAGTAAGATAAACTTCAGTTTTATGTTAAAGAAGGGAATTGAAAGATGTAGATGTCACTTTATTAGGCCCTGTCCCTCAAACTTTCTCTCTTGTAAAAAATCACATTTCTCTTTGGCTATCCCTACATGTTTGAAGGTTCAGTTGGACGTGTATAACCATTATCATATAAAATAGCTCTTCATACCAATGTTGTAACTAAGTTTTGTTTTAGTTGGATGGTAGATAGATAGTGTGTAGCTGGATAGATAGATAGTTAATAGATAGGTAGATAGACCTCCCAGGTTTTGTCATATCCTTCATATAATAATACTTAACAAAAAATGTCCTCACAAAACCGACAAATTCAGTCACATTTTATCTGAGTTATTAGGTTCCCCTGGCTTCATCTTCATTGGAATACTCACAATTTTATCATGCTCTCCCGTACAATCTGCACGAAGTAGATATTCTCGAAAAACCGTCAATGCATCGTAGTTCTTATTCCATTCGTGTAGAATATAGCACTCCGTATAAGGAACACAAAGTCCACTTTCATTGTGCGGTGTAAGACAGTGTCTATATTCTTCTTCTGTTCAATAAAAAATTCGATTTTTAGTTCAAATTTAATCAAAATTAAAAAAATACAAATATACTTACGAGCCTTAACTATAAGAAAAATAACTAATAAAATAAGATATCTGGTAAAACCCATTTGACGACTGTGAGTTGAAACTACTAAATCCAATTGAGCAGAGCTTTTGATGAAATTTGACTTTTATTATAATCTGTATATAATATAGGTGGTGGGTTGATGTTATTCTCGTTGATTTTAAAACGTCACAGATTTGTGTGGAAATATTGTGTCTATATACATAAGATATGGAAAGTGTTTTTCCATGCTTTAATTGGGCTTTATTTAGGGAATTTAGTTGTTTAAACAGTGGCAGCTTCTTAATTGTTCTGAAAAATTACGTTGCTTATGTTTTTTTTCATAATAGGCATGATTATTTTCAGTATTTTTGTTTTTTTTAGAAAAACCACAATTTTTTGTCAACAGGTTCTGGTAAGACTTAAAATTTATTGATTTAAAGTCCTCGAAAATAAAATCGGCGAAATTATCAATTTTTGGAAATAAAAAATTATTCAAACAATAATAATCCACGATCAGGTCTTTAAAAAAAACCTTTTTTTGGGGCTGCTCACTGACAATATTTTAACAACATCAAAAAAATTTCGGCATAAGGTCTTTAAAAGAAAATTCTTGAAAAATGCACGATTTATTGCCAGGAAAGACTATTTTCGGCGGGAAGTTATTAAAGGATATTTTGAAAAATTCACACTTTTTATAGAAGGGAAGTCCGTGATAGACATTTTTGAAAATCTACAGAAAATCCTTTAATATCCTTGAAATATATATTTTAAATGTAACGAACCAAGGTTTATATAACTTGCAAAATCGTAAAAATATTAAAAACGAAACAAAAAACATCACGTTTAATACTCCACACTATTAAGCAAAGCTACTTTTTAAAATGAAGAGAATAAAGTAAAATAAGTATTGGGTGTTCCACTTTAACATGTGATATCGGTTGCAGAATACATTTAAAGTTTTCAAAATACAATAAATTGGGTGAAACCGTTGTATGGGAGTCATATCAACAACAATTTTCTACTACAAGGGTCTTAAGTACAAAATTCTCAAAAACGGAGATGAATTCAGGAAAGTATTCTTCCGCTTTGAAATTTTGTTTAGACATTTATATTCAGACATTTATATTACCCCTTGTATACTTGGTATTAAAAATGGGACAGATCGATCCACGTTTCGGTGTGGCATCCATATACAGATTGAGATAAAAAAAAAACTGCAACAAAGTCAAAAGCCATAATCTTTAATTGTTTTTTAAATTTTATTGAATAAGTTTAAAATATGTCGGAAATAGCATCACATTTTAAAATAAGTTTAGATTTGTTCGAATTGGTCACCTTTGGAGCGAATTATAGCCTTCAAAAGACCAATGATACCGTCACACGCTGCCCAAATGTTGCTCTGCGGTCTATGGCCCAGTCCCTGCGAAGCGCTTGCTTGAGGTGATCGACACTTTGGTATTTTTTAGTGCCAACCTTGCTTCCCAAAATACTCCAGACACAATAGTCCAACGGATTGGTATCCGGAGATTTTGGTGGTCATTGTTCGCTGGAAATGAAGCGAGGAACCTCATATTGTAACCATTCCTGTTGGAATGTCCAAGATCTGCGGCCAAAATGTTTGCTTGCCCAAGGTTTCAATACACCCTTCAGAATGTTTTCGCATTTATTCTGATGCCATGGTCGGATGCCCACACCATCACCATGGCCGGCGCTTGAGTTCTGGTGGCCAACCGAACGTGCTCATTTTCAGCTGACCTCTTTGGCAAGTAAACACGATCATTTTGTTTGTTTACAAACTGCTGCACAACGAATGTTTCCTCATCAGAGAGAACCAAAACCGACAGTTCACCACTTTCGGCCAAGCGAAACAACTCTTTAGCTCTTTTGAGTCCATTTTCTTTCTATTTTTGATGCTGTGTAAGTTCTTGCACTTTTTGGAATTTCAATGGATTTACCCTGAGCTCATTTTTCAATATTTGCCGAATGGAATATTACGATATGTTCAGCTTATGAGCCATTCTTCGGCCACTGCGACACGGCTTTCGTTCAATCGCTGTCACTAGAATAATTTTAACAGAGTGACTTAAAAATTACAGCAGTCTGTTGGTTTTAGTTTTTTGGTTTCAGTTTTTTAATCTCACCCTTTAAGGTCGATGCAAAGAGGTAATTTTTAGCAGTGTGACGAAAAGTACTAAACGGTAATAAATTGAATTTGGAGGAACTGGTGGAGCTGGATTCCTGAAATTTAAATTTTACATTACTGGCGAAGTGTATGATTGGAATATGGAAGAAGTTCTCGAAATTTGTACTTATATGCACGAAAACTACTAAATGGTACTAAATTTGCTACAATTTCGGTTTGGCTAAACCGATAGAACTGGAATTCTGAAAATTAGAGGAATGTAGGGAAAAAATTTAAAAAATATGAAATTGGGCTCGTGGCTCGGTTTCTTATTAATAAACGTGAATTTTTGAAGGTTTTCTGGGTAAACTATTTCAATTTTTTATAATTCAGAAACATAGATTTGGGATAGATGGGATAGAATTTGGCACCTGCGACCGAATTGAATTTAGAAGCTAGCATGCCAAATATGGTGAAGATCGGTTCAGATATAGATATAGCTCCCATATATGTTGTTTATCCGATTTGTTACCCACAGCCGTAATATACACTCCGTAACAATGATATTCAGGGAAATATATCAAATACAGCTCAGAAATATCTTTGCCAAATTTTGTGAAGATCGTTTCAGATTTGGATATAGCGCCCATATATATCTTCATCTGATTTCAAATTAATTTTGGACCAAATGGACAATACAAGTCCGAATTTAAAAGATACAAAATGCTTCGGCATATTTAGTCATTTGAACTTTAAATAATAATTATAATCATAGCATGTATGATTGAATTCTCCCATAAAAACTTTTAATTGTTATGTGGAGCTCTACTAAATTAGCAAAGTGGTGTAGAGTATCATAAAGTCGACCCGCCTGACTTTAGGACTTTCTTTACTGGTTTTATATAAATATATTTATTAAGGACTTTTTTGCCAAAAACTGTAGACTTCAAAAAATAGATAAGATATATGGCCATAGGCTCAGGGTATATATAGCCCGTCAAACCAAAAGAATTTTTCTAACTTGTTTTAATTTTATTTCATTTAAATTTATTTTCTTACATTTAATACCTTAAAATATTCGATCATCAATAGAAACTATATTAATCCAAATTTTACACAACAATATTGTGCGTTATCCATGGCATAAAATTGCTAACATTCGTATAGACACCAGGCAATGTTGTTTTCAGGATACAAGCATAACGACCCGATGCCACCACTCCGTACTGTACGAAACGTCTTTTACCATTGTAGGGGACAAATTGTATCAATGGTCCACCACTGTCACCACCGCATGTATCACGACCGAGTACATCGTCGCCGGCACACAAGTGTCGGGTTAAACTGAGTTCAATCGAATACTCTTGACTGCATGTCGATACGGGTAACTGTTTGACGGGGGCTTTGAGTAGAACATTTGATGTACTGCCTGTAGGATATGTAAAAATTAATTCAATATTTTATAATATTTCAGAACCATATTTTTAATATTTCGTACTTACCCTTTTCAGTGAATCCCCAACCAGCTATTAGAAAATGATCTTCAGGCTGAGTTTGAACAGAATTTGAAAAGATGGGTAGACATATGGGTTCAATGTGTTCTGTGGGAAAATATGAAATATAAATAAAATATTGAGCTAAAAAGGGGACAAATTCTCACTTACTCTTGAATTCAACATTTCGATCCAACTTGATGAGGGAAATATCATTGACATGTTTACTTTTGCTATATTCGGGATGTGCTACAATATTTTCTATACCAATATCTTCCACTGGGGGATTGCATCTCCACCTTGGACCCAATTTTATACAATCCTCTTCTGTTGATGTATCATATTCGCCCAGGCGTACACCAATACTGTGAAAGAAAATATTCGAGAAACAAGTGAGGATGTTATACGTGGACATTTATTTGACATTTTCGACAAAAGAAATAACGTATTCAGGATAGAGCGGACCTACCGAGAAACTCAATTGTCAAGATTTATCTAATTTGGTGGGGTTTTGGGCAGAAACCTTCAAAATACCGAAAATCGGGAGGTGACGTAATACGGCGGATATACCAATTAGTGGACCCGAATCAAATAATTTTGGTAAAGAGAGAACAGACCTATCGAGAACCCCAACAGTCAAGTTTCATCTAATTTGGTTGGAAATTAATGCAGAAACCTTTGAAATACCGAAAAACTGTATCGAAAAACAGATCGAAGGAGATAACAGAGAGAACACCAAATGTCAAGTTTCAGCCGATTTGGTTGGAAATTATGGCAGACGGCTTCAAAATACCGAAAATCGGGAAGTACCGTTATAGGGGGGCTACACCAATTAGTGAGCCTGAATCGAACATTTTTCGCAAGCAGGGAACAGACCCTTCAAGAACCCCAAATGTTAAGTTTTTTCTAATTTGGTTGGAAATTGTGGTAGAAACCTTTGAAATACAAAAATCGGGAGGTACTGTTATAGGGGAGCCATACCAATATATGAATCTGTGACGGATTTTTTTGCATAGAGAGAACAGATCTACCAGGAACCCCAATTCTAAAGTTTCAGCTGATTTGGTTGGAAATTTTTGAAGAAAACCTTCAAAATACCGAAAATCAGAAGGCACCGTTATATAGGGGCTATACCAATTAGGGGACCTGAATTTAAAATTTTTTGCAGAGAAGGAACAAAACTTTCAAGAACCCCAAATGCCAAGTATCAGATGATTTGGTTGGAAATTATGGCAGAAAACTTCAAAATGCCGATAATCGAGAGGTACCGTTATATGATAGCTATAACAATTAGTGGACCTGAATCGAACATTTTTCGCAGGGAGAGAACAGATCTACCGAGAACCCCAAATGTGAAGTTTCATCGAATTTGGTTGTTATTTGTGGCAAAAATATTCACAATACCGAAAATCGGGAAGTATCGTTATGTAGGGGCTATACCAATTAGTGGATCTTAATCAAACATTCTTTGCAAGGAAAGAATGGGCATACCAAGAACTCTAACTGCCAAGTTTTATGTAACTTGGTTGAAAAATGTGGCAAAAACCTTCAAAATACCGAAAATCGCGAGGCACGGAGGCTATACCAATTTGTGGACCTGAATCGAACATTTTTGGCAAGGAGAGAACAGACCTACTGAGAACCTCGATTATTAAATTTAACTTGATGGTGGTTGGAAATTGTGACAGAAACCTTCGAAAGACCAAATATCGGCAGGTGCCATTATAGGGGGTTAACAAATTAGTGGACCTACGTCAAATATTTCCAGAAGGGTGAATATAGACCTACCGAGAACCCCAATTGTCAAGTTACATCTAATTTGGTTGAAAACTGTAGCAGAAACTTTCAAAATACCGAAAATCGGGAGATACCGTTATATGGGTGCTATACCTAAATGTGGACCAATATACACCATTTTCGATACCAATCAGCCTGCATATAATATAAACTTTTGTGACAAATTTGACAGCTCAAGATTAAATAGTAGAATATTTTTTAACCTCCACCGTACTATTTAGGGTATCTTAATTTGTCATTCCGGTTGTAACTCCTCGAAATACTAATGTCAGGCCCAACAAAGTATATATATTCGTGACCAGCGTAATATTCGAAGTCGAGTTAGCGATGTCCGTCTGTCTGTTGTAATCACGCTATCTTTGGAACGAATTGGGACAGGAGGCTACAATTTAGCACATATTTGTATTTTGCCAGAAGGCAGGTTAAGTTCGTAAATGTGCCAAGCCGGTCAACGTTTTCATGTAGCCCTCATATAACAAAACCTCCCGATATTCGTTATTTTGATAATTTTAGCGACATTATTCACCACAATCATTTCAAATTTTGTATCTGAAATTCGTAATGGGTACTACAGCCCATAACAAAAAATTGAGTATGCAGTTTCCCGTTTTCATATAGGCTTCATATAACGATACCTTCCGTTATTTGGTATTTTCATTATTTTAGCGCCATTATTCACCGGAATTGTTTCAAATTTCGTAGTTGAAGTTCTCAATGGGTACTACAACCTATGACAAAAAATTGTCTATGCAGGTCCACGTCTTCGTATAGCCCCCGTACAAGGATACCTCTCGATATTAGGTATTTTGCTGATATTAGCGTCATTATTCATTGGAATTATTAAAATTTTTGTATTTAAAGTTCGTAGTAGGTACTACAGCCAAGGACAAAAAAATTACTTATGAAGAACCACGTCTTCGTATAGTATACATATTAGGGGTGGCAATTCCGACCGAATTCAGCCTAGAAGCAAGTCCAAATTTTTTGGTGAAAATCGGTTCAGATATAGCTATAGCTATAGCATATATATGTTTCATCCGATTTTTTGTTTAAGTCCCTCACATGTGTAATTTTCACTCCACAACAATGATCTATGGTACCAGATATCAGATACAGCTCTGAAATAAGTATTTCAAATTTTGTGAAGATCGGTTAGGATTTGAATATAGCTGCCATATATATCTTTATCCGATTTCAGATATATTGTGCACCAAATGTCTAATATATGTCCAAATGAACTGAATTTTGGCCATTCCGACTGAACTCGGTTCAAATATAGCTATAGCTCCCATACATATGTTTCATCCGATTTAGTGTTAAAGTCCCTCACATGGGTATTATGCACTTCACAACAATGATCTTTGATTCTTGACATCAAATACTGCTCGAAAATACTTCTGCCTAATTTTATCGAGATCGGTTCAGATTTTTCAACCGAATTTACTAAATTGTGGTGTAGGGTGTCATAAATTCGGCCCGTCCGATATTTGACCTTTTCTAACCGGGTTCCTACGGATTTTTGTTATTTTAATTATCATTTACCTTCAAAATCGTAGAAGGTATCATTTGAGACAGTCGAACCTACCTGCTAAATTTACTACGTCCACATAGAGGTGTAGGGTGTCACATAGTCGGTCCGACTTTTGACCTACTCTTACCGGTTTTCCACGGATTTATTTTTTATTTATTTATTTATTATTATTATTATTTTTTTTTTTTGAAAAATATTCGACACAGCCGAACGTATCTGCTAAATTTACTAAATCCACATAGTGGTGTAGGGTGTCATATAGTCGGTCTGACTTTTGACCTACTCTTACCAGTTTTCTACGGATTTATTGAAAAATTTCAAGTACCTTCAAAATGGTGGAGGGTATTAAAAGTTCAGCCGGGCCTGTTTTCATACTTTTTTTTTAAGATTTTGTGGTTATAATAATTGAAACTATTTACCCTTTACAGCATAAAGGGAGATTCTATAGTGTCGTACGTGATCTTAGTCTGATACAAATATTTTAACATACGAAGTTTCATATGAGATATCAGAAATTTAAGATGAAGTTTAACGTTGCCATAAAAAATAAACGTCACGTCACCTGTTGATTTCTTAAGTTTTTTTTTTATTGATAAATCCGAAATGTAAATAAAAACCCCTTGTAAAAAATAATAAAATGTTCTGTTTAATTTGTCTAAACAATTTGACAGGTAGTCTGAAACGATAAACATCATTAAGAAAAAAACTGAAATATTAATGTCTTTATTACTTGCAAATTCTTAAAATCCGTTCATATTCATTCATTCTCATTCATTAAGAGGCCGAATGAAAAAGGTGTGCTCACTCACTCACCTTAACGATGACGCATCAAAGTAAGAAAAAAAATCCAATTTTTAGGGATTTCTTTGTGGTTCAGAAATATTCTTAAAATCGGAATTTCCAAAATACATTTTTTATATTTAGCCACTTGATATTGGCATGTTTGTTCGGAATATTTGAAATTCCAAGGTAATTTCATTAGCCGTCATTACATACGCATGCACATACATTTATGACTAAATAAACCCGGCGTTCAGGAATTAATTTCAATTCTAAGACCGAACCTTAATTTACAAAAAAAAAAAAAAAAATGTTGACTCACAATGTATCTTTATACCCTACACCACAAGGTGGTCAGAATATTATGTCTTTGTGCATTTGTTTGTAACAGGCAAAAGGAAACGAGATAGACCTAAGTTCCTTTTGATGATCTGCATAGAATCACATTCCGGGTCGATTTATGCATGTCCGTCCATCTGTCCGTCCGTCCATGTATTCTTGTGAACAAAATGCAGGTCGCATTTATTATCCGATTGAGATGAAGTTTTCCGAACAACATTTGTTTGGCCCAAGGACGAACCCTAATCAAATTGGAGATAATCGGTCAAAATTTAGATAGGTCCCATATATATCTTCGTCCGATTTGCTTTTTATTGTGTACCAAACGTGTAATATCAGCCCGAATAGTATGAAATTTTGCACAAACAGTCAAATTAGGCCTGAAAATAAGTATGCCAAATTTTGTCGAGATCGGTTCAGATTTGGATATAGCTCCCATATAAAACTTCGACCGATTTACGTATCATTGTGTACCAAACGTCTAATATTTTTCCAAATGGGATGGAATTTGGCACTTACGACCGAATTGAGTCTAGAAGCTAGTATGTCAAATTTTGGTGAAGATCTTCATCCGATTTTTTATATTTGTTACCCACAGCCGTAATATGCACTCCGTAAAAAAAATATTCAGGGAAATATATCAAATACAGCTCAGAAATATCTTTGCCAAATTTTATCGAGATCAATTCAGATTTGGATATAGCTCCCATAGATATCAAATGGGCAATACAAGTCCGAATTTAAAAGATACAAATGCTTCGGCATATTTAGTCTTTTGAACTTTAAATTATAATTCTAATCATAGCGTGTATTATTGAATTCTCCCATAAAAAAAAACTTTTAATTGTTATGCGGAACTCTACTAAATTAGCAAAGTGGTGTAGGGTGTCATAAAGTCGGCCTCCCCCGACTTTAGGACTTTCTTTACTGGTTTTTGTTTACGATTTTAAAGGCGATTTGAAATACCCCGCCAAATTCTACAAGGCATTGTCGCATAAACTGATGGTCTCAATTGTTTCTTTGTTTTAATTTAACACTTACACTGGATCCACTGTGTTCACACAATGTGCTGCTGTCAGCACATAACGATTGGTTATCAACGAACCACCACAACGAAATTGATCACCCGATGGACCACGATATTTCAACAGAGCCATCCATGGAAATTCGGCCAACATTGTGACATTACCACCGGCAATGCGATTTCCATTGTCTGTACCACAGCGCTGTCCATTAAGAATATTAAAGCCTGCAATCGGAAGATATTTGAGAAGATTAGTTACGCATAATATTATTTAATATAATGAAGTTATATGTAAATACCTGCCGCATTCAATTGACTTTGATAATCTTGCATGGTATTTAATGATAAATAATTGATACTTCCCGTACTCGGTTGAGTTGTTGCTGTTGTGGGTCTCAGAATCGTATCAGGTTCGCAACAAAGGCGTACCTAGAAAAATTGAAAAAAATAAGGATTTGTTATAACATTTACCATGAAAACTAGTGTACAGGGTGAGATAAAAAATGCAACCAACTCGTCCGACAGCTGTTAAAATTATTCCAGTGACATCTCATTATATTGTTTACAAGCGTTCAAAAGCATTTTGAAAGAAAGCAGCAACATCATCAGAAATTGTTCGAAAAGTAAAGAAGCGACTTGATCGATACCCGCGTCGCAGTGGCCGAAAAATTGCTCGTGAGCTGAACATATCGCAATATTCCATTCGGCAAATATTGAAAAATGAGCTCGGGGTAAAGCCATTGAAATTCAGAAGTGCAAGAACTTACACCGCATCCAAAGAGCTAAAGAGTTGCTTCGCTTGGCCGAAAGTTGTGAACTTCCGAATTTGGTTTTCTCCGATGAGAAAACATTCATTGTTCAGCAGGTTGTAAAGAAACAAAATGATCGTGTTTACTTGCCAAAATTTGCACCTTCGGTTGGCCACTAGAACTCAATTGTCCGCCATGGTAATGGTGTGAGCCGCCATAACAGCCGATGGTCGAATAGAAGAAATATAATAGAATAGAATAAATACCGAATTTATCGCGAAAATATTCTGGAGGGTATATTAAAGCCTTGAGCACGCAAACATTTTGCAGACCTTGGACTTTCCAACTCATCACCATTGTACTCAGCACGCATCACCCAAGAATGGTTATAAAATGAGGTTCCTCGCTTCATTTCCAGCGCACAATGGCCACGAAAATCTCCAGATACCTATCCGTTAGACTTTTGTGTCTGGAGTATTTTGGAAAACAAGGTTTGCACTAAAAAATAGCAAAGACTCGATCACCCCAAGCAAGTGGTTCGCACGGAATGGGTCAAAATACCGCAGAGCAACATTCGGGCAGCGTTTAAAGGTTTCATTGGCCGTTTGAAGGCCATAATTCGTGCCAAGGGTGACCAATTAGAACAAATCTAAACTTATTCTAAAATTTGATGCTATTTCCGAATTTTTTTCTTTCATTCAATAAAATGAAAAATATGGCGTTTGATTTCTTTGCATTTTTTATCTCACCCTGTATTCGTTCTTTTTGTATAAAAATTAAAAAAAAATGTGTGTAATACAAATAACAAAAACTCCACGGATTCAATTTAGGTTAGGTTCCGCCCCTATCTCATTACGTTTGAGAGTATCGCCTTTATTTTTACACACTTGAGACTATATAAGATTTCTATACCAAATTGTCTGTATTATTTTGGTATCTGGTAATCCGTTGATAATCTTTCTCTCCACAACAAAAACTATGTTTTTTGCTATACTCACAATCGTTTCCTGGTCACTGGAACATTTTGCTTGATACAAATACTCCTGCAAACTTTGTGGCAATGTTCCATTATATTTCCTATACCATTCATAAAGAAAAGAACACTGGGTATAGGGAACACAAAGTCCATGTTCGTCGAGCGGTGTACGACACGGCGATTCTTCATCGTCTTCTGTACAATTAATATTTTATGACTTTCCATTAAATTATGCGACGGAAACAAAATCAAAAAATTCAAACTCACGAGACTCGACTGCGATAAAAAATATCAATAAAATGAAAACTATGATGCTTTCCATCAAGAAGACTGCAGTTTATAACAGCGGAATTAAACTGAATCGAGTTTTTGATTGGGAATGGTTTTTATTGCTATTTGTGTGGTACTTGGGTAGACTTAATCTCGTCAATTAATAAACGTCGTAGATTTACGTTGTAAAAAAATGTCATAAAAGCGATATTCAGACTACAGGGTGAGATGAAAAAATTGCAACCAACTTCAAACTGCTGTCATTTCTAAGCCACTCATCCGGTAGCTGTTAAAATTATTCCAGTGACATCTTATTATATTGTTTACAAGCGTACAAAAGCATTTTGTGAGAATTTTCCAGAAAAAAAGTAATTTGTGATGAAATTCAAGGGTGATAGTGTGATTTCTTTATATTTGGCCGGAAAACCACAAGTGGCTATAGTTAGAATACTACAGAATTTAAGTGTGAATAAAACTTTTGTTTTTCGTTGCATTGGTATCTCCGGATACCAATCTATTGTGTCTGGAGTATTTTGGAAAGCAAGCACTAAAAAATACAAAGCGTTTCGCCGGGAATGGGCCAAAATATCGCAGAGCAACATTCGGGCAGCGTGTGACGGTTTCAATGGCGGTTTGAAGGTCATAATTCGTGCCAAAGGTGACGAATTCGAATAAATCTATCTGTATCCGAAATTTTTGTTTTCATTCAATAAAATTTAAAAAAAAAATGTAAAAATTATAGCGTTTGACTTTGTTGCAGTTTTTTTGTCTCACCCTGTATGGTTGTAAATGGTTGTGACCAAGAGCTATAGTTAGGTTTTTATGAAAGAGGATTACATTTTTTTATACATGATGAAGTTCGTTAATGGTTTTAGTTGAGTCATAGAATGTTCATAAAAACGTTTGCAATAATTTGATTTTCTTTGTAGATTAATAAAATGCATTTGGAGATAAAATCCAAAGTTTGAATAGATAATAGATCAATAGATCTATTTCCTACCTACGTCAAATACCAAATGTTGCGAAATTTATAACAAAATATTGAAATTCATTTGTATATGATCCTATAGAAAATTTTGTGGTCCATCCGAAAATCCGAATCCGAAACTCTTTTGAGGTTTTGATCTATATAAAAAATTGCATCGTTTTAGATATTCCAAATGTTTACCCATTTCGCTTTTTATGTGCATTTTGGCTATTCAAAATTTGCACCCTTTGCGGGGGAGGTAGTAGAAGAAGTACTCCGATCTTGTCCATTCAAGCACCCGATTTTGCGGTTCTCTTCCTATGTGGAAAATTATTTTCTATGAAAATTTTGTCCTTTTGTGGGAGAGGTACCAGAAGGAGTGGACCGGTGTTGCCCATTTCCGAACTCGATCTATGTTTGACAAAAATATTACAATGAAAAGGTTTTTTGGAAATCGGATACTCCCATTCGAGAGTTAACGTGCGCACCAGCCAGACAGACTGACGGACGGACGGACATCGATAGATCGACTCCAAATGTCCTGAAACGGATTTGGACCTAAGAGACCTTTGGTCTAAAACCGTTATTTCGATGAGGCACGTTTGGACCGTATCAAATGATATATACCCTCTGTAACCATATGGCTGAGGGTATGAAGAAGAATGTTATAAATAGGAGCAACGTCTCCTTTGAATGTATTTCTGATTTTGGGGATCTAATCCCATTGGCCCCTGCAAAAACCTACATTGTAGGTGGTTTCAATTCAAAAAATGGCAATTTTCGTAGTTTGTATCCGCTGAAAAACAAAATACCAAATAAAAAGTTTGTAAAAAACTCTGTATAATACCAAAAATTAGGAAGTATCATTATATTGGGCCTATATACAGGGTGAGATAAAAAAACTGCAACAAAGTCAAGCGCCATAATTTTTACATTTCTTTTTTTACATTTTATTGAATGAAATCAAAAAATGATGGAAATAGCTTCAAATTTTAGAAAAAGTTTAGATTTGTTCGAATTTGTCACCTATGGCACGAATTATTGCCTTCAAACGGCCAATGAAACCGTCACACGCTGCCAAAATTTTGGCCCATTCCCGGTGAAGCGCTTGCTTGAGGTGATCGACCCTTTGGTATTTTTTAGTGCCAACCTTGCTTTACAAAATACTCAAGACACAATAGTCCAATGGATTGGTATCTCCGGAACGAATGTTTTCTAATCGGTGAAAACCAAAATCGGCAGTTCACCACTTTCGGCCCAGCGAAGCAACACTTTAGCTCTTTTGAGTCTATTTTCTTTCTGTTGCGATGTAAGTTCTTGCACCTTTTTGGAATTTCAATGGCTTTACCCAGAGCAATATTTGCCGAATGGAATATTGCTATATGTTCAGCTCACGAGCCATTTTTCGGCCACTGAGACGCGGTGTTCCATCAAGTCGCTTCTTTACTTTTCGAACCATTTCGGCTGATGTTGCTGTTTTCTTCCGTCCATTTCCTTGACGTCGGGCTGCGCTTCCAGTATCACGGTAACGAGCGATGGCGCAAGACACAAAAGACTTATTCTCATTTAAATGCTGGAGTGCTCTAACTATAGCCACTTGTGGTTTTCCAGCCAAATATAAAGAAATCACACTATTACGCTTGAATTCGATCACGAATAACTTTTTTTCTGGACAATTCTCACCGAAATGCTTTTGTACGCTTGTAAACAATATAATAAGCTGTCACTGGAATAATTTTAACAGCTGTCGGCTTACAAATGACAGCAGTCTGAAGTTAGTTGCAGTTTTTTCATCTAACTCTATATAATAGACAAAAATTTTGCAGGCAAAGATTTCCAAATTATCTTAAATTTGGGAGTGCCGTTATAAATGGTTAATATATAATGGTGAACCTACCTTCACAAAATTTAGAAGGGTGAGATTCTGTCACCTCAGATCTCAAAATGTCAATTACTTATGATTGGGTCTAGAATTTTGTTCGAAACTTTCAAAATGCCCGAAATTAGTAAAAATTTGTAAAATTATTAGTAATATGGGACCTATACCAAATACTAAAGCAATCTTGAAATATTTTAGCTTGAAGAGATTATACGTACTCAGAATTAAAAATGTCATGTTACACATGATTCGGATCAAAATTGGTTCAAATTACCGAAAATCAGGAAGTAACGCCATATGGGGGGAGGGTGTACAAAATACTTTGTAGATACTTTTGAGTGCGGTTGAGGCGCTGGAAAATTCTAACAATTAAAAATGAAGATTCCAAAATATCAGTTTCCCAGCTGCGATGAAATATCACATGTGTAGAATTCAGTGATCTTGTGCACTGTCGCATATGATAATGTGTAAAATAATAAAGGACATGACCCACACACACATAGGTAAAAATAGGTAAAAATAGATAAGAAAAATTGTGTGGCTGCGACTAGGTTAAGTTAGATTAGTTTCAGTAGTACGTAAGAACATATTTTAAAAATAAAATCAGAATTGGACCACAGCATTCGAACCGTCACGTTCTGTATTTTCTTTCTCACTTTTTCGGGGGGCCATGCTGAAACGTGGACCAATATCTCTCATTTTTAATACCAAACATAATAGGGGTAACATAAATGTCTGAGCAAAATTTCAGAGCGATAGAATGCTTCCCTGAATTGAACCCCACTGTGCGAAGGAACACTTGTCTTTTATTCTTAGCTCTGCTGAATGTTTCCTGTAATTACTTTTTCGTGTGGCACATTCTTATCGAGTATGCGTTCATATAAGTTGATGTGACTTAACTCAGTTTTGAAACAATTCGACTCTTGTTGACGTTGTGTGGACAAAGTTATAGATTTATTTTTTTATGTATCTCACTCCCTCTGGACGGGTAGTTAATGTTTAATGCAATTTTTTCCAGTTGCCTCTGGATAGTTCTGTTTCCATTGGCCTGACATGCTATATGTAGTATTAATCACAACTCTGTGGATGTCATGTACCTTCCTTGAAACCGACATCATAAATTAACATTGAATTTCCATGCAACCGTAAATGTTTCATAACTCATAACTTCACTTCACATTTTTATGTTAGTACAATGACACACATATATATATATATATATATATATATATATATATATATATATATATATATATATATATATATATATATATATATATTTTAATCACAGCAAAACTAAAAATATGCACAACTGCAAAATATAATCGCATGGATATTCCCCGTTTATCTGAATGGTTTTTCCCTCCTGGTTTAATCTAGCTATAAAAAGTCACGTATACATGTATGTTTATAAGACACTAGCTGAACCTGCATTCAAAATTTTATATAAAAATATTTTATGGTTTAAAAAAAAAATAACACAAATTCAAGAATTTGAAATTTCAAATTTGTTGTAATGCTTTAGGAAAAAAATTGGTTTCCTTCAGGAGCGTAAACAAACAAATGCCTAGGTCTACCCTCACGTGAACATTCCACATACTGCTGACCATGGGAAAAGCATGATCATGCTAATGCTTTCAGTTTTTTACTGTTAGCTATTTAGCCAACGTTGTCACACATTCCAATCTTCATTAAAGTTTGATATATATAGCGTGTTGGTGCATCAAATACACGAAATCAGGCGAAAAATGAATATAGGAACTATATCCAAATCTGTACCGATTTTAATATAATCTTACAAATTTATTTCCAGATTTCATTAAAATAGGAGAAATATAACGTGTTTTGTGTATCAAATACATGAACCGAAAATATATATGTGAGCTATATATCCAAATCTGAAACGATTTCAGTATAATTTGGCAAATAAATTTTAAGAACGAATTCCATCACACATTCCTAATTTCATCAATATAATATAATTTGACAAACAATTTTTTTAGCTAAAAAGTTTTTAGACAAATTCTATCACACATTCCAAATCTCATTGAAATATGGCGTACACAGCGTATATAACGCATCAAATACATAAAATCTGAGTTACTTCCGATTCTGATGCTAATCTCTAGTTCGAAGTGGAATTTAAAAACTTTTATATAGCCTACGTTACTTTCAGGCAATGTTGTAGTATACATGGAAATTTTCTGGAAAATCTGTTCATCGGTTTTCGAGTCCATAAATTACAAACAAAGATACAAACATTTTCCTCTTTTATAAATATAGCTCAATAAATAAACTGAACTTCATATATCAAGCAAAATAAAAAACAAGTAAAATAGTATCAGTCGGGTTTGCCTACAGATGTATATCCCCAACCATGTTTTTATTATGCACACTGTTGACCCTTTATGGGGGAGGTTCCGAAGCAGTTGGCCAATATTGTCCAATTCGTATCTGACCTTAGTCAGATATTAATATATTTGGACTTTATGGTCTACTTCCTATACCTTACATTTGCAAATGTTTGGAAAATGTGGAAACATGCGTGAGTTACCAAATATAGTAGACCGAAGTAATACAGATATTGGTATGAGCAAAATTTAAAGGAAACCGAACATTGATATTTAATTTTATACAAAATCATAAATTCAGATAAATTACATATTCATATCATATTTCTGGTATAATTTGGCAACTACATATTCATATCATATGTAGATATATCAAGTTGTGCAAGTTATCACACATGTAAGTATTGGAAATTGTGACCTTTTGTGGGTGTGGTTCCAAAAAGGGGTTGGCAGATATCAATAATTTTCACAACAGATTACGTTACCAAAATATTTGGAGGTTTAAAAGTGGAAGAAATTGGATGCCTTTTCCGCGTTTTATGAACGTCTTATTTTACAAAGTTTAGAACCCTTTGCGGAGGAAGTACCAGATGGAATGCGCCGATATATTCCATTTTCAGAGCAGATCTTGTATTAGTAAAAATAATGGCATGTATGAAATTTATAGCGTTTTGGTTATTCATAATGTCGACTCTTTGTGGGGGAGGTACCAGAAGAAATGGTCCGATCTATACCATCTTCATACAAGACCTTGTGTTGATAGAAATATTGAGATAAGTCCGATATTAAAAAATTTGACCCCTTTGGGGAAAGTACCAGAAGGAGTGGACCGATATATTCCATCTTCACAGCAAGTTTTGTGTTAGCTGGAACAGTGGGATGTGTGAAATATGAAGAGAACCTGATGCTTATTTCGGATTTTATGACCTTCTGTGTTATTCAAAACTTTGACCCATTTTGGGGATGTACTTGACGGAGTGGACCGATATTGTCCATTTTCGTATTTGACCTAGCAATGTTGAAAATATTAGGATTCACAAAGTTGAGGCAAAATCTGATTATCCTTTCTCTTAATGTGCAGTTTTTTATTTTATTTATTTTTTTTTTTAAATTTCGACCTTTTGTGGGATATGTACGAGAAGAAGTGGAACGATATATCTCATCTTCACACCAGACTTTGGGTTAACAAAAATATTGGGGTTTGTGATATTTGAAGACAATCAGACCCTTACACCACACTTAACAAGCGTTATAGTTTTTTAAAATGTTGACCTTTTGTGGGGGAGGTACTTGATGGAGTTGGCCGATATTGTCCATTTTCGCACATGACCTAGCACTGATGCAAATATTAGGATTTGTAAAATTGCCAGCCAGACAGACAGACGAACAGACATCGCTAGATCGACACCAAATGTCCCGAAAATTTCTCAGTGATCCAATATTAGTATGTTCATCCTTTTCAAACAATTATAGAACGCAATTGCACAACCACCAACATATATCAGCACCAGATACCAATAGAGACATCAATATAAAATTTCGGGATTCCAGCCCTATACATTCAATTGATACCGAATTAACATTAAGTACTTTTTGTACAAATATAAGACGCATTTCCAAACCACGGCCAAATTTCAAACACCACTGGTAATATAAATATCAATCCCTTCATCCAATATCAAATTTAGTACCACTTAGTACTTTTCGAACAAACATACTACACATTTATACATACTTTTCGAAACATAGAGTATACATTTCCAAAATCATCTCCATATCTTTATAATTATATCACATTTCAGGATTTCAGCTTTATTCCTTCACCCCATACCAAATTTAGAACTTTTCGTACAATTATAGTACACATTTCCGAAATCACTTCTATATGTCCAGGCAGCTTATGGACAGCGACTCTAATACCAATTAAGATATCAAGCATTATATTTTCACCCAATACCAAATTGTACCAAATATAGTACCATTTAGTACTTTTCGTAAGATTATAGTACACATTTCCGAAACCACCTCTTTATCACAAACCTTCCACCAACAGAGATGCTAATACAAAAATTCAGCTTCATCCGTTTACCTTGGTACCAAATTTAGTACATTTTACACACCTAGTACATTTCCAAAACTACCTTCAAATGTCAAACTTACTTTCCAATCTTCTTTCTCATACCAAATTTTCTTTTTAGCTCCCTCCATTCACATAGTACCAAATGGTACCAATTTAGACGTTTAGTAACATTTCAGAACTTTTCCAAGCCTTAATGTTCGAATTTCAAAAAAAAAAAAAAAAAAACACTTTGACACATCTATCCTGCACTTCATTAGTGACAGTGATATTTAAAATTCTACCTCATTTCGTTTTACCAATGCAAACTATGACTGACCACAACGTACAGTCTTTACAGGTGAAGCGTTTTTATACCCCATTCTATGGAGGGCATATTAACTTTGTCATTCCGTTTGTAACTCCTAGAAATAGGGTGAGATGAAAAAACTGCAACCAACTTCAGACTGTTGTCATCTCCAAGGCACTCGTCCGACTGCTGTTAAAATTATTCCAGTGACAGCTCATTATATTGTTTACAAGCGTACAAAAGTATTTTAGTGAGAATTGTCCCGAAATAAAGTTATTCGTGATGGGATTCAAGGGTGATAGTGTGATTTCTTTATATTTGGTTTAACAACCACAAGTGGCTGTCGCTTGAGCACTCCAGCATTTAAATATGAATAAATCAGCAGAAATTCAAAAAAAAAATAGAATCAAAAGAGCTAAAGAGTTGCTTCGCTTGGCCGAATGTGGTGAACTGCCCATTTTGTTTTTCTCCGATGAGAAACCATTCGTTGTCCAGAAGTTTGTAAACAAAAAAAAAAATGGTTACAAAACGAGGTTCCTCGCTTCATTTCCAGCACACAATGGCCACCAAAATCTCCGGATACTAATCCGATGGAGTATTGTGTCTGGAGTATTTTTGAAAGCAAGGTTTGTACTAAAAAATACTAAAGTATCGATCACCTCAAGCAAGCGCTTTGCTGGGAATGGGCCAAAATACCGCAGATCAACATTCGGGCAGCGTGTTACGGTTTCATTGGCCGTTTGAAGGCCATAATTCGTGTCAAAGGAGACCAATTCGAACAAACCTAAACTTATTTAAACATTTGATGCTATTTCCGACATTTTTTCTTTCATTTAATAAAATGTAAAAATTATGGCGTTTGACTTTGTTGCAGCTTTTTATCTCACCTTATTCATGATCAGCGTAAAATTCTAAGCAGAATTAGCGATGTCCGCCTGGCTGTGTGTCTCTCTGATTTAGATGATTTTAGCGACAATATTAACCGGATTTGTTTCAAATTTAATAGTTGAAGTTCGTAATGGGTACTACAATGTATGACAAAAAAGTGTCTATGCGGTCCACGTCGTATAGCTCCCACATACCTCCGAATATTCGGTATTTTGAAGATTGTAGCTACATTTTTTACCGGAATTCTTTCAAAAAATCGCGTATGCAGGTTCTTGTCTACGTAAAGCCCCCATATAACGATACCTTTCTATATTCGGGATTTTTGATGATTTTATCGGTATTATTCACCAGAATTGTTTCAGATTTTGTAAAAAAACTTTGAATACCAACCCCAGCATTTGGAACGAATTTGGCAATTCTGAAAAACAATAAAATCCGTTGAAAATTCTGTTAAAACTCTTAAAAATAACGAATGTAGCTGTTATTTTAGGGTCTATACGACGACATGGACCTGCATAGGTAACTTTTGTCATAAGCCATTACAATATTCAAATGCAAAACTAAAAAAAAATCGGTGAATAATGTCGCTAAAATCATGAAAATACCGAATATCGGAAGGTGCCGTTATATGGGGGCTATACGAAGACGTAGACCTGCACAGACAATTTTCTGTCTCAGGCTGTAGTATCCATTACGAACTTCAAATACCAAATTTGAAACAATTCCGGTAAATAATGTAGCTAAAATCATCGAAATGCCGAATATCGGGAGGTACCTTTATTTGGGGGCTATACCAAAACGTAGATTTTTTACGGATTTTTTTTTTTTAAATTTTTGAAGTTCCTTCAAAAAGGTAGCTACTCTTTATTTTTTACTTCCTCAAAATGTATAAAAGTTCCAATCCCCACAGACTTCTTTCCCTAACAAATCTCTCACGTATAGGTACTTTTCTTCAGCAATAAAACATTTCATTGCTCCTTGTTGGCCGAGTTTTTAACCACATTTCACTTTAATACTCACCACCGGTTCATTGTCCCTCGAACATTTCAATTTCTGGATGTATGGATAGAATGCTTGCGGAACATTTCCCTGGTACCTTTCATGCAATCTCTTCACAGAGCTGCACTGATTGAAAGGAACACAAATTCCGGGCGAATTATTTGGCATGCGGCATAATTCTTCTGTAAATTTAATATTTGTAAATTTTCGCACACAAAACTTTCTTTGTCACTTACGGGTTTTCACCGAACTTATTGTTACAGCAACAATAACAACAACAACGACGACACTGCAATAAACCAGATTTATTAAAACATTCATGACTTTGGCCGTGAATTATTTGTTGTTTGTTGATCAATGTTGAGTGGTTAATGTTCACCGGTAGACTGTGCCGCTTGCGAACAGGTGGTTTTGTTTATAAGCGAGTAGTGATGGGGCAAATCTCTCACTTTACAAATTGTTTGCATTAATCTCCGCACACAAACACATCTTTCTCCCTTAGCCAAAACCGGCACTGCTAACTTGTCTTGCATTTTATTCAAATCGAACTGGTATTCTTTCTTCTCAAGCAGATGAATGAAAATTAAGATGAAGTGGGAGTGAGATTGGTGTGATAGAAAATGTTCAATGTCGTTGGCCCATTGCTATTAATACTTCTTGATTAAAAGTTACATCAATCCTATTTAGAATCCTAATTTGTTTTGTCAAAACGGTTACTCTTTAGGTTTCACATGAAGTTGTGCGGTGCGTTTACCACAGCTTGTGACTCACTTTTTTATTTCAAAATATATCAGAGTAGCGGTCATATATCTTCCAGATTTATTTTATATTTTCCAGAAAAAAAGTTATTGGTGATGAAATTCAAGCGTGATAGTGTGATTTCTTTATAATTGGCTGGAAAACCACAAGTGGCTGTCGTTAGAACACTGGTAACGTAGCCCGACATCAAGGAAGTGGACGGAAGAGAACAGCAACATCAGCAGAAATGGTTCGAAAAGTAAAGAAGCGACTTGATTGAAACCCTCGTCGCAGTGGCCGAAAGATGGCTAGTGAGCTGAACATATCGCAATATTCCATGCCATTGAAATTCTAAAAAGTGCAAGAACTTACAATGCCACAGAAGGAAAATAGACCCAAACCAGTAAAGAAAGTCTTAAAGTCGGGCGGGGCCGACTTTATGATACCCTACACCACTTTGCTAATTTACTAGAGCTCCGCATAATAATTAAAAGTTTTTATGGGAGAATTCAATCATACACGCTATGATTATAATTATAATTTAAAGTTCAAAGGACTAAATATGCCCAAGCATTTGTATCTTTTAAATTCGGACACAATCAATTTGAAATCGGATAAAGATATATATGGGAGCTATATCCAAATCGGAACCGATCTCTATAAAATTTGGCAAAGATATTTCTGAGCTGTATTTAATATATTTCCCTTAATATCGTTGTTACGGAGTGCATATTACGGCTGTGGGTAACAAATATGACAAATCGGATGAACAGTATATATGGGAGCTATAGCTATATCTGAACCGATCTTCACCAAATTTGACATACTAGCTTCTAGACTCAATTCGGTCGTAAGTGGCAAATTTCATCCAATTTGTGCAAATATTAGACGTTTGGTGTACAATCCAAGGTAAATCGGACGAAGTTATATATGGGTGCTATATCCAAATCTGAACCGATCTCTATAAAATTTAGCAAATGTATTTCTGAGCTGTATTTGATATATTTCCCCAAATATTGTTGTTACAGAGTGCATATTACGGCTGCGGAGGACAAAAATAACAAATCGGATGAACAATATATATATGGGAGCTATAGCTATATCTCAACCGATTTCGATCAAATTTGGCATACATATTTTGAGGTCCAATCTGATTGTACGTGCAAAATTCCATTTTATTCGGACTGATATTACACGTTTGGTGCAGAATAAAAGGCAAATCGGATGAAGATAGATATGGGAGCTATATCTAAATTTTGACCGATTATCTCCAATTTCAATAGGGTTCGTCCTTGGGCCAAACAAATGATTTGTGCAAAATTTCATCAGGATAGGGCAAAAAATGCGAACTGTACTCTGTTTACAAAAATACATGGACAGACGGACGGACGGACATGCATAAATCCACTCAGAATGTGATTCTATGCAGATCATCAAAAGGAACTATGGGTCTATCTCGTTTCCTTTTGCCTGTTACAAACAAATGCACTAAGACATAATACCCTGACCACCTTGTGATGTAGGGTATAAAGAGCTAAAGACTTGTATCGTTTGGCCGAAAGTGGTGAAGTGCCGAATTTGGTTTTCTCCGATGAGAAAACATTCCTTGTCCAGCATTTTGTAAACAACCAAAATGATCGTGTTTACTTGCCGAAGAGGCCAGCTGAAAATGTGCTCCTTCGGTTGGCCACCAGAACTCAAGCGCCGGCCATGTTTATGGTGTGGGCCACCATAACAGCCGATTGTCGGTCTCCGCTCGTATTAATCGACCGTGGCATCAGAATAAATGCCGAATATTATCGCAAAAATATTCTGGAGGGTGTATTAAAGCCTCTGGCACGCATACATTTTGGCCGCAGACCTTGGACATTCCAAAAGGACTCAGCACGCGTCACCCAAGAATGGTTACAAAATTAGGTTCCTCGCTTCATTTCCAGCACACAATGGCCACGAAAATCTCCGGATACCAATCCGTTGGACTATTGTGTCGGGAGTATTTTGGAAAGCAATGGCAATAAAAAATACCAAAGTATCGATCACCTCAAGCAGACGTCTCGTCGGGAATGGACCTAAATTCCACAGAGCAACGTTCGGGTAGAGCAAAATACCGCAGAGTAACATTCATTGGCCGTCTGAAGGCCATAGTTCGTGCCAAAGGTGACCAATTCGAACAAATGTAAAGTTATTCTAAAATTTGATGCTATTTCCGACATTTTTTGCCTTCATTCAATAAATTTGAAAAAAATTTGAATATTATGGCGTTTGACTTTGTTGCATTTTTTTATCTCACCCTGTATAGCTACGTTGGAAAAGATCAGAATCAAATGTTATCAAAATCCAATTAAACTATTATTCCATATAGATTAATTGGTTCCTACGAAGATCCTGAATATGCCAGGTCTTGCAATCCCTCTAAAGTTTAGAGGGATACGATTTAGAGAGGGAGAGAGAGAATTCTTCACTGGTAAAATTAAAAACAAAAATACCCTATGACTTTTATTTATTTTAAAACAAATTTATTTTTTTAATAACTATTGCATACATATATTTAAATCTAAAATTTACTACACTCCCCCCTTTTTAATTTACAATGTTATTTGTGATCCATGGCATATAATAGCTGACATGGGTATAGGCACCAGGTAACGTCGAAGTCAGCTTACACGCATTCCTACCAATTGCCACCACCCCATACTGGATGAAACGCCTGCGGTTATTGTATGGAGCAAATTGTATCAGCGGTCCACCACTGTCACCGCGACATGTATCGCGTCCAAGCTCTTCGTCTCCAGCACACAAGTATCGAAATTTACTGGCATCAATCGAATAGGCTTCGCTGCATTTATTGATGGGGAGTTGTTTTATTTGCGCCTTAAGTAAAACATCCGAGGCATGGCCTAGAGGGGGAAATGGTATTTTTTTCAAAATTGAGAGAACAAATATTTTGAGAATGTTATTACATACCGTCTTCCATGTAGCCCCAACCAGCAATTAGGAAATCATCATCGGTCTGAGTCCACACAATATTGGAATAAATTGGCAGGCAAATGGGTTCAATGTGTTCTGGAGGGAATAAAAAATATTAAAATTGTTAATTTCATACAAATGCAATGGAAAGGGATAGAGAGAGAGAGAGAGAAATAGAGAAAATACAACGAAGTTAAAGGACTTCAACTCTTGCTCTGTCACAGTACCTGTAAGAATACTATAAAGGCCCAAGTATTGGTTCCGAATGAATGGACCAATGTTGACCACTTCGTGTCGGACCTAGATAAATATAATATGAATATTGCGACCTACCAGGTTTGGACTATATCAACTACTTCCTTCACTTTATATGACAGATGTGATAATTTTTAGATAATATTATTAGATTATTTAATATGTCCGTGAGGTACCAGATTTAGTCGGCCGAAGTATTAAATGTTTATATTCATGTACAGATAAGAAGTAAAAAAGTCAAGTCATACATATTTATACCCTCAGCTAATGTTCGATTATTTAGGTATATTTTGAATTCTGTTATCATTATTCAAATTTTGAATAATTTTCTATGTAGATTGGTAATTTTCTATGTAGCCCGAAGGAACGGGCTAATTTTGTCCATTTCGTATCGGGGCTAAATGAATATAATATAAATATTGCGACCTTCCAGGTTTAGACTATATCGAGTATTTTCATTTTATATGAGATACGTGATACTTTTTAGAAAATTTTGAAATGTGCCGGAGGTACAAGACCTTTTCTCTGTTCCACAACATGCAAGAATTTTTCAATTTTTTCGATTAAAAATTGTTCTTGCAGTTGTGGAACAGACCAATAGTTAATCGAAGTATTCCATTTTCACATTTCATCTAATACAGATAAAAATATTGGCATGGGCAAAATGACAAGAAAATCGAACATTTATATCCAATTTTATGCGAGATCATAAATTCCACATTCATATAAGGTTTCTGGTTGAGAAAAATACAGGGTAATATGTAAAAACGGCAACCAACTTCAGACTGCTCTTATTTGTAAACCACTTGTCCGACAGCTGTTAAAATTATTCCAGTGGCAGCTCATTATATTGTTTACAAGCGTACAAAAGCATTTTGGTGAGAATTTTCAAGAAAAAAAGTTATTCGTGATGTAATTTAAGCGTGATAGTGTTATTTCTTTATATTTGGCTGGAAAACCACAAGTGGCTATCGTTAGAGCACTCCAGCATTTAAATGCGAATAAATCTTTTGTGTCTCGTACCATCGCTCGTTACCGTGATACGGGTAGCGTAGCCCGACGTCAAGGAAGTGGACGGAGGAAAACAGCAACATCAGCAGAAATGGTTCGAAAAGTAAAGTAGCGACTTGATCGCAGTAGCCGAAAAATGGCTCGTGAGGTGAACATATCGCATTATTCCATTCGGCAATCATTGAAAAATGAGGTCGGGTTAAATCCATTGAAATTTCAAAATTGGCAAGAACTTACACCGCAACGGAAAGACAATAGACTCAAAAAAAAAACTAAAGAGTTGCTTAGCTTAGCCGAAAGTGGTGAACAGCCGAATTTGGTTTTCTCCGTTGTCCAGCAGTTTGTAAACAAACAAAATGATCGTGTTTACTTGCCAAAGAGTTCAGCTGAAAATGTGCACCTTCGGTTGACCACCAGAACTCAAGCGCCGATGATGGTGTGGACAGCCATAACAGCCGATGATCGCTTTCCGCTCGAATTAATCGACCGTGGTATCAGAATAAATCCCGAATATTATCGCAAAAATATTCTGGAGGGTGTATTAAAGCCTTGGGCACGCAAACATTTTGGCCCCAGACATTGGATATTCCAACAGGACTCAGCACCACCGCACTCAGTACGCGCAACCCAAGAATGATTACAAAATGAGGTTCATCGCTCCATTTCCAGAGCACAATGGAAACCAAAATCTCCGAATACCAATCCGTTGCTTTTTTATCTTACCCTGTATTTAGATAAAGCAAGTTGTAAAGAGTTGCTGACTTATTTCGCAAGCTATGACAAATATAAGTATTGAAAGTTGTGATCCTTTGTGGGCGAGGATCCAGAAGGGTTGGCAGATATCTATCATCTTCACAACAGATCTTTCATTGGCAAAAATGTTTGGATGTGTGGAATTTGAAGAGGGATGCTTATGAAGAGGATGCTAATATTGCTGTCTTAGAGCTTTTTGTTTTTTTTTTTTTTAATTGAAGAAAGAAGAAATGATCCGATCACCAAGTCTGAATGGAATCGGTTGTTAATTTCATGTTTTATGAGAGGGGAGGTACTTGATTAAGTGGATATCCCATCTTAACAGCTGGTTTTATGTTGGTATAAATAATGGGTTGTGTGAAATTTGAATAGAACCGGATGCATTTGTTCGATTTTATGATCGCCTTGGTTATTCGAAACTTCGACCCACGTGGGGGTGGTACCAGAAGGAAGGGCCGCATCTCTACCATGTTTATAACCGATTTTGTGTTGATGGAAAATATTGAGATGTGCCAAGTCTGAATGGAATCTGTTGTTAATATCGCGTTATATGAGCTTCATGGATATTTAAAACTTTGACCCTTTGTGAGGGAGGTACAAGAAGAAGTGGGTCGATATATTCAGCAGATCATGTGTTAGTAGAAATAATGAGATGTGTGAAATATGAAGACAACCAGATGCCTATTTCGGATTTTTTAATCGTTTGGTTATTCAAAACTTTGATCCTTTGTGGGGGAGGTACCAGAAGGAATGGTTGGATTTCTACCATCTTTATAACAGATCTTGTGTTGATAGAAATATTGAGATGTGCCAGGCCTGAATGGAATTCGATGGTAATTTTGCGTTTTATGAGTTTCATGGATACTAAAAATTTTAACCTTTGTGGGGGAGGTACCAGAAGAAGTAGACCAATATATCCCATATTCACACCAGACCTGGGGTTATAAAACTATTGTGTGAAATTTGAAGACAATCGAACTCTTATTTCATATGTTATAAGAGTTATAATTATTCAAAATGTCGACACTTTGTGGGGGTGGTATCAGAAGGAGTGGACCGATATATTCCATCTTCACAGCAGGTCTTGATTTTGGTTGAAATAATGTAATGTGTGAAATATGAAGAGAACCGGATGCTAATTTCGGATTCTATAATCGTTTTGACCCTTTGACCCTTTGAAAATCAGACTTTTATATCATATTTTATAAGAGTTATAATTATTCAAAATTTTGACCCTTTGTGGGGGATTGTCCATTTTCGCACCTGACCCAGCACTGATATAAATATTAGGATTTGCAAAGTTGAAGAAACATTGGATTATAATTTCTCTTTTTGTGCAGTAAAATATATTTTTTTGAAAATGTCGACCTTTTGTGGAGGAAGTATCACTAGGAGTTGTCCGATATTACCCATCTCCGAACTCGATCTAAGTTTGACCATTATATTACAATGTACGAAGCTTGGGCCAAATCGTATACTCCCTTCGAAAGTTATTGTGCGCACCAGCCAAACAGACGAACGGACACCCCCTAGATCGATTCCAAATGCCCTGAAACGGATTTGGTTTAAAGAGACCTATGGTCTTAAACCGTAATTTCGATGAGGCATGTTTTGGCCGTATCAAATGATATATACTCTGTGTAGCCATATGGTTGAGGGTATAAAAAATAATCAGTACTCTGTGTCAGAACCTGCAAGGATCTGCCAGTTTTACAATTTTTGTCGGAAACATATAGGAACAAGTTAAAAAGCAGTAAGTTCGGCCGGGCCGAAAATTTTAAAAATACCGAATATTGCCGTTATATTGGCCTGTACGACGTGGACCCACACAGGCATTATTTGTCATAAGTCATTACCAAATTCGAATTCGGAACTTGAAATAAACGGTGAATAATGTAGCTAAAATCATCAAAATATAGAATATAGGGAGGCACCGTTATATCGGAGCTGTGCGAAGACCTGAACCTGCGTAGACAATTTTTTTGTCAAAGGCTGTGGCATCCATTACGAACTTCAAATACGACATTTCAAACAATTTCGGTGAGTATTGTACCTAAACTCGTCAAAATACCGAATATAGGGAGGTACTAGTATATGGGGCCTATACGAAAGCCTGGACCTGCATAGACAATTGTCTGTCATAGACTGGAGTTTCCATTACGAACTCTAAATGCGTAATTTGAAAAAATTTTGGTGAAAAAAGACTCTAAAATCACCAAAATACCGAATATAGGGATGTACCGTTATATGGGGGCTATACGAAGACGTGGACCTGCACAGACAATTTTCTGTCTTAGGATGTAGTATCCATTTCGAACTTCAAATACCAAATTTGAAATAATTCCGGTGAATAATGTCGCTAAAATCATCAAAATACCGAATATCGGGAGGTACCGTTATTATATGGGGGCTATACGAACTTAATCTGCCTACTGTAAAAATAAACATGTTTGCAAAATTTTAGCCTTGTATCTAAATTCGTTCGAAAGATAGCGTGATTACAACAGACGGACAGACAAACAGTCAGACAGACGTACATCGCTAAATCGACTAAGAATTTTACGCTGATCAAGAATACATATACTTTGTTGGGTCTGACATGAGTATTTCGAGGAGTTACAAACGGAATGACAAAGTTAATATACCCTCCATAGTATGGTGGAGGGTATAAAAACTGGTTATTGCAATAAAATTTTTAAATTCTTACATATTCTGTTTTTTTTTTCTTTGCAATGCTCCTGAACCTGAAACTAAAAAATTTACTCCGACAACCGATTTTCCTTTATGACATCGAAAAAATTAGTACTATTTATTAAGTGCAGGTTCTGGAACGCAACTGCATATGGTATAGCAACTCAAAATTTTTTTGTGGGAAATATCCGTCATATTTTCCACGGTTTTCATTTTTATCGTGGTAGAGGGTATACAAAGTCCCTACCGATTAGTTCTTAATTGACTTGTATGTTTTCTTACTCACTTTTAAACTCCACATTTCGATCCAATTTGATTAGAGCAATATCATTGACCCGTTCACGCCTATTGTATTCCGGATGCAATATAGTTGTTTCTACACCAAAATTTTCCGCCGGTGGGTTGCATTTCAATTTTGGTCCCATTTTCATGCAATCTTCTTCGGTGGAGGTGTTATATTCGCCAAGGCGTACACCAATTCTGTTTGAAAAAGTTAGGGTTATATTTTCAAACAAACATTTTTTGTAAATATTTTAGACTGATAAAGCCAAAAATGATAAAATATGAATAAAGAGGTTATCTTCAAATTCTGAAACGGAACCAATTCAACAATATCCAATAAATCACTAGAGTTCATTAATATTAAACTCTTACTCCTTAACAATCAGAATTCTAGGCGAGCATAGTTCTTAAATCGGATTGTAAATTCCAATTTTGTAATCTAAATTTCTAATCAATTTTAAAATTACTAAATATCGAAAATTCACCTTCAAATATTAAATTTATACCAACTAATAATAACTTACAATGGATATGCAATTCTCAAACAATGTGCTGCTGTCAGCACATAACGACTGGTTATCAATGAGCCACCGCATCGGAATTCTTCACCCGATGGACCCTGATAAATCAACAGAGCCATCCATGGGAATTCCGCCAACATTGTGATATTACCGCCGGCAATGCGATTTCCATTATCTGTGCCACAGCGTTGGCCACTTAGGATATCAAAACCTATATAGGATAAACAATAGTAAAATAGGTACTGTACTATTTAATGAAGAATATTTTCAATACCTTCGACATTCAATTGACTATGAAAATCCTGCATTGGATTTAAATACAAGTTCAAACCATTTCCACTCCTCTCTTTAATTGGCGCTGTCACAATTGTCTCCGGTTCACAACAATAAAGTATCTGGAATTTACAGAGAAGTTACGATATTAGATTATTTTTATACAATACCAAAATGTAAGTTATGACATCCTGAAATGTAATAATGATAGGAATTTTAATATTACAACATTTTTGGAAAGTCGTAATCCTAGAAGTATTTGTGTGCGAAAGTGGAAAATATTAGATTTTCAATCGGAAGTTGGATTGATTACAACCCCTTCATACGCGACCAATCCATAGCTGAGTAAGAAGGAGTTCTAGGGCACACGGCGAAAATCTCTTAGTTTTTGTTAAACAATAAACCAAGGATTGGCTATACATTTTTATACCCTACACCACAAGGTGGTCAGGGTATTATGTCTTTGTGCATTTGTTTGTAACAGGCAAAAGAAAACGAGATAGATGCCTAGTTCCTTTTGATGATCTGCATAGAATCACATTCTAAGTCGTTTATGCATGTCCGTCCGTCCGTCTGTCTGTCCGCCTGTCCATGTATTTTTGTAAAAAAAGTACAGATCACATTTATCGCCCTATCCAGATGAAATTTTGCACAAATCATTTGTTTGGACCAAGGACGAACCCTATTGAAATTGGTGATAATCGGTCAAAATTTAGATATAGCTCCCATATATATCTTCGTCCGATTTGCCTTTTATTGTGCACCGAACGTGTAATATCATACCGAATAGTATGGAATTTTGCACATACAACAAAATTAGGCCTGAAAATAAGTATGCCAAATTTGATCGAAATCGGTTCAGATATAGCTATAGCTCCCATATATATTGTTCATCCGATTTGTTATTTTAGTCCTCCGCAGCCGTAATATGCACTCTGTAACAACAATATTTGGGGAAATGTATCAAATACAGCTCAGAAATACCTTGGCTAAATTTTATCGAGATCGGTTCAGATTTGGATATAACTCCCATACATAACTTCGTCCGATTTACCTTTTATGGTGCACCAAACGTCTAATATTTGTCCAAATGGGATGGAATTTGGCACTTACGACCGAATTGAGTCTAGAAGATAGTATGTCAAATTTGGTGAAGATCGGTTCAGATATAGCTATAGCTCCCATATATACTGTTCATCCGATTTGTCATATTTTTTACCCACAGCCGTAATATGCACTCCGTAATAACGATATTCAGGGAAATATATGAAATACAGCTCAGAAATACCTTTGCTAAATTTTATCGAGATTGGTTCAGATTTGGATATAGCTCCCATATATAACTTCGTCCGATTTACCTTTTATTGTGCACCAAGCGTCTAATATTTGTCCAAATGGGATGGAACTTGGCACTTACGACCGAATTGAGTCTAGAAGATAGTATGTCAAATTTGGTGAAGATCGGTTCAGATATAGCTATAGCTCCCATATATACTGTTCATCCGATTTGTTATATTTGTTACCCACAGCCGTAATATGCACTCCGTAACAACGATATTCAGGGAAATATATGAAATACAGCTCAGAAATATCTTTGCTAAATTTTTTCGGGATCTGTTCCGATTTCAGATATAGCTCCCATATATATCTTTATCCGATTTCAAATTAATTGTGCACCAAATGGGCACTACAAGTCCGAATTTAAAAGATACATATGCTTCGGCATATAAAGTCCTTTGAACTTTAAATTATAATTATAATCATAGCGTGTATGAATGAATTCTCCCATAAACATTTTTAATTATTATGCGGAGCTCTAGTAAATTAGCAAAGTGGTGTATGGTATCATAAAGTCGGCCCCGCCCGACTTTAAGACTTTCTTTACTGGTTTTAATTGTTTTTTTTTTTTTTTTTAATTAGATTTAATATAATATTTAAATTAATAAAGATCCGTGGGATCCGTCCCTTTGTGTGAAAACTCTGCGTATGAGTGATATAAAATATATGAAATTAAGGAAATCACTCATACGTTTAGGAACTGGTGTACTGAACTATGAACTAGATTGACACAACTCTATGCGCAACCATTGAGTACTTGCGTTTTAACATCTTATGGTGTTCGCGAACCTTATGCTCCTCTTCGTCCCATGGGATATTTGCAACTCTAGCTTAAAGCTTTTGCTACCCTTCGATTGAAAGTGTCTTAACTCCTTGAGTGTGCACAGTCCACGGATTCTCGTAATTAGATCCTTTAGGTTGTTTTCCCCAAATCACCTAAGGTATTTGCACCTACTTTTCTTGTATTTTATCCATTTAAGCTTTCTACCCTACAATTTCTAGTGTCTTCACCTCTCGAGAAACCCTGGGGGTCTTGCCACCCTTAGATTCAAACCTTTTAACCAGATCTCCAAACGAATTCGTCAGTCAAAAAGAGCGATGATGCTTTGAATAGAAGTAAAAATCTCTTGAAATCGAGCTGACTCCTCTAGATTCAAAGCAAATAAAGATAGGAAGCTAAAATTTTGCACAGATCAGTCTTTTTTCTGCAGGCAGGTCAGGTTCGAATATTAGATCGGTACCCCCCGATATTCGGCATTTTGATGATTGTAGCCAATTTTTTCAGTGAAATTGCATGAAAATCAACAAAAGGAGTTTCTGAGTACATTACCCTCTCGAATAGTATTGCCTATATAGGTCCACTAAATTTTTCAATGGAATTATCTAAAAACCCATACTAAAAGATCTTTCTAAGCACTTTACCCATGTCCATATAGGTCCACGATATCGTATAACCCACATACAACGCTACCCCTCGATATTCGATATTTTGACGATTTTAGGGACATTTTTCACCGGAATCATATTTCGTGTTTGAATTTCCTAATAGGTACTATAGTGTATAACAGAAAATTGTCTATGCAGGCTCAGGTCTTTGTATAGCCCCTAAATATCGGTACCTTCCTATATTCGGTATTTTAATAATTTTAGCGACTTTATTCACGGGAATTTGTTTCAATTTCGTATTTGAAGTTCTTAATGAGAACTACAGCCTGTGACAGAAAATTGTCTAAGTAGGTCTTTGTATAGTCCCTAAATATCGGTACCTCGCTATATTCGGTATTTTGATGATTTTAGCTACACTATTCACCGGAATTTTTAAAGCTTGGTATTTGCACTTCGTAATGGGTACTATAGCCTGTGACATAAATTGTCTATGCAGGTCCACGTCTTCGTATAGCCCCGGTACCTCTATAACGGTACCTCCCAATATTCGATATTTTGATGATTTTAGCGTATTTAGAGTTTGTAATGGAAACTGCAGTCTGTGATAGAAAATTGTCTATGCAGGTCCAGGTCTTCGTATAGGCCCCATATATCAGTACCTCCCTATATTCGGTATTTTTACGAGTTTAGGTACAAAACCCACCGAAATTATTTGAGATGTCGTATTTGAAGTTCGTAATGGCTGCTACAGACTGTGACAGAAAATTGCCTATGCTGGTCCAGGTGTTCGCACAGTACCTCCCTATATTCGGTATTTTTACGAGTTTAGGTACAAAACCCACCGAAATTATTTGAGATGTCGTATTTGAAGTTCGTAATGGCTGCTACAGACTGTGACAGAAAATTGCCTATGCTGGTCCAGGTGTTCGCACAGCTCCGATATAACGGTACCTTCCTATATACGATATTTTGATGATTTTAGCTACATTATTCACCGTTTATTTCAAGTTTCAAAATTGAATATGGTAATGGCTTATGACAAACAATGCCTATGTAGGTCCACGTCGTATGGACCCCAATATAACGGCTATATTGGGTATTTTTAAAATTTTAACAGAAATTTTCTTTTTTGAAAATTTTCAAATTCGTTTCGAATGGTGGAGGGTATACTGCTTTTTAACTTGTTTTATTTTTTAATTACTTACCAAATTATCATCTGTTTTGGGACACTGTGCACGCTTTATATACTCCTGTATAGTTGGTGGTAAATTGCCACCGTATTTTATATCCCATTGCTGAAATAGTGAACATTTTGAATAAGGGACACAAAAACCACTGGAATTGAGCGGGGTGAGGCATGGTTCTTCTGCACCAAAAATAAAAACATAATATTCCATATTTTCAATTAATTTTTGGTTTAATATTAATGTTTGTAGTCAATTACATACCTAGAGATCTAGAATTAATTTCAGTTGTTTCTGGGGATTCTCTTGGAGCAACTGTCGTCTTCGGACTTGTATCATCTTCGTGTATCTAGAAAATTAATTATGTGGACTTATATTTATTTTAAATTAATATTGGATGGGTTGAAGAATGAATTTTCATGAGCTTCTTAAGAAATAAGTATTTTATAGAAAATCTTTAATTAATTTCATTCCCAGCAGCATTACTAGAGATTTAACTTTAGTCATATACAGACAAACGTACTTACCCGTAATTGTAACATTAAGTGGTTCACCAAAAATTTGTTAAACGCAAAAATTGAAATTAGGAGGAAAGTCCTCCCTCTTTATGCAATTTTTGTGGATTTGTTTATACTCTACACCATAGTATGGATGTTATATTAAGTTTGTCATTCCGTTTGTAACACCTCGAAATATACATTTAAGACCCCACAAAGTATATACAAGGTGAGATGAAAAAACTGCAACCAACTTCAGACTGCTGTCATTTCTAAGCCACTCATCCGAAAGCTGTTAAAATGATTCCAGTCACAGCTCACTATATTGTTTACAAACGTACCAAAGCATTTTGGTGAGAATTTTCCAGAAAAAAAGTTATTCGTGATAGAATTCAAGCGTGATACTGGTAGCATAACCCGACGTCAAGGAAGTGGACGGAAAAAAACAACAACATCAGCAGAAATGGATCGAAAAGTAAAGAAGCGACTTGATCGAAACCCGCGTCGCATTGGCCGAAAAATGTCTCGTGAGCTGAACATAGCGCAATATTGCATTCGGCAAATATTGAAAAATGAGCTCGGGCAAAGCCATTGAAATTGCAAAAAGTGCAAGAACTTACACCGCCACAGAAAGAAAATAGACTCAAAAAGCTAAAGAGTTGCTTCGCTAGGCCGAAATTGGTTATCTCCGATGAGAAAACATTCGTTGTCCAGCAGTTTGTAAACAAACAAAATGATCGTGTTTACTTGCCGAAGAGGTCAGCTGAAAATATGCACCTTCGGTTGGCCACCAGATCTCAAGCGCCGGCCATGGTGATGGTGTGGGCCGCTATAACAGCCAATGGTCTTTTCGCTCGTATTAATCGACTGTGGCATCAGAACGAATGCCGAATATTATCGCGAAAATATTCTGAGGGGTGTATTAAAGCCTTGGGCACGCAAACCTTTTTGGCCGCAGACCTTGGATATTCCAACAGCACTCAGCACCATCGCACTCAGCACGTGCCACCCAAGAATGGTTACAAAATGAGGTTCCTCGTTTCATTTCCAGCGCACAATGGCCACCAAAATCTCCTGATACCAATCCATTGGACTGTTGTGTCTGGAGTATTTTGGAAAGCAAGGTTGGCACTAAAAAATACCAATGTGTGGATCATCTCTATCAAGCGCTTTGCCGGAAATGGGCCAAAATACCGCAGAGCAACATCCGGGCAGGGAGTGACGGTTTCATTGTAATTTGTGCCAATGGTGACCAATACGAACAAATCTAAGCTTATTCTAAAATTTGATGCTATTTCCGACATTTTTTGCTTTCATTCAATAAAATTAAAAAAAAAATTAAAAATTATGGTGTATGACTTTGTTACGGTTTTTTTTATCTCTCCCTGTATTTGCATATACAGTGGCTCACAAAATAATTCGTTTATTAAAAAAATTAAATTAGAAAAGTTTTGTAGGATGTTTTCTATAAAAAATTTTTTAAGGGATTTCAGCCTCTTTTTCTAATAAAAATTTTGAAAAATGATCAAGAAAATTACAAACATATGCTCTGTTCTAAGACCTGAGAGAATCTACTAGTTTTGCTATTAATGTGTTTCTATTTTTTTCAATATCATAAATTAAAAATATGTTATGGAAGTAGATATGTTTTACATTCTTGCTGTTCTGGAACAGAGCACTAATTTGAGATCAATTTTATTTTTTTTTTTTTTAATTTTTTTAACATTTGACGAATTTTTATTAACGTTGAATGAAATGTTTTATCGTTGAAACATAGATTTCTACAATTTTTTATCGTTTTAAAAATATTTTATTTTAATTTATTTATTTATTTATTTTTTTTTTTTGAAAAAGTTGTCCAAATAATTTCGACAAAATTACTTACGTGATCTGTTATCCATTGCATATAATGAGAGACGTTGGCATAGATTCCCGGTACATTTCGTTCGCCGCAATTCGAAACACCAACCGATACCACTCCGTACTGGACAAACCGCGACGAACCATTGTAGATGTCGGTGTAACCCAGCGGACCGCCCGAATCACCTTTACAGGTATCAACCAAATTTTTAGCTCCAGCACAGATGTGAGTACTATTTAGCTGATAGGTTAGGCCAAATGGTCTCAAATAATTTTGACATGTGGCAACATCAACGTGCGGTACTATGGCAACACGGAGAACATCCGAAGATGCTCCTACAAATTTAAAAATAGTTATTTAGTCATTAACATATTTTCAATTTTAGCATCAATACCAACCTGTTTCGGTTCTTCCCCAACCGGATATTACATATTGTTCATGTTCGAGTGAGCGCAGATTCTCATATATGGGCAAGCAAATGGGTTTGATGTGAACTTGAAATACACGATTTTTTGCAATTGGCTAAGGCTTTTTAAGAATATGAATAAAATTGGATACTTACCATCGGGCGCCACTTTCCGCTCTAAACGTAATAAGGCGATGTCATTGTAAACCGAACGATAGTTTTCATGCAGAATAAAGTCCTGAATGCCCACTTCAAGAGGCTCAGGGGCACATGTTGTCTTTGGTCCCAATTTAACGCAATCTATGGCAGTACTCTTTCGATGTTCTCCAAGGCGTACGTACATTCTAATTCAATTAATAAATTAAAAACAAAAAATAAAATTAAAAACAAATCCGACATCAGGTCATTTTTTGCTACAGAAAAAAATGCAAACCCCATGTCTGAGTTCACTTTTTTCTATAGAAAAAAGTCGGACCTCAGGTCTGAGGTCACTTTTTTCTATAGTGAAAAAATTCCGACCTCAGATCTGGGGTTACATTTAAAAAAAAAAATGCGACCTCAAATCTTAGGTTACTTTTTTCTATAGAAAAAAATCCGACCTTAGGTCTGAGGTCTTTTTTTCCTATAGAAAAAATCCGACATCAGGTTTGAGGTCATTTTTTTCCTATAGAAAAAATCCGACCTTAGGTCTGAGGTCATTTTTTTTCCTATAGAAAAAATCCGACCTCAGGTCTGAGGTCATTTTTTTCCTATAGAAAAAAAATCCGACCTCAGGTCTGAGGTCATTTTTTTCCTATAGTGAAAAAATCTGACCTCAGGTGTGAGGTCACTTTTTTCCTATAGAAAAAATCCGACCTCAGGTCTGAGGTCACTTTTTTCTGTAGTGAAATAATCCGACCTCAGGTCTGAGGTCACTTTTTTCTATAGTGAAAAAATCCGACCTCAGGTCTGAGGTCACCTTTTTCTATAGTGAAAAAATCCGATCTCAGGTTTGAGGTCACTTTTTTCCTATAGAAAAAAATCCGACCTCGGGTCTGAAGTCACTTTTTTCCTATAGAAAAAAATCTGACCTTAGGTCTGAGATCACTCTTTTCCTATAGATAATAATGCGACCTCAGGTCTGAGGTCTCTTTTTTCTATAGTGAAAAAATCCGACCTCAGGTCTGAGGTCACTTTTTTCCTATAGAAATAAATCCGACCTCAGGTCTGAGGTCACTTTCTTCTGTAGTGAAATAATCCGACCACAGGTCTGAGGTTTCTATAGTGAAAAAATCCGATCTCTGGTCTGAAATCACTTTTTTCTATAGTGAAAAAATCCGACCTCAGGTTTGAGATCACTTTTTTCTATAGTGAAAAAATCCGACCTCAGGTCTGTGGTCACTTTTTTCTATAGTGAAAAAATCCGACCTCAAGTCTGAGGTCACTTTTTTCTAGAGTGAAAAAAAAGACATCAGGTCTAAGGTCACTTTTTTCTATAGTGAAAAAATCCGACCTCAGGTCTGAGGTCACATTTTTTCTATAGTGAAAAAATCTGACCTCAGGTCTGAGGTCATTTTTTTCTTTAGTGAAAAAAGCCGACCTCAGGTCTGAGGTCACTTTTTTTCTATAGAAAAAAATCCGACTTTAGGTCTGAGATCATTTTTTTTGCTATGGAAAAAAATCCTAACTCAATTCTGAGGTCACTTTTTCTATAGAAAATCGGACCTCAGGTCTGAGGTAACTTTTTTCTATAGAAAGTCGGACCACAGGTCTGAGGTCACTTTTTTCTTTAAAAAAATCCGACTTCAGGTCTGAGGTCACTTTTTTCTATAGAAAAAAATCCGACTTCGGGTCTGAGGTCACTTTTTTCTTTAGAAAAAAAATCCGACTTCAGGTCTGAGGTCACTTTTTTCTTTAGAAAAAAATCCGACTTCAGGTCTGAGGTCACTTTTTTCTTTAGAAAAAAATCCGACCTCAATTCTGAGGTTATTAATTTTTAATTGTTCAAAATTTTTCTCCTAAAAATAATTTAATATGGCTTTATACTCACATGCTCGATTCCCTTCCTCGGACGCAATGTGCAGCTGTCAGAACATGCTCTGTAGAAATGTTAAGCGAAAAAATTACAAGTTTTACAATAAAGTATTTATTGTTTATGAAACACATACGTTCACTTATCAGCGAACCCCCACACTTATACGGATCGCGTTCATCATCGTACACCAAAAGGGCCATCCATGGATAGCCCATTAATTTTGCCTCATAGCCATATGTAACACGATTGGTGAGATAAATACCACATTTTTGTTTTTCCAGCAGGGACACACCATCCGGATTCAATTGGAGTTTTGATGGATCACAGCAGATATGAGCCTTGGACGAAAACGAAAATCAGTATTGGCTGGCCATTAAAATTTCAGAGATTTTCATTCTCCTTACCACTCCCCTAAAGGTACCGCAATGTAAACTTTGAATCTCCTCGCGTTCAGAGAATGTTATCACCCGACCACTTTCCCGTAGTTGGGCGAAAAAATCAAATGCCGGCTTACATGATTTGACCGGAACACATATGCCAGCCACATTATCGGTTGTTGTACATGGCGAGCCATATTCTGATGGAAATGAATACCAATTTTAGTATTTTGTTTTCAGTTGCAAGTATTTGTTACTCACCACATAAACCCTGTGATATCAAAGAGAGAATGATAAATATTCGATACTCTTTCCTCATTGCCTATCAGCTTTCAGTTTAAGATTGTAGTTTATTTATATTTTTAAATAATATCGTATTATTATAAGGTATAGATTTTTTAGGACCAAAAAACGGCACCAACCAATTCTAGCAACTGTCGATAGAAAAACACAAGTTAAAAAGTATCAGTCGGTCTTGCCGACAGATGTAGTATACCTCAGCCAATGTTCGATTATTTAAATATATTTTGACATCTGTTATGATTATTCAAATTGGTGGTTCCGAAGAAATGGGCCAATATTGTCCATTTCGTATCGGACCTAAATAAATATGATATAAATATTGCAACCGCAGACTTTTTATAAATGATGTTTATCGGCCGTTATTGAAGGTCATAGATTAAAAAAACATTATTTAACAAGTAAAAAAAGCTGCAAATTCGGCCGGGCCGAACTTTGAATACCCTCCACCATTCGAAACGAATTTGGCATTTCTCAAATACAATAAAATCTGTTAAAAATTCTGTTAAAATCTTAAAAATACCGAATGTAGCTGTTATATTAGGGCCTATACGACAACATGGACCTGCATAGGTAACATTTGTCATAAGCCATTACAATATTCAAATGCGAAACTTAAAAAAAATCAGTTATAATGTCGATGAAATCAAATTACCGAATATCGGGAGGTACAGTTATGTGGGGCCTATACAAAGTTCTGTACCTGCACAGACAATTTTCTGTCATAGGCTGTAGTATCTATTACGAACTTCAAATATCAAATTTGAAACAATTCCGGCGAATAAATTCATTTAAATCATCAAAATACCGAATATCGGGAGGTACCGTTATATTTGGGGCTATACGAAGACGTGGACCTGCACAGACAATTTTCTGTCTTAGGCTTTAGTATCCATTAAGAACTTCAAATTGCAAATTTGCAACAATTCCGGTGAATAATGTCGCTATAATCATCAGAATACCGAAAATAGGGGCTATACCAAAAGGTGGGCCTACATAACCCATTCTCAATGCCAAAAGTCCTGCAGATATAACATACATTTCAGTAAAATTTTATTAATCTACTTCAATTCGTTCGGAAGCTAGGGTGATTTCCATAGACGGACAGACGGACGGACATCGCTAAATCGACATAGAATTTTATGCTGATCAAGAATATATACTTTGTGGGGTCTAAAATGTGTATTTCGAGGTGTTACAAACGGAATGACAAACGTGGTAAATAATAGGTTAATAATAAGCACGTTTTGGCCCTTTCAAATGATATATACATATGCTGAGGGTATATAAAGGGCTTAAGGAAAAACGCGAACTTGTTTGTGATATGCTTTATAACGCAGAGATCAGAGCACTTTGGTTTTTTTAAGGTAGCAGACAAAAAAAAATGTGTCAGATTTTAACCGATTTTTGCTATTGTTGAAAATCGGATTTTCTCTCCGATTTTTTCAAAAATTGTTGAATGATCTTGAGATGAATGGTCCGATTGAGATGAAATTTTCCAAACGATATTTGTTTGAAATTCGTGAGAATCGGTTCAAATTTAAATATAGCTTCCATTTATATCTTCAACCGATTTCGGGTTAATTGTGCACCAAATGGTCAACATCAGTCCAAAGGACCTGAATTTTGGCACATCCTGCCGAATTAATCCTAGAAACAAGTACTTCAAAATTGGTGAAAATCGGTTCAGATACATTTATAGCTTCCATACATATGTTTCATCCGATTTGGTGTTTAAGTTCAGATCTCACCACCAGTTATCAGATACAGTCCAGACATCCCTTTGTCAAATTTTATCGAAATCAAATCAGGTTTGGATATAGCTCCCATATATATCATTATCCGTTATTATTATTAGCCCAAATGGACTGAATTTTTGCACTTCTGACGGAATTCAACCCAGAAGCAAGTACTTCATATTTGTTACCAGACATCAGATACAGCTCGAAAATCCCTCTGCCAAATTTCCTTTGTAACTCATAGAAATAATAATTTTAGTCTTGATCGACGAAAAATTCCAAGATGATTTAGCTCTGTCCATATTTTGTAATCACACTACAGTCCAAATGAATAAAGGTAGGAGCTACAATTTTGCACAGATCAGTTTTTTGTCTGCAGGCAGGTCAAGTTCGAAGTTCTATAGGTCCATGATAACGTATATCCCCCATATAATGGTATCTCCCGATATTTGGTATTTTGATGATTGTAGCAAAATTTTTCAATGAAATTGTCTGAAGTTCTGTGGGTACTTTACCACCTGTAAGAGAACCTGTCTATATTGCTCCACGATATCGTATATCCCCCATATAACGGTAATGGGTATTACAACCTATGACAAAAATTACTTATGCAGATCCCCGTCTCCGAATAGCCCCCGTATAAAGCTCATCATTTAAATGGCATTTTTGGAATTTGTTGAAATTTTTCAAGTTCTATTCAAATGCTGGAAGGTGTTAAAAGTTAGGTCCTCAGCTGTTTTTTGTCCGTTTGTATTCCTTTTTCTTTTTTTATATTTTTGAATTTACGATAATTTTCAATGTTTTTATATCCTGCACCACATAGTGGTAAGGGTATTATATCTTTGTGCATTTGTTTGTAACATGGAGAAGGAAACGAGATAGACCCATAGTTATACCCTACACCACAAGGTGGTCAGGGTATTATGTCTTTGTGCATTTGTTTGTAACAGGCAAAAGGAAACGAGTTATACCCATAGTTCCTTTTGATGATCTGCATAGAATCACATTCTGAGTCGATTTATGCATGTCCGTCCGTCCGTCTGTCCATGTATTTTTGTAAACAAAGTACAGTTCGCATTTATTGGCCTATCCAGATGAAATTTTGCACAAATCATTTGTTTGGCCCAAGGACGAACCCTATTGAAATTGGAGATAATCGGTCAATCGGTCCCCTACATATCTTCGTCCGATTTGCATTTTATTGTGCACCAAACGTGTAATATCAGTCCGAATAGTATGGAATTTTGCACGTACGATCAGATTGAGCCTAAAAATAAGTATGCCAAATCGAAATCGATTCAGATATAGCTATAGCTCCCATATATATTGTTCACCCGATTTGCTATTTTTGTCCTCCGTAATATGCACTCTGTAACAACAATTTTTTGGGAAATATATCAAATACAGCTCAAAAATACATTTGCTAAATTTTATCGAAATCGGTTCAGATTTGGATATAGCTCCCATATATAACTTCGTCCGATTTACCTTTGATTGTGCATCAAACGTCTAATATTTGCCCAAATTAGATGAAATTTGGCACTTTCCGAAATGAGTCTAGAAGCTAGTAGCTCCCATATATACTGTTCATCCGATTTTTCATATTTGTTACCCACAGCCATAATATGCACTCCGTAATATTCAGGGAAATATATCAAATACAGCTCAGAAATATCTTTGCCAAATTTTACCGAGATCGGTTCCGATTTGAATATAGCTCCCATATATATTTTTATCCGATTTCAAATTAATTGTGCACCAAATGGACAATACAAGTCCGAATTTTAGAAGATTAGAAAAAGAAAGAATTTAAAAGATATAAATGCTAGGGCATATTTAGTCCTTTGAACTTTAAATTATAATTATAAGCATAGCGTGTATGATTGAATTCTCCCATAAAAACTTTTAATTGTTATGCGCAGCTCTACTAAATTAGCAAAGTGGTGTAGGGTATCATAAAGTCGACCCCGTCCGACTTTAAGACTTTCTTTTGGTGATCAGCATAGAATCACATTTTGAGTAGATTTATGCAGGTCCTTCCGTCCGTCTGTTTGTCTGTCTGTCCGAAGTTTTGCACAAATCATTTGTTTGGCCCAAGGCCGAACCCCATTAAAATTGGAAATAAACGGTCAAAATTTAGATATAGCTTCCATATATATATTTCTCCGATTTGCCTTCTCTTTGCACCAAACGTGTATGTTTTTTAAATATTGTTGTTTTCTTTTACAGTTTAGATATTTTTAAAAAATTCGTTTTTCAATATTTTTTTTAAATCGCTTATTTTTAAGCCGTTTAAATTCAGAATACACAAATACTAAAAATAACTAAGTTTATATCCAACGATTTTCAAGTTACGGAAAATGCAAATAGGCAATTTCATTTAAAGGTTTTAGTCACATTTTCCACATGTGCTTCGTCTACGTCTGCCATTCAAGTGCTCACCTATATATTTTAGAACAAATTTAAATCTTTTTATTGGTTGAGGATAAAAATTCGCCATAAATATTTTCAATCGAAAATGCAATCGCTGACCACTTGAGACGTATTTAATACATTTTTTTTCATGTTGATTGATACCTGTTTTATAAATACACACTCAATTATGATATATTTCAAATATTTCGCATTTAAAGGTCATAAATTTCACATTAATTAAAATTTCATGAAAACAAATTTTAATGAATTAATTAGCTGTGTCACAATTTATGCAAAAACATTTTTTTCAAAATTCTCACAACAAAACAAATCGTTCACGTGTGTTTCCCCATCAGCACAAAGTCAATCATTTAAATTGGTTGTTTATGGATTCACAAAACAAAACAAAATAAATTGTTTTTTTTTATTTATTTTTTTTTTTCTCAAAGTTCTTATAAAAATATTTCTATAATTTCTTCGTTTCAGTTCTTGACCGCTGAGTGTTGGACGAGAGACTACCGGTTTTAGTCACTGAACTTGCTTTTGTATATGCAAAGCAGGCACTTTCCGATGCGCTTGAATGCCTAACACGTTTCTCAGTGCTCGCAATAATGGCTGTATTTAATTTATCCAAATCCATTCACAGTTGCAAATCGCCGCTGAAACGGGTTATCAGACCAACTAAAAAAACCAAAGCTCTGTGGCAGTGGTGTTGATAAAAACAATATTTTGAGTTGAAAGGAAAGGAAGAGGCCAATATATATATTTTTATAATTTAAGAACATTTCCGTAAGGAAAAAATGGTTCCTCAGATGTTTATCGAAGTTTATGTGGTTTTCCGAAACCATTTTTAACCATTAGTGGAAATTCTAGAAATATGGGGAAATTCATTATCTTTGGTTTTTATGGAAATTTTGTAGGTGTTAAATCAAAAACGCTTTCTATTAATATCTTCTTTTCTTTGAGATGGAAAATTATGAAAGATGCATGAGTAAATGACTCGTAAGTTACGCAATAACGAAAAATTGGGTTTAAACCTCAGGTCTCTTTGGGGTCGATATAGTTGTGTCCGACCGTTTCTCTGTTGGGCATATCATTATTCGCAAAGCCATATGGCTAGAGAGGGTATATATTATTCGATACGGCCAAAAGGTGCCTCATCGAAATAACGTTTTTAGACCCTGGGTCTATTTAGGTCTATTTGGTATAGGTCTATGTGGAACAAATCCGTTTCAGGACATTTGGAGTCTATCGAGTGATATCCGCCCACCGTCCGTCTATCTGTCCATGTGGCTGGTGCGAACCATAACATTCGAAGGGAGTATCCGATTTGGTCCAAACTTGATACATCGTAATATTATTATCAAACTAAGATCGAGTTTGGGGATGGACAAAAGGTCGACATTTCAAAAAAAAAAAAAACAAATAAAATAGTATCAGTCGGTTTGTCGACAGATTTCTACCCTTTGAGGGAAGTTCCAAAGCAGTTGACAGAGAATGTGTACTGCGTTTTTGCGTCAAGATTCTGAATAATTATAAGTCTTATATAAAATGTGATTTAACAGCCCGATTTTCTTCAAATTACGTATATCACACTATTTTTATTAACCCCAGATCTGTTGTGAAGATGGAATATATCGGATCACACCTTCTGGTACCTCCCCCACAAAGAGTCTTAATATATAATATCCATGAAACTCATAAAGGGCCATAGTTCGGAATAACCAAAACGATAATAAAATTCCAAGTAAACATACGATTCTCCTCATTGTCATATAACCCATAATCTCTGTTTAAACAATATCTTGTGTGAAGATGGAATATATCGATCCACTCCTTCTTGTACCTCCGCCACAAAGGGTCAAAATGTTTAATATTCATGAAAACACGAAATTAACATCCGATTCCATTCAGACTTGGCAAATCTCAACATTTCAATCAATACAAAACCTCTTATAAAGATGGTAGGGATCGGACCATTCCTTCCGGTGCCTCCCCCACAAATGGTCAACATGGTTGAATAACCATTATAAAATCCGAAATAAGCATCTGGTTCTCTTCAATTTGCACGCATTACAATATTTTTATTAACCCAAGGTCTGGTGTGCGATTGGCCGATATATCCAACTCCTTCTGGTATCTCCCTAACAAAGGGCCAAAATTTTAAGTATCCCTGAATCTCAAAAAACGCGAAAATAACGTCCGATTCCATTCAGACTTGGCACATATCAATATTTCCATCAACACAAGATCTCTTACAAATATGGTGGAGATCAAGATTTTGAGAAATAAAACGCTCAAGGAAAGCGAAATAAGCATCATTTTTTGCATTTTTGCACATACAACCAAACTAGGCCTGAAAATAAGTATGCCAAATTTGATCGAAATCGGTTCAGATAAAGCTATAGCTCCAATATATATTGTTCATCCGATTTGTTATTTTAGTCCTCCACAGCCTCTGTAAAAACAATATTGGAGGAAATATATCAAATACAGCTCAAAAATACTTTTGCTAAATTTTATCGAGATCGGTTCGGATTTGGATATATCTCCCATATATAACTTCGTCCGATTTATCCTTTTAATGTGCACCAAACGTCTAATATTTGCCCAAATGGGATGAAATTTTGCACTTACGACGGAATTGAGTCTAGAAGATAGTATGCCAAATTTGGTGAAGATCGCTTTAGATATAGCTATAGCTCCCATATATATTGTTCATCCGATTTGTTATATTTGTTACCCACAGCCGTAATATGCACTCCGTAACAACGATATTCAGGGAAATATATGAAATACAGCTCAGAAATATATTTGCCAAATTTTATCAAGATCGGTTCAGATTTGGATATAGCTCCCATATATATCTTTATCCAATTTCAAATTATTTCTGCACCAAATGGGCAATACAAGTCCGAATTTAAAAGATACAAATGCTTCGGCATATTTAGTCTTTTGAACTTTAAATTATAAATATAATCATAGCGTGCCATACAATTCTCCCATAAAAACTTTTAATTGTTATGCGGAGCTCTACTAAATTAGCAAAGTGATGTAGGGTATCATAAAGTCGGCCCCGCCCGACTTTAAGACTTTCTTTACTGGTTATATTTACGTGTGATTTCGAGACTCTTAAATTCTAAAAGGTGATCGTTTTTTTACATTTTAACAAATTAAGGATTATTAAAAAAATTTTTAAGGACCATATATTTCTTGAACTTTTGAACTATCCTTTTTTAAAAAAAATTTGTTAATCATAGTCAAAAAAACATTTAAAGCTCTAGCTCTCCCCACACTCTACACCGAGAGAATCATATTTGGTACTCTTGAGTAACATACAGGTATTTCAAAGGCATTTTTTAATTAAACGCGATCAAATTTTACTCTCGTAAAGGCAAGTATTAAAATTTCGGTTCGGTCACCTTTATTGTCTCTTTTACTTTTTCTATTCTATTAAGCTTCGACCGAACTTAGCACTGTCTTAATTTGCTAATTTATGAATGAATTTGATAAGCCATTTTGGAATTCCCAAATTTTGGCATTTTTATGTGATGAATCAGATTTTCGCCCCAATTAATTATACAACTTCGGGTTAATTGATTATCGAAGCAAACAAAACTGTTGAATTCATTAAATTGTTTCTCGGTGGTCATTTTAAAATTTCCTCGCTAATTTCGTTGAAAAAAATACAAGTCTTTATTTTTTTTTTATTTTTTTTTTAATTTGGCATGTTTTGCGGGGAAGGCCTTTTTAAGTGATTTCATGCATAGAAGACCTTCCATATGATTCTTATACATTGATTACTGTCTATACGATTTCTATATATGTATAACTTCTACTTTAGGTTTCCACGAATATAATACCATTCATAGACCAAATACCAGAGATATTTTAAAAAAATCCCCTAAATTATATTAAAATATAATCCCCTAATTTTATTGAAATACGAAAAAAATTAAAAAAAATACTTCAAAAAATCAATTCGAAATATTATCCGTTATCCATTGCAGGTAATGTGAAACATTCGTGTAAACATTCGGTGAGTCACCTTCACCGCACAAATTCACCCCAAATGCCACCACACCGAATTGTATGAAACGTGGATGACCATTATACATGTCCTTATAGCCCAAGGGACCACCGGAATCACCATCACAGGAATCAACTAAATTTCGATTTCCAGCACAAATATGACTCTCATTCAATCGACTGCGTAGACGATATTTTTGTAGAACTGTCTGACATTCTGGCAGCTCTACAAATGGTATGACGGCGGCCATTAAGACATCGGAAATGGGGGCTGGAAGGGGTAAATAAAATAATAATAATCAATTGGAATATTTAATGTGTTTGGCATAATTTACCCTTATCTGTACGACCCCATCCAGAGATAACATATTCCGGATATCTTTTAGGCCTCAGCTCATCGTAAATGGGTAAACATATTGGTTTGATGTGTTCTAAAAAATAAAAACAAATTATATGTTTTTTTTTAATTTAAAGGGAATTTAAATCGATAAAGGACTACAATTTTCTATGCGATCAGTAAATAATGCCGCTTCAAGCATTCTTACATGATACGAAAAATCTTTCAAAAAATACATTACTCCTCATATGCATTTAACCTCCAATTTAGTCAAAACTTCAGAACTATATAAACTATTCCATCCAGTACGTAACAATCACACAAAGACATAAATAAACCAGTAACGAAAGTCCTAAAGTCGGGCGGGCCGACTTAATGATACCCTACACCACTTTGCTAATTTAGTAGAGCTCCACATAACAATTAAACTTTTTTTATGGGAGAATTTAATCATACACTCTATGATTATAATTTAACGTTCAAAGGACTAAATATGCCGAAGCATTTGTTACCTGCACAATTTGCTTACCTGCACAATCAAAAATTGCACGACATCTTGTGCAGCAATGTCCAAAATGCAGGTAGCTTCATTGCACTTATCTGCACAATGAAGCAGGTATCTTTAATTTTACTTACGTGCACAAAAAGTGCAGGTATCTTTAATTTTCTATTCGTATGTATTTGAGCATCAGTGGTGTTTTATCCAGCATAACCATCTTTTAGTGTGGGAGAGGAAGCGAGAATATGTTTTTAATGCATGCTCTTTTCTTGTGTTGTTATTGTGTTCGCGAATACAAAAACAAAAACGAAGTGGTAGTTTTTAGTGTCTTTTTGAGTTTGCAAAAATTTTCCTTGTGCAGATAAATACAACTTTTGTAACCAAATTAAAAAATACCAAATTTTCGAGGCAGGAATGTCCAATGTGCAGCTATCGATTGGGCACTTAAATACAATTCAAATTAAGGGATTCAGAAAATATGGCATAACAAAAGTTTTTTGGTCTGCAAAGGCCAATGCGCAGCTAATGTTGATGCAGGTAAATAGAAACCACTGTATCTTTTAAATTCGGACTTGTATTGTCCATTTGGTGCACAATTAATTTGAAATCCGATAAAGATATATATGGGAGCTATTTCCAAATCTGAACCGATCTCGATAAAATTTGGCAAATATATTTCTGAGCTGTATCTGATATATTTTCCTGAATATCGTTGTTACGGAGTGCATATTACGACTGTGGGTAACAAATACAACAAATCGGATGATATGTATATGGGAGCTATAGCTATATCTGAACCGATCTTCACCAAATTTAGCATGCTAGCTTCTAAACTCAATTCGGTCGCATGTGCCAAATTCCATCCCATTTGGACAAATATTAGATGTTTGGTGTAGAATAAAAGGTAAATCGGACGAAGTTATGTATGGGTGCTATATCCAAATCTGAACCGATCTCGATAAAATTGAGCAAATGTATTTCTGAGCTGTATTTGATATATTTTCCCAAATATTGTTGTTACAGAGTGCATGTTATGGCTGCGGAGGACAAAAATAACAAATCGGATGAACAATATATATGGGAGCTATAGCTATATCTGAACCGATTTCGATCAAATTTGTCATACATATTTTCAGGCCTAATTTGGTTGTATGTGCAAAATTCCATACTATTCGGGCTAATATTACACGTTTGGTGCACAATAAAAGCAAATCGGACGAAGATATATATGGGAGCTATATCTAAATTTTGACCGATTATCTCCAATTTCAATAGGGTTCGTCCTTGGGCCAAACAAATGTTGTTTGGAAAATTTCATCTCAATCGGATAATAAATGTGACCTGCATTTTGTTCACAAGAATACATGGACAGACGGACTGACATGCATAAATCAACTCAGAAAGTGATTCTATGGAGATCCTCAGGAGTAACTATGGGTCTATCTCGCTTCCTTCTCAATGTTACAAACAAATGCACAAAGACATAATACTCTTACCACTATGTGGTGTAGGGTATAACCAGAATTCGGTTTTGGAAACAGCCTACAAGTATAAATCTACTCCTCCGACAATCTTCATATGCAAAAAGGAAATTCCCCATCGGATCCGAAGTCACATATCGTAATATTTGCATTAATATTAGGGTTGACGTTGTGCACGATTTCGTCAACTGGCGTCCAATAAAAATTGCGATGACTGCACTATCCTGGATGGAGAAAAGCGTCGAATGGACTCGAGTTTTAAATTCAGCGCCAGGCCAGCAATGCCTTTTTTGAAACTCTTTATGAAAATCAGATCCGCATCTGAATGAACACTTAGATCATGAGTCGAATGCTCCACAATGGCTCGAACTTTTTCCCTCGATATTAGCAGGACAGTGGCATAATAGTTGTTCATTTGTTTCATTTTCTTCCTCATCCTCACACAGTCTGCAGTAGTCGATGTTAGAATTATCCCACTTGGAAGTTCTTGCTCGGATGTTGCAAGGGCCTATATATATCCCTATGATTATGCGTTACGTTGGCCAAATTCGTTCGTTGTACCAGGACTCTTTGGCTCTCTCCCTAAAGAGTAGTTCTAATGCTCTGATAAAATGATAAAGAGGATAATTTAATATGTCGGTGACGTCAAAGTCTGTTGGCCTTGACCGAGCTCTTCTTTGCTAATTCAGCGGTTTTCCCCTTGCTTCAATATTACAATGAACAGGTACCTATCAAAGTCTTAGGACAGCATCGAAATTGATTGAAGCAAATTTAAATTTAAGAGCCGCCAGTTCAATCAGTTATTACATTCCATACGCCCTGCCATAGGAATACCCATGTTTTCTAAACTTCGAATGTCATTACAGTAACGACATTCCGTTAGTACCCAGTCCTCGATCATAAATCCGTCTGGGAAGGACCCCTCTTATTCAAAAAGATATTGAGCCAGTAAGAAACCAGTACTTACGCCGAAGCGAAGTTGTGCCCGGTCCAGTATGAACGTTACCTCACGAATAAATTCGTAAGCCTTAATATCATCGAAGTATACTAGGAAATTCTATCCGTCATAAAGATGCCCAAGTAATTAATAGTTTATGCGTATCTCTCACGTCGACTATGAGAAGGTTTGCCTTCAGCAGCATCATCAACGATATCTTGTCACTCGCATCCTCAACGCCAATTCGATCATTTCACGCTTCAAGCATACGCACTTTCTGCTCACTAAGAGTCTACAGCTTGAGGCGAGTCTCACTTTAAACCATGAAACATGCATGAGAGGATCCATCATGAGGTTCCAAATACAGAGTGATATAAAAAAACTGCAACAAAATCAAACGCCATAATTTTTACATTTTTTTTAAATTTGATTAAATTAAAGCAAAAAATGGCGGAAATAGCATCACATTTTAGAATAAGTCTACATTTGTTCGAATTGGTCACCTTTGATCTTCAAACGGCCAATGAAACCGTCACACGCTTCCCGAATGTTGCTCTGCGGTATTTTGCCCCATTCCCGGCGAAGCGCTTGCTTGTGGTGATCGACACTTTGGTATTTTTTAGTGCCGACCTGGTTTTCCAAAATAATCCAGGCACAATAGACCAACGGATTGGTAACCGGAGATTTTGGTGGTCATTGTGCGCTGGAAATGAAGCGAGGAACCTCATTTTGTAACAATTCTTGGGTGGCGCGTGCTAAGTGCGATGGTGCCTGTCTGGAATGTCCAAAGTCTGCGGCCAAAATGTTTGCGTGCCCAAGGCTTTAATACACCCTTCAGAATATATTCGCAATAACATTCGGCATTTATTCTGATGCCACGGTCGTTTAATATGAGTGGAGAGCGATGGTGGTGGCCCACACCATCACCATGGCCGGCGCTTGAGTTCTGGTGGCCAACCGAAGGTGCACATTTTTAGCTGACCTCTCTGACAAGTCAACACGATCATTTTGTTTGTTTACAAACTGCTGGACAAGGAATGTTTTCTCATCGCAGAAAACCAAATTCGGCAGTTCACCACTGTCGGCCAAGCGAAGCAACTCTTTAGCTCTTTTGAGTCTATTTTCTTTCTGTTGCGGTGTAAGTTATTGCGCTTTTTTGGGATTTCAATGGCTCTGTTTCAAATTTAGTATTTGAAGTTCGAAATGGATATTACAGCCTAAGACAGAAAATTGTCTGTGCATGTCCATGTCTTCGTATAGTCCCATATAACGGTACCTCCCGATATTCGGTATTTAGATGATTTTAGCGACATTATTAACCGGAATTGTTTCAAATTACGTATTTAGAGTTCGTAATGGGAACTACAGTCTGTGTCAGAAAATTGTCTATGCAGGTCCAGGTCTTCGTATAGGCCCCATATATCAGTACCTCCCTATATTCGGTATTTTGACAAGTTTAGGTACAATATCCACCGAAATTGTTTGAGATGTCGTATTTGAAGTTTTCAATGGATGCTGCAGCCTGTGACAGAAAATTGTCTATGTTGGTCCAGGTCTTAGCACAGCTCCGATATAACGGTATCTCCCTATATACGATATTTTTGTGATTTTAGCTACATTATTCACCGTTTATTTCAAGTTTCGAATTTGAATATGGTAATGGCTTATGACAAACAATGCCTATGTAGGTCCACGTCGTACAGACCCCAATATAACGGCTATATTCGGTATTTTTTAAAAATTTTAACAGAATTTTTTAATTATTTTATTTTTTGAAAATTTCCAAATTCGTTCCAAATGGTGGAGGCTATCCAAAGTTCGGTCCGACCGAACTTACTGCTTTTTAACTTGTTACTTTTCGAACCATTTCTGCTGATGTTGCTGTTTTGTACCGTCCATTTCCTTGACGTGTGGCTACGCTACGAAAGATTTATTCACATTTATATGTTGGAGTATTCTAAAGATAGCCACTTGTGGTTTTCCAGCCAAATATAAAGAAATCACACTATCACGCTTGAATTCCATCACGAATAACTTGTTTTCTGGAAAATTCTCACCAAAATGCTTTTGTACGCTTGTAAACAATATAATCAGCTGTCACTGGAATAAATTTAACAGCTGTCGAACGAGTGGCTTAGAAATGATATCAGTCTGAAGTTGGTTGCAGTTTTTTCATCTCATCCTGTATATAGGCTATATGTATTGTATTGTTATTATTCTTCACTTACTTTGATACTGAACTGCACGCTTTAATCGCAGCAAGGCTATATCGTGTGAAAATCTTCGAAACGAATAATTTGGTATGGCCAATTCAATTTCAATATTTTCCACCGGTGGGGCACATACCAAACCATTTGGTAGGCAATCTCTTTCCGTACTAATGCGATGTTCACCCAAACGAACTAGATGTAAATCGGGCTTAAGACAATGGGCAGCTGTTAAAACATAACCTAAAAGAAAACCAAAATACACACTCTTAATGTTTAAGGATTTCAAATTTTTATTAAATACTCACGTTCACTTATCAAAGATCCGCCGCATTTATATGGATCTCGCGTATCATTGTAAACTAACAAAGCCATCCAGGGAAAGGAAAACAAGGCAGCCTCCACACCATTCGAAACTTTATTGCCAGTTAGAACGCCACATTGTTCTTGTTTTTTCAATATTTCCAAGCCGTCAGCATTCAATTGAATGTCCGTCGCGGCACAGCAGACATGGACCTTGGAAGAAATAATGTATTATTAATAAATATGTGTTTTTTTTTTTTCTTAAGAAACGGTTATACTTCTGGTTAAATATAGCTTCATTGGATTCTCCCACAACAAAACAAAGACTGAGAGAAGAACTGCATTATCAGAACATCTCGAAACAATGAACACCATACAGCTAGTGCTGTAAATTCCCATAGATAACGAAATGCATTACCAGTTAAACTCAGTATAACCTCTGACCCCTTCAATATGTGTAGGTATGTTTTCATTTTTATAGGAAAGAAATTCTTATGGTTATGATATGTATTTTTTTCAGTGCCATTCTGAATAACTGGGCGTGCCAAATACACCAAAACTTTTTGCCAAGAGATGTTATTTTCCCGAAAACAAGAGCAGAGAGCAAAGGTTATTAGCCCATTAACGCCTAGAACAGTTTGAATTCGCTAAGACTTTGGAAGCCTTAAATCTATATTAGCAAGTGAACCTGAGAACGAATACTGCTCCTTTCAACTTATTCTGCCCATAATAAAATATTAAGAAAAATAATATTATTAATTAAAAATCATCATAACGAAGTAGTTTCCACATTTGGAGATTTGCCCCCTTTCGGACTTTCCATTACATTCCTGCCAGCGTAAGATTTATCTTTTGACAGTAAGAAAAGCGAATTTTTTAACTTTTCTTTTGACTCAAATGGAGTTGAAATTGTCCAAATTTAATTTTCAAAAATTGACATTTCGATATCTCAGACAACTGATACCCTCTGCTTCTTCTTTTTTATACCCTCCACCATAGTATGGGAGGCGGATATTTAGTAATTTCGTTTGTAACACCTCGAAATATGAATTTTAGACTCCTCAGAGTACAGGGTGAGATGAAAAAACTGCAACCAACTTCAGACTGCTTTCATTTCTAAGCTACTCGTCCGACAGCTGTTAAAATTATTCCAGTGACAGCTCATTATATTGTTTACAAGCGTACAAAAGCGTGATAGTCTGATTTATTTATATTTGGCTGGAAAACCACAAGTGGCTCCATGGTGGCACTCCAGTGGCACTCCAGCATTTAAATGTGAATAAATCATCTGTGTCTCGTACCATCGCTCGTTACCTTGATACAGGTCGGGTAGGCCGACGTCAAGAAAGTGGACGGAAGAAAACTGCAACATCAGCAGAAATGGTTCGAAAAGTAAAGAAGCGTCTCGATCGAAACCCGCGTCGCAGTAGCCGCAAAATGGCTCGTGAGCTGAACATATTCCATTCAGCAAATATTGAAAAATGAGGTCGGGGTAAAGCCATTGAAATTCCAAAAAGTGCAAGAACTTACACCGCAACAGAAAGAAAATAGACTAAAAAGAGCTAAAAAGTTGCTTCGCTTGGCCGAAAGTGGTAAACTGCCGAATTTGGTTTTCTCCGATGAGAAAACATCCGTTGTCCAGCAGTTTGTAAACAAAAAAATGATCGTGTTTACTTGCCAAAGAGGTCAGCTGAAAATGTGCACCTTCGGTTGGCCTCCAGAACTCAAGCGCCGGCCATGGTGATGATGTGACCCGCTCTCCGCTCGTATTACTCGGCCGTGACATTAGAAGAAATGCCGAATATTATCGCGAAAATATTCTGGAGGGTGTATAAAAGCCTTGGGCACGCAACCATTTTGGCCGCAGACATTGGACATTTCAACAGGACACAGCACCATCGCACTCAGCACGTGCCACCCAAGAATGGTTACAAAATGATCATTTCCAGCGCACAATGGCCACCAAAATCTCCGGATATCCATCTAAAGGACTATTGTGTCTGGAGTATTTTGGAAAGCAATGTTTGCACTAAAAAATACCAAAGTGTCGAGCACCTCAAGTAAGCGCTTCGCTAGGAACGGGACAAAATGCCGCAGGGCAAAATTCGGGAAGCGTGTGACGGTTTCATTGGCGGTTTGAAGGCCATAATCAGTGCCAAATGTGGCCAATTCGAACAAATCTAAACTTATTCTAAAATTTGATGCTATTTCCGACATTTTTTTGCTTTCATTCAATAAAATTTAAAAAAAAATGTAAAAATTATGGCGGTTGACTTTGTTGTAGTTTTTTTTATCTTACCCTGTATATCCTTGATTAGCACAAAGTTCTATGTCGATTTAGCGATGTCCTTCCTTCTGGGAAATCTCTCTAGCTCCCGAACGAAATAAAGTAGGTTGAAAAAATGTTACTCAAATGTTTATAATGTCTGCCGGACTTTTGGTATTGAAAATGGGCCATGTAGATCCACGTTTTGGTATAACCCTCATATAATGGTACCTCCCTATGTTCGGTATTTAGGTAATTTAAGCTACATTATTCTCCGGAAATGTTTCAAATTTGGTATTTGAAGTTTGTAATGTACATAAATAACAGAAAATTGTCCGTGCAGATCCACGTCTTCGTAAAGCCCTCATATAGTGGTACCTCCCGATATTCGGTATATGGGGGCTATACAAAGACGTTGTGCTGTATAAGTAATTTTCTGTCATATGCTGTAATAACGATTCCGAATTTCAAATACGAAAATTCAAAAAAATTCGGTGAATACTGTAACTGAAATCGTCAAAATACCGATTATATGGAGGTATCGATATATGAGGCCTATGCGAAGACCTGGACCTGCATAGACAAATTTTTGTCACGGTCTGTAGTACCTATTAGTATCTTCAAATACCAAATTTGAATCAACTCCGGTGAACAATGTCGCTAAAATCATCAAAAAATCGCATATCGGGAGGCACCGTTATATGGGGCTAAAGGAAGACATGTGGCTGCATAGGCAATTTTCCGTTGTAGTACCCATTACGAACTTCAAATACGAAATTTGACGCGATTCCGGTAAATAATGTAGCAAAAATCCTAGAAATACCGGAAATCTCTGGGTTGCGTTATATGGGTGCTACACTTAAACGTAGACCTATATAGACAATTCTATTCCAGGGGGTAAAGTACTCAGAGAGAACTCCTGTGGATGTGTGGATTTTCAGACTATTCCATTGAAAAATATAACTAAAATCAGCAAAATACCGAATATCGGGGGTTATACGATGTCGTGGGGGCTATACGATATCGTGGACCTAAGTAGATAATTCTCTTTCAGGGGATAAAGTACTCACAGAGAGTTCCTTGTGTAGAATTTCAGACAATTACATTTAAAAATGTGCCTAAAATCATTAAAGTACCGAATATCGGGAGGTACAGTTATATTAGGGATATACGATATCGTGGACCTATATAGGCAACACTCTTCCAGGGGGTAAAGTAACTCCTTGTGTAGAATTTCAGACAATTCCAATGAAAAATTCTTGGCTACAATCATCAAAATACCGAATATGGGGGAGGGGGGCACCATTTTTTGGGGCTATACGATGTCGTGGACCGATTTAGCCTATCTTGAACTTGACCTGCCTGCAGACAAAAGACTGATCTGTACAAAGTTTTAGCTTCCTATCATAATTCGTTTTGACTCTAGCGTGATTACAACAGACGGTCAGACGGCTCGATCGTCTTAAAATGTTTCACTGTTGGGTCTAAAATTTAAAATTATTATTTTGATGAGTTTCAAACGGAATGACGAACTTAATATACCTTCCATTGTATGTATAATGGAGGTTATAAGAATCTGAATACTAAACGAATTTGATCAATCAATATTTCTCACATAACCGAAAATCTCTTGGTTTGACATTTCTCATAACTGTTTAGCTATTATTCGGCGAATTCAAACAACGACGCTCATTTCTCACAACTGTATACTTACCGTATTCGATATGGTTCCACAAAAGAATTTTTGTAAATTGGCAACCTCGTCCGCCGATAGTTTACGATTTTCCGACTTTGCTCTGAGGAACGTTTCATAAATTGGCCGGCAAGATTTCACCGGCATACAGTGACCAGTTTGGCGATTCGGTAACGTACACTCACTTGCATATTGCTCTGATGATGAAAAACGAAAAATATATATGTTTCAGGTTCAACTTCATAATGCATTTCTTATTTGGTTTTCCAATTAATTTCCTATCACACTTACGCCCCACTGCTGTGCCAGCAAAAAATGCACTGACCACAATTAAAAGAAAACAACACGATGTGCGGAACATGCTTTGTTTGATTTTTGCAACGATTCAGCAATCAATGTTCTATTCCCAATCCCATCCAAACAACAACTGAGCTGGTCGAACAAGATTCGTTGGATTATTTATTGATCGTTTAAACGATTCCAGCGACTTGAAGAATGAGAGAAAGAGAATAAGACTTCGACTTGAAAAAAAAATTTTATGATAGGGCGATCGAAGTAGTAGTAGGAAATCCCGATGGAAATGTAATGTGTTAAATAATATACATACATGTATAAAATAGAACATGCATACGAAGATATATTTTTCGAAATTATAATATTGAATATTGTGGCGTTTTGTTTGAATAAAGGCTTCCTAATTGATCTCTTTTAAAGCAATGTGTTTTATTTCAATACTAGATATCGGCGTATCTCACAGTCGTGTTGAAAACTAGAAAAAACTAATACCCCAAGCAAGTGTAAGTAACGATTTAATTGCCTTTTGCTATGGCCAACTCCTTTGTCACTTGCGTAACCCTTTTAGGTCTTTTGTCTTCATACGGGTCAGGCATCAGTTTAATAATGCAAATTCGAAACGAATATAAATCGAGCAGCTTGAATACAAACCCCAACCAACGCGATGCTCATTTTTCCCTTCTCAGTCATTTCGCACCCGGATTTTACCATTGAGGCAGGACCTATGTGATGTAAAACAAGTAAAAAAGCTGTAAGTTCGGCCGGGCCGAACTGTGAATATCCACGATTTGGAACGAATTTGGAAATTTTTATCCGTTAAAAATTCTGTTAAAATCTTAAAAATACCGAATGTAGCTATTTTATTAGGGTCTATATGACGACATGAACCTGCGTTGGTAACATTTATCATATGCCATTACATTATTCAAATGCGAAACTTAAAAAAATCGTTTATAATGTCGATAAAATCAAAATACCGAATATCGGGAGGTACCGTTATATGGGGGCTATACGAACACGTGGACCTGCACAGACAATTTTCTGTCTTAGGCTGTAGTATCCATTACGAACTTTAAATACCAAATTTGAAACAATTCCGGTGAATAAATTCGCTAAAATCATCAAAATACCAAATATCGGGGGGTATCGTTATATGGAGCCTATACCAAAACGTGGACCTACATGGCCCATTTTCAATACCAAAAGTAAAAAAGACATAACATACATTTGAGCAAAATTTTATCAATCTACTTCAATTCGGAAGCTAGAGTTATTTCCACAGACGGACAGACGGATAGACAGACGGACATCGCTAAATCGACATAGAATTTTATGCTGATCAAGAATATATATACTTTGTGGGGTCTAAAATGTGTATTTCGAGGTGTTACAAACGGAATGTCAAACTTAATATACCCTCCATACTATGGTGGAGGGTATAACAATTAAAAAAGCAACTAAGCTCGGCCAAGCCGAACTTTTATAACCTCCACCATTTGGAAGAAACTTGAAAAATTTCAAAAAATTTTCCGACGAAAAATAGCGCTCAAATGAAAACCGTTGTATGGGGGGTATACGAAGACGTGATTCTGCATAAGTAATTTTTGTCATAGGCAGTAGTAATGGTTTCGAAATTCAAATACGAAATTTGAAACAATTCCGGTGAATAATGTCGCAAAAATCATGAAAATACCGAATATCTGTGTGTACCGTTGTATGAGCGCTATACTAAAACGTGGATCCATGTGAACAATTCTCTTCTAGCAGGTAAAGTACTCAGTAGGAACCCCTTCTGAGGATTTTAAGACAATTCCATTAAAAACCATCAAAATGCCGAATATCGAAGGCTACCGTTTTATTGGGGTTATACGATATCGTGGACCTATACATATACAATTCTCTTCTAGGGAATAAAGTACTCACACGAAAATCCTTGTGTGGAGTTTCAAACAATTCCATTGAAAATTTTGGCTGAAATCATCAAAATACCGAATATCGGGGGTTACCTTTTATGACGGTTATTCGATATCGTGGACCTATATACACAATTCTCTTCTAGGGAATAAAGCATTCACACGAAAATCCTTGCACGGATTTTCAGACAATTCTAGACCAGAAGGACTGAATTTGATTTACACGGTCATTCACACCCTGATAACATAACTACCCACTTTTTCCGACCCAAAGTAGACAAACCGTCTCTTTATATCGCCTCCAAATTTGTTTCCTACAGAAAGCATTTTTCTCAAGAGATCATACCTCCAATTGAAGAGAAAAAATGTAAGCATATGCCAACGTTAATGGGGCTTTTTCAAGTTAAAAAGTATCAATCGGTCCTGCAGTTGAAATTGGTGAGAATAGGTTCAAATACGATTTAGCTCCCATATATATCTTCAACAGATTTCGGCCCATATCGCCAAATGGCAATATCAGTTCAAATAACATGATTTTTAGCACATCTGACCGAATTCAGTCCAGAAGCCAGTACATACATTTGGAGAATCGGATCAGATTTGGATATAGCTCCCATATATATCTTTATCTGATATCAGTTTTATTGTGCACCAAATGGCTAATATCAGCCCAAATGGAAAGAATTTCTACAATTACGACTGAATTCATGTAAGAAACCAATATTTCAAATTTGGTGTAAATCGGTACAAATATAGCTATAGCTCCCATGTATATGTTTTATCCGATTTGGGGTTTAAAGACCCTCACACGCGTAATATGCAATCCACAAGAATTGTACTTGGTATTAGATAACTTATGGACATCGAAAATACGTCTGTCAAATTTAATAGAGATCGGATCAGATTATGATAGGCTCCTATATATATATCTGTCTAATATCAGCCCACATAGACAATTCCACTGAATCCTAGAAATAAGTGCTTCAAATTCGGTGAAAATTCGCTCAGATATAGCTCCCATATATATGTTTTATCCGATTTGGTGTTAACGTCCCCCCATTAATAATATGCACCCCACAACAATAATCTTTGGTACGAGATATCAGATACAGCTCAGAAATTAGTGTTTAAAATTTTGAGATCAATATCGGTTCAGATTTGGATATAGCTCCCATATATATCTTTATCCGATTTCAGGGTTTTGGTGCATCAAATGGCTAATGTCAGCCCAAATGAACTTCTGACCCAATTCATCCTATAAACCAATATTTCAAATTTGGTGTAAATCGCTTCAGATATATCTATAGCTCCCATATATATGTTTCATACGATTTGGTGTTAAAGTCCCTCACATGCGTAATATGCACTCCACAACAATAATATACCGGGTATCAAATACTGCTCGCAAAAACCTGTGCCAAATTTTATGGAGGTCGGTTTAGATTTTTATATAGCTTCGATATACATCTTCATACGATTTGACGGTCATTGCTCACCACATTTGTAATATCCCAAATTGAATAGATTTATTCATATTCAACAGAATTTTGCCATTTGGTGAAACTCGGTCCGGTATACCTATGGCTCCAATAAATATTTTTTAATATAATCCTTATCGAAGTCATATTATGCACTATACAGCACTGTTTTTAGGTTCATAGTTGGTATGATCTACTTCTCTATAATTTCCAATATAAACTTGGTGGCGCCATCTATTGTGTACACATACACTCACGCTAATTTTACTTGACGTTGGTTCATGTCTTTGAAAGCATTGCCCGACGTTTGTTAGCCATATTAGGTCTGTATAATTGTTTTTATAAAACTTTAGACCACACAAAGTATATACATTCTTGATGATCATAAAATTCTACGTCGATTTAGCGATGTACGTCTTTCTATGGAAACCAAATATGCTTTTAGCAGTATATTTCAATAAACATTTTTAAAAATTTGCAAATTCCTTATAAATGGTAGAGGATATTCAAAGGTTCGCCAGATCAAATTTACTGCTTCCTAACTTGATTATGATGATTATGATATATATGATTTCATTCTTGAAAAAGGGTTATCTTTGTTTTGACCGAAACACAAGATTTCGTGACAATTCCCCTACATTTCCACATCTCGATGTGCAAATCGAAATTCGAAACAACATTTGAGATTCGTGTTTATATATATTGTTATTTCTCCGATATATAACTATATAGGTTAACGAAATCATCATCGAAGTAAAGGTTAGAAATAAATTGGCTACTTCTGAATGCTTGTGTTAGTGGCAGGAACTAACTTTTGGTATTACTCACCCAAAAGTTATGGTCTATTTGACCCGACGATCAACAAAAATGGTAGGCTACTGCCCTGTGCTAAAAACTCAGCCACAGCAAAATTCTGAGTCGTCTTGGAAATTTGCAAATTAATATGGACGGACGGACACACATAAGTAAATCGACATAGCTCTGGGATCTCTGTGAGGCCTCTTACAAATATTTTGTGGTGTTACAAATCTTTGGGCCAAATATTTTCCAATCCAACTTATAAAAACAACTTATTTTTTATTTATATATTTTATTCTTACAAAAAATATATATGTTTTTGTTTTTTGAAAAATAGTACACTTATTTTCGTATATTCTTTTTTTTTCTTTCATTCACTTGTTGATGGTAATTTTCTTTTTTTTTAATAATTATTTTACTAAAATTAATATAAGAAATTTAATATGTTAAGGCAAATTCTGTATACTTTATATCAAATGAAACTATTTTGTATTAAAATAATGTAAAGTGAAAAAAAACAAAACGTGATACATTGCGTAAAAATGAAGCAACTAATAAATGCAATGTTCCAGAACCTGCAAGAATCCCCTAAGTTAGCGATTATAAAGGAAAAAATCGGTTATCGTAAAAAACACGTTACGTTCTTGCAGTTCTGGAACATAGCAAATGTGTGTTTAATAATATGAATAAACAAAAAGGCGGTGGGGAAGTGGGAAAAGAGGAACGAATAACGAAAAGGTGAAAAACATAAACATTGCACATAATGTGTTTTATTGGGATTTAATAATGCTTTGTAGCAGATATACGTTATAGAGGTCTAACTTGAATAAATATTTTTATTGTTTTAGAATTTAGAATTTTTTATATTTGTATAAATGATACATTGTTTGCATACATCCACATTGATTTCTTTCATTCATTTTATGTATATCTTTTCCTATAGTTTTTTTTTTGGGGATTTATGCTTTATTTAAATTTCATTTTAATCCTTGTTTCAATATTTTCCCTAAAAAAGACTCACACAAAAGGAAAGCTATAAAAATTGTTTTAATTTTTTTCCAAAATAAAAGTAAAAAAACAAAGTTATATGTATTTTTTTTATAAATTTCTTTAATATGTATATTGTTTCAATAATTTCGGTTTTTTATGTTCTTGGCCCTAGTTTACAGTGCTATGTACACAATTACATAATGCTAGATGATAATAATATTCGCCAAAAAAAAAAAGTTAATAGAATTTATTAGATTCCAAAACAAACTAAAATGCATGCAAAGGCGATTGTTTTGTGCTTCTTCTGACTTATAAGAAAGTTTTGATTTTAAATTAGAATTAAAGAAACAAATAAAATAAAAATAAAACAAACTAACATGAAAACATTGAGTGTATGTGTGTGTGTGTTTGTAAGGATCTGTTGTGTGTTGGATTCTTGTTGCTACTACTGTTTGTTTTGTTGTTGTTGTTCCACAACATTCTACACCAATTAAAAATTAGCAACGCTTTGATGGTGGCACTAAATGATCGGGCAATACATTGGGCAATTCATTACCCTCCAGTTTGACATTGATTAAATGTAAGGCCAAGGCAAATTCATCCGAATCCAGGAAACCATCACCATCCACATCGGAAAGTTTCCAAATTTTACTAAGCACTGAATTGGGTAATTTCGATTTGATAAGTTCTTGTTTGGCAGCTGCAAAGGAAAAGAGGAGAATTAATATCAAAATCAATAAAGTTGAGTATGCGAAAAAAAACTCACCTTGACCAGAAATTTTGCCATCAACGGGTCCAAGTTTAGTGAAAATAGCATCTGTGCGTTCCTTATCTCTATTACAAATCCAATCATGTTCACCATAGCCGGCATCAATGCCCTCGCCCTTCATGTAGCCGAATGGTGAGACATTGTCATCGATAACACCCTCAAAGGCACCACCTGGAAATAATTAAAGGTAAATTGATTGTTATTACACATTTTAAAAGAAAATATATACATTTTTATGACAACAAATGGGGAGAGGCATTGTCTGCAAGGGGGACGAACATGTGATACCCTAGACTTAAACAATTGTGCTATAGATGGGGATTCTGGAAATTATATTTTAAAATGGAATAGATTTCTGGGGGACGATTTTAATCGTCCTTGTTGTCATTGGAAGTCGATTTTAATCGTCCTAGAGTTGTGATGGAAATTTTGTACTAATGAATGCAATAAGTTAAACAATGTGGGACAAAATGCAATATATTCAATAATTAGGGAGACTCCAGCAGATTTTGTGTGGACTATTCCAAAATGTATACCGATATGACTCATTTCCTGTACCAATGTAATGTAAACCAAATGTGGATGTAAACCAAAAATCTCTATCAAATTTCAATGATCTATATTTAATATTGTGAAAAATATATCGAACGCTAGGAATCCCTTTGTATATGGTCAAAACTATATAAGGGCCTTAACAACATTTGGCTTAAGAACCAAGAACTCCTTGGTGGTATAGCTTGGGAAAAAATGCTAACATTTTCAGAAATAAACAAAGCTAATGTTATTTTATGTGCAGAAAATTTGAATGAAATTTTAATAAAAACTATTGTACCTAGACATATGGTTTATTTCAAGATTTATAGTGAAATTTGGTGTAGAATATTTCTTCTTTTAACAACTTCCATCTAAAACGAAATTTTATGTTACTTTTAGGCGCCAACTCGAAATAAGTCCAAGGAAAATTTTATCAAAAAAATTAGGGAATATTTTCGTGTTTTCTTGATGCAATTTTTTTTTGTATAAACTTTGAGACCTTTCCCAAAAAATGAAGTATAAAGGGAGATTTTGATTCGGATTTAATACGTGTCAAATGAACAATAATAAAAAAAACATATAATATTCACTTTTAGTACAAAAATTTTGAATTCAATTTTCATAAGAACTATTGTACCTAGATATATGGTTTATTCTGAGATTTTTAGTTAAATTTTCTGTAGAATATTTGCCCTTGACATCTTCCAGCTAAAACGAAATTTTATGTTACTTTCAGACGTTAACTCGAACAAAACGGGGAATTTTTTCGGGTATTTTTTAAGAGAATTGATGCAAATATTTTTTGATATATAATGAAAATGGAGATTTCTATGCTGAGATGACTTATAGTAAAATTTGAAACAGAATATTTTTGGCTTTGAACTTGTCCTTATAAAATAATGCTTTGTTGAAGATTTTTGAACATCATCAGACAAAGTACATCTATAACCCTAAAAGGTTTTTTATACCCTCAGTCATATGGCTAGAGAGGGTAAATATCATTTTATACGGCCAAAACGTGTCTCATCGAAATAACGGTTTTAGACCCTAGGTCTTTTTGGACCAAATCCGTTTTAGGACATTTGCAGTCGATCCAGGGTTGTCCGTCCGTCCGTCTGTCTGGCTGGAGTGCATGATAACTCTCAAAGGGAGTATCAGATTTGATCAGAACTTGGTACATCATAATATTATTACCAAACTTAGATCGAGTTCGGAGATGGGCAATATCGGTCCACTCCTTCTGGTACCTCCCCCACAAAATGTCGAAATTTTCAAAAATAATAATTTTCTGCTCAGAATGATATAGGATAGTCCGATTTTGCTCCAACTTTGCAAATCGTAGTATTTGCATCAGTGCTAGGTCGGGTGCGAAAATGGACAATATCGCTTCACTCCATCAAGTTCCTCCTCTACAAAGGGACAAAATTTTGAATAATTATAACTCTAATGAAAGAGTAAGTAAGTAAGAGTCCGATTATCTTCGAATCACACACATCAAAATATTTGTATTAACCTGTATACCTTTGTATACCTTCTGGTACTTCCCCCGCAAAGGGTCAAAATGTTGAATTTCCACGAAGCTCATACAATGCAAAAATAACACCCGGTTCCATTCAGACTTGACACATCTCAATATTTCTATCAAGATCTGTTTTAAAGATGGTAGAGATCGGAACATTCCTTTTGGTGCCTCCCTCACAAAGGGTCAACATTTTGAATAACCCAAACGATCATAAAATCAGAAATAAGCATCCGGTCCTCTTTATATTTCACACATCCGATTATTTCTACTAACCCAAGGTCTGGTGTGAAAATGTAATATATCGGTCTGCTCCTTCTGGTACCTCAATCACATTTTGAAAATCATTGAAGCTCAAAAACATGAAATTTTCATGCGATTTAATTCAGATCTTGGTACATCTTAATAAGTCCATGAACACAAGCTCAAAGAAAGCTAAAAAGCATCCGACTCTGTTCAAATTTGATGAAGATGATATATACCTGCGAACCCTTTCTGATACCTCACCCATAAAGGGACACAATTTTCAATAATTTTATTCGTCATAACTTGCGAAACAAGTCAGCGATCCTTCACAAATCGCTATATCTTAATATTTCTCTCAACCGGAAACCTGAAATGAATATGGAATTTATGATTTCGGCTAAAATTGGATATAAATGCTTGAAATAATAATAGTCGATAAACATCTATCGGCAAACCCGACTGATACTTTTTAACTTATTTTAATATATATGAATTGCTGACGTTTATGTCAGATTTAGACTCTTGACGTCTTCTAGGATCTATAGTAGAATTTTATGATAAATATTTTTTAGGAATATTTTGACTTGCTACGATATCGTTTAAATGGTGTTTTAACTATATTTTTAAAAGGGGACTAAGCTTATTGGCTCTCTTGAGGGTTAAAATTTCCGACCAAAATATTCCTCGCAATTTTATCTGCAATATTGCCGAAGTCACTATATACCTAAAATGCATTCCGAGATTCCGAGAAATCTTAATCCGACAATTTCTAAAAGTGTGGAGGAGGAGGGGGAATTTTGCACCTACTACTTTGGCTACTATTCGGTGTAAAATTCCAAAACCCGACAAGCGTGTTTTCTTTTTTGTGGCTCTACTTTCATAATCTGCTATATTTTCCTTGTAATTTTTTTCGTATTTCACAGTGTAATTGGAAGAAAATCATGTTTTTTTAGCCAGGATTTTTGGTACTCCTTTGGAAATACGCTTCTAATAGAAAACAAGATCGGAAAACTCACAATCTTCCAAAGTATGCCAATTGGATAATATTTCTGCAGGTCAGGCGTAACAAATTTGAATTCAAAAGGAGAACATACATTAATACAGGGGCTTAAGCCCCTTCGAAGTTACTACTTTTCTGACATTTTTTGTACACATAATAAGTAAAAGCTAATTTTTCCCTCCCGATATGGTTCCGAAATATCGTATATCTGGGTACTTTGCCGCATAAATATGTAAATATGTATACACCTTTTAAAGTAAGACAACAAAATGCACACTGTATCAATTCTATTTTGCCCAACCTTTCAATTAGCAACAATTATATACTTCGTTTTTCGCTTTTTTCTTCATTCTTTCGATTTTCCATTGGACTACAAAAAGATCACTCACTCACTCGCTCGCTCGCAGTGGAGCTCAGTTTCTTCAGTTTGGATTCTGTTTGATTTTTTTTTGTAGACTTGAAACTACTTGAGAAGAAATAGGCGCATTTTCATATTGGCAATTGTGGTTGGTTGGTGGTTTTGACTACGAGGATGATGATGATGATGACGACTAGACGGGTGCACTCAAAACAGCGTTTTTTTTTTTTCTTCTTTCATTTCTTAAGTGTACTCTCAACTAAAAATGCAGTGCTGTGCGGTGCAGTGCATCATGTATGCGAATGCTTGAATGGATTTCAATCGACTTTTATAAAGTTGTGCGTTTTTCTGAAATTTTCTTTTCAACTATGTTGCCGTTTTGAATGACCAATTTTTTTAGGTTTATTTGCTCTTCAATTGCCAGCCAGCGCCAGCCATCCGAACGCAATAAGAGTTTTTGTGGTATTGGATTACAAATGCAGTTTTTTGTTGTTCAAGTACATAGAGTTAAAGCGGCTTTATTTTTAATACAAAAATGACTAGAAAAAAAGAACTCTTGCATCTACATATTTATGTTAATTGACCCAGTACTCTGTCGGTTTGACCCACTATCAATAACCATTTATTACTGATTTGTTAGTACAACAGCGTGATCGTTGCCATCGATTGCTTTCAGATTTTTTTTTTTAATATGGCCTAATTTTTTATGTTATTGAAAATTGTTCCTTTGCGTTCTTGGAGCATAGCAACAAATTTAGAAATTGAATAACAGTTTTATTTTATGATAGGTTGGGAAATTGTGAAAAATATTTTATTTTAATAAGGATCAAGATTTGAGGGGTATAACAAGAGAAGAAAAATTTTATTAAAATATTCGCGGATTTTCAATGAGCGAATTTATTAGGGACCATTAAGTGTATAACCGCGAAGGCTATAATCGTGATTATTTCTAAGAATTTGCTTTAAATAAGTAAAGAGAGAAAGAGTGTATTCTAAGAACCATCAAGTAAATACTTTAAACTTAAACACTATGTGTTGGGGTGGTTATGTAACGCCTCGAAATATTGGTTCCCCACATAGGAAAATATATATGGATCTTCCTATCTTACCGAGCTGAGTCGATCTAGCGGTGTATGTCCGTCCGTTCGTCTGTCTATGTTAATTTGTAATCACTCTACAGGTCGCAATTATGGCCCGATCTTCACTACATTTAGAATGGAGATGGGGCTAGAGCCAGAATAGAAGCCTACTGCTTTTGGAGATGATCGCATAATATTTAGGGGTTGAAATGGACCAAAAACTGAAACATTTCCTGATTTTGCAGTTGCTCTACAGGTCGCAATTATATACCATTCGACGCGGAAGTTAGCTTGGGTCAAGAGCTAAGGGCTGAGCAGAAGCTTGCAAATTTTTATGGTCATCGGGTAATATTTAGTGGATGAAATAGACCATAACATTTGTCTTAAATGAAAGTCAAATTTTCCATTTAACCGCGAATATTTTCAATGCCGGCGAAATCACAAATAGACGAACAGGTCAATTCTGACCGTTACGTAGATGCCGATAGTAAATATATTAGATATATATAGCGAAATACATACAATGTATATATCTCAAGAATGGCTGGACCGATTTTTACAAGTTTTGTCAATTCAGAATGCCCTTTTGGCATAGAAGTATAAAATCTAAAAAAGTCGCATAAAATTTTTAAAAGGCTATAGTCGTATATTTCTTTAAAGCCTATCAAGAGCAATTCTTTAGGAATATTTTTATGGATTTTTGTAGAATATTTATTCCCAAAGATATCTGGGCTTTAAAAGTCACATATCAGAAAATTAGGAAACTGTAACTCCTACCACCCCCACAAGTGGGTAAAAGTTTTGAATACCCTTAAGCTCATAAAACGCAAAAATAACATCCGATTCAATTTCAGACTTGGCACATCTCAATATTTCTATCAACACAAGATCTGTTTTAAAGATGGTGGACATCGGACCATTCCTTCTGATACCCCCCCTCCCACAAAGGGGTCAAGGTTTTGAATAACAAAAACGATTATAAAATCCGAAAAAAGGATTTCTTTAAAATTCACACATGCCATTATTTTTACTAACACAAGTTCTGCTGTGAAAATGGGATATATCGGATCACTCTTTTTTGCCAACCACTTCTGATATTTCAACCACCAAGGTCACAATTTTCAATACTTATATCTGTCATAACTTGCGAGACAAGTTGGCGATTCTATACAACTTGATATATCTAAATATTTCTCTTAATCAGAAATCTGATATGAATATGGAAGTTATCGGAATTTATGATTTTAGATATAAATCAGGGGTATAAAATTGAATATAAATCAGGGGTAGGCAAAGAGTGGATGGGATGTCTGTGTGTTCACCAACACAATTGTAATAAATAAATTGTTTTGAATTTTCTGTCAAAGTGTTTTGGTAGACTATTTAGTTTTATTCGAAAAAATAGTTTAATTTCGATGGTGAATGAGAAAGGTTAAAATTACTGATTTTCGGCGGGCCACTTATTTATAATTTTTCTTTAAACCATTATTTCAAAAAATATTTTTTAAAACTCCACGCTTTGCAGGTTCTTCAAAAAATATTTTTTAAAACTCCACGCTTTGCAGGTTCTTCAAAAAATATTTTTTAAAACTCCACGCTTTGCAGGTTCTTCAAAAAATATTTTTTAAAATTCCACGCTTTGCAGGTTCTTCAAAAAATATTTTTTAAAACTCCACGCTTTGCAGGTTCTTCAAAAAATATTTTTTAAAACTCCACACTTTGCAGGTTCTTCAAAAAATATTTTTTTAAAATCCACGTCTTGTTGGCTCTTCAAAAAATATTTGTTAAAAATCCACGTCTTGTAGGCTCTTCAAAAAATATTTTTTAAAACTCCACGTCCTGTAGGCTCTTCAAAAAATATTTTTTTCAAAAATCCACGTCTTGTAGGTTCTTCAAAAAATATTTTTTAAAAATCTACGTCTTGTAGGTTCTTCAAAAAATATTTTTTAAAAATCCACGTCTTGTAGGTTCTTCAAAAAAATATTTTTTAAAAATCCACGTCCTGTAGGTTCTTCAAAAAATATTTTTTTTAAAAATCCACGTCTTGTAGGCTCTTCAAAAAATATTTTTTTAAAACTCCACATCTTGTAGGCTCTTCAAAAAATATTTTTTAAACCTCCACATCTTGTAGGCTCTTCAAAAAATATTTTTTTTAAATTCCACGTCTTGTAGGTTCTTCAAAAAATATTTTTTAAAAATCCACGTCTTGTAGGTTCTTCAAAAAATATTTTTTAAAAATCCACGTCTTGTAGGTTCTTCAAAAAATATTTTTTAAAACTCCACGTCTTGTAGGCTCTTTAAAGAATATTTTTTAAAAATCCACGTCTTGTAGGCTCTTAAAAAAAATATTTTTTAAAACTCCACGTCTTGTAGGCTCTTTAAAGAATATTTTTTAAAAATCCACGTCTTGTAGGCTCTTAAAAAAAATATTTTTTAAAAATCCACGTCTTGTAGGTTCTTCAAAAAATATTTTTTAAAACTCTACGTTTTGTAGGCTCTTCAAATAATATTTTCTAAAACACCTCGTCTTGTAGGCTCTTCAAAAAAAATTTTTTAAACCTCCACTTCTTGTATGCTCTTCAAAAAACATTTTTTAAAACTCCACGTTTTGTAGGGTCTTTAAAAAATATTTTTTAAAACTCCACGTCTTGTAGGCTTTTCAAAAAATATTTTTTAAACTCCACGTCTTGTAGGCTCTTCAAAAAAACAGCTTTTTTAAAACTCCACGTCTTGTAGGCTCTTCAAAAAACAGCTTTTTTAAAACTCCAGGTCTTGTAGGCTCTTCAAAAGATAATTTTTAAAACTCCACGTCTTGTAGGCTCTTCAAAAGATAATTTTTAAAACTCCACGTCTTGTAGGCTCTTAATATTTTTTTTAAATCCACGTCTTGTAGGCTCTTAATATTTTTTTTAAATCCACGTCTTGTAGGCTCTTAATATTTTTTTTTAAATCCACGTCTTTGTAGGCTCTTCAAAAGATAATTTTTAAAACTCCACGTCTTGTAGGCTCTTCAAAAGATAATTTTTAAAACTCCACGTCTTGTAGGCTCTTCAAAAGATAATTTTTAAAACTCCACGTCTTGTAGGCTCTTCAAAAAACAATTTTTTAGAACTCCACGTCTTGTAGGCTCTTAATATTTTTTTTAAATCCACGTCTTGTAGGCTCTTTAAAAAATATTTTTTAAAAATCCACGTCTTGTGGGCTCTTCAAAAAATATTTTTCAAAAATCCACGTCTTGTGGGCTCTTCAAAAAATATTTTTCAAAAATCCATGTCTTGTAGGCTCTTCAAAACATATTTTTTAAAAATCCACGTCTTGTAGGCTCTTCAAAAAAAATTTTTTTTAAAATCCACGTCTTGTAGGCTCTTCAAAAAATATTTTTTTTAAAAATCCAAGTCTTGTAGGCTCTTTAAAAAAATTTTTTTCAAAATCCAAGTCTTGTAGGCTCTTCAAAAAATATTTTTTAAAAATCCACGTCTTGTAGGCTCTTTAAAAAATATTTTTTCAAAATCCAAGTCTTGTAGGCTCTTCAAAAAATATTTTTTTAAAAATCCACGTCTTGTAGGCTCTTCAAAAAATATTTTAACTGAATAATAATAATAACTCAAGGCTGGGGGTAAACATCTGTCGGCAAAGAAGAAAGAATTTAAAAGAATTTTTAGTAATATTTTAGGATACTCAAGAAAAAATGTATATTTTTAAAATATTTTTCTCAAAGGTATTATTTTTTTGGGCCCAGAAAAGGGTGGGCTAAAAATCACCCTTTACAAAAACCACATACCAAATGATATCCAACTCGACTTAAAAATTTACATAATTTTGTAAAAATCCTGAAAATTCCTAAAATTTACTTACAATTTTGGGGTTTAGTATTGAATGAACATAGTTTTATTTTTATGAAAAAATGTAAAAAAAAACGTTTAAAATAACTTTATCAAAAGTTATGTAATTTTGATCGAATTCTGATTCACTGTGTTGAAAATCTCATTTTTTGCAGTTAGGTTTTATACCCATCATGTGTTGGTGCTAAAAGCGTTAAAACTATAACAATTTCTAAAAGCATGTAATAATGTGCTCTCCAACTGAAAAAAAAAATCCATTACTCTATTGCTAAACACAACTACAAACAAATAAAACAGCAACAACAAAAATAGTTAAAAAAAAATTACTTAGCTTCTTACTTTTTACACTTTTCAAATTTCGCGAGAGCACAGTTCTTCAATTTTTCTATTATTTCTTGAATTCTGTGTCTTGCTTTTAATTGCGCCGTCGCAATCATCTCAAGGGAACGTTGAAAAGAAGGAGAAGAGTACAAAGTTTCTAGAAAAAGAAGAAATGATTTCAAAGTTTGGTTTTTTGGAAAACTGGAAAGCAAAATTGAAATTATTTAAAAAAAACCTTCTTAACAATAAAGTTGAAAAATGTGTTTCAACAAAGAAAAAACTGACAGAAAAATTTGATATGGACAACTTTTAAGGAATTAGGTTACGGAAAATAAAAGAAAGAAGAAAAAAGAAACAGCGAAAAATGAGAACACTACAAATTAATAAAGCAATAACAATAAAATGCTAAAAAAGAAATTGAAGATACTAAAACAACAAGTGAGAAAGAACAACAACACCTATGCAAAATGTGCGCGGTGGCAGTAGCTAGGTAATAGTAGTAGCTAACATAGTCATAGCTGGCTAGGCCAGTTGACTGACATACAACTACTGGCTGGCTGACGGATGGACTAGCTGATGATGGCACACACCTTCAAAGCCATTTAGCAATTTAATGCTAAACATGTGATATAAATTAACTAAACCACCACCACCACCGCCATCCCACCAACGAGCTAAGGAGGTGTGGGGCCAAATATGAACAAAACATTTGGTTGTATGTTACTGCCGTTGTTGTTTTTGTTTTGCAGCCCTGACTGCTCGAGAAAATCAACAGAGCAAATAGTCAAATGGCCCTCAGTGATAAGCATGTTAGCAGATACTTAGACGTTTATGAAATTGCTCCAATATCTTAAGACACCAACCAGCCAAGCAAATAACCAACCGACGAACGAACATTCAAACACACAATTTGGTGATAAAAAAGCAACGAAGCTAAGTAAATAAATTATGCAATACTTTAAAATTGAATAATGGAATAAATAATAAGTGTTAGAAATTATGGAAAAATAACAAAAAAATAAATCACATTTAATACCATTTATCATAAACTTAGTTTAGACCATGTGCCTAACCCGAATGAGAAAATTGGTTGAGATTTTCTTTGTAGTATTCAATATGTGTGAAATTGCATCATAACATTAGGGCTGTTTTTTTTAAACCCAAAAAAAAATGAGGGAAAAACTGTACAAAGTTAGAGGGGCTAATGATTAAAACCACCCACTATCTCTCTCTCTCTCTCTCTCTCTCTGTCCTCTGTTTGAAAATATCCTCTGAGAAGTGAAAGAAAACATTTGGCTGGTTTTAGATATGTTATGAGAGACATGCTCACACTTTTTGGAGGTATCAGAGGAATAAACGATATATATTCGAACCTTTATCTATGTTAGTACTTATACAATGAGCAAAATTTTGAAAATAGAGGACCTGTACAAATTTAGTACGAAAAGTACTAAATTTGGTATAGAGTGTAGAAATAAAGGTAAAATTGTGAAGGGCCCACAAAGAACTTAAAGTATTTGAATGATTTTTTTTTTTTTTTGAAAAGTACAAAATGGTACCAAATTTGGCATAGAGTTCGGGAAAAGACATGGAATTATATATTTTGAAATCAAAATAACTGTGGTTGTGTAGGTTTGAGAAAATGAGGTGCATTTAGATGTGGGTACAGTATAGTGTACGAAAAGTACTGAATTTGGTGTAGAGTGTTGGGCTTAGAGTCGAATTGTGAATTTTGTTATAAAGACCCACAAAGAGTTTGAAAGATTTAGAAAAGCGGGTGATTTTGAACGTACTCGTACTTTCTAGTGTACGACAGTACTAAATTTGGTAAAAAGTGTAGTAATAGAAATGGAATAATGAATTTCGGTATTGGGGCGTTAATATTTTCCAATTTCTTCTAAAGAAGTAGCAGGCAATTGTTTTTAATAAATTAATTAGTAGAAAAAATAAAAAAATAGAACAAGTAAAAAAGCAGCAAACTTCAACTGAGTCGAACTTTTAATTCCCTCCACTATTTGGAAAGAAATTAAAAATTTTCAAAAAAAAAATCCATAGAAAAATAACGCTCAGAACCGTTATTTTGGGGCTAATAAGGCGAAGACGGGGTCCAGCATAAGTATTTTTTTTTTTTGGCATTTGGGCTGTAGTACCCATTACGAACTTTAAATTCGAAATTTGAAACTATTCCGGTCTGCAATATCTCTAGAATTATTAAAATATCGAATATTAGGAGGTACCTTTTTATACCCTCCACCATACTATGGAGGGTATATTAACTTTGTCATTCCGTTTGTAACTCCTCGAAATTCTCATGTCAGACCCAACAAAGTATATATATTCTAGAACAGCATAAAATTCTATGCAGATTTAGCGATGTCCGACCATCTACCCGTATATCCGTCTGTGGAAATCACTCTAGCTTCCGAACGAATTGAAGTAGATTGATAAAATTTTACTCAAATGAATGTAATGTCTGCAGGACTTTTGGTATTACTTTTGGTGTTACCTCCCGATATTCGGTATTTTGATGATTTTAGCGAATTTATTCACCAGAATTGTTTCAAATTTGATATTCGTAATGGATCCTACAGTCTTAGACAGAAAATTGTCTGTGCAGGTCCACGTTTTCATATAGCCCCCATATAACGGTACCTCCCGATATTCGGTATTTTTATGATTTTAGCGACATTATTTACCGGAATTGTTTCAAATTTGGTATTTGAAGTTCGTAATGGATACTACAGCCTAAGACAGAAAATTGTCTGTGCAGGTCCACATCTTCGTATAGGCTCATATAACGGTACCTCCCGACATTCAGTATTTTGATGATTTTATCGAATTTATTCACCAGAATTATTTCAAATTTGATATTCGTAATGGATCCTACAGCCTAAGACAGAAAATTATCTGTGCAGGTCCACGTCTTCGTATAGCCCCCATATAACGGTACCTCCCGATATTCGATATTTTGATGATTTTACCGAATTTTTTCACCGGAATTGTTTCAAATTTCGTATTTAAAGTTCGTAATGGATACTACAACCTAAGACAGAAAATTATCTGTGCAGGTCCACGTCTTTGTATAGCCTCCATATAACGGTACCTCCCGATATTCGGTATTTTGATAATTTTAGCGACATTATTCACCGGAATTCTTTCAAATTTGGTATTTGAAAGTCGCAATGGATACTACAGCCTAAGACAGAAAATTGTCTATGCAGGTCCAGGTCTTCGTATAGCCTCCATATAACAGT